>NW_028317934.1:350000-700000 GCF_062004578.1 Staurois parvus
ATCATAGCTCCCCTGTAATCGAATGTAATTGGTTCAGCATGGTATGTGAAGATAGTAATGATCTCCTTTAATAACTATCTGGGAGTCATCGTCCACAGTGAGGATGGACAGAGTCAAGGTTAAACCTTCCATTCTTCTCTTTGGGCATCGTGGGAAAAGCGTTACCTTGTTGGCACGATCCCCCCATTAGCCAAGTGGTGGAAAGGTCTCCTTTAGACGTGTGCCCAGTTCTTGGCTTGCTATGGGGGCAGCCACCCCCTGTGTGCAGACAGCTGTGGACCATTCATGTTTTTCAACACGTCCTAATCAGCCCAGGCGGCGATAAGAAGTTAATTAAAGAGAACTTACTAGGAAGATTCCCTCAGTACTGGCGAGCCTTATCGGATTCCTAAAGCTTTGGGTCAGGCGAGACCTGGAACCGTGACCAAAGCATGGCTCTGCTCCGAGGATGGACTTGTCAAGGTCACAGATGAGAAGAATAATCTGGACGAATGTGTGCAGAACACAGCCTGCCTGTCTATGGGACAATACCAAGGAGCCTTCAATACATCTGCTGATGTGGGAGCCATGTACAAAAGGGGGGTGGGGGGCACAAAATATTATTCTTCAAATTATTACTTTTCAGATCTTTAGAGTTATTATTTTGTCAGACTGAGGTGGCCTTTTATGACACAGAGAATAGCTGCGATTCAACAGATCTCAGCTATTCTCTGGTCATTCACAGTTTATGACACTCAGGAGATCATAGTTTCTCTCTGTACACACACACTCAACTATCTATCTATCTATCTATCTATCTATCTATCTATCTATCTATCTATCTATCTATCTATCTAGCTATCTAGCTAGCTAGCTAGCTATCTCGCTATCTCTCTCTCTCTCTCTCTCTCTCTCTCTATATATATATATATTTATATATTGAGATAGATAGATAGATAGATATAGATATATATATATATATTTATATATTAGACATGACTGCGTATACATTAGAATAAATAGATTGATAACTAGAGTGATAGATAAATGGAAAAGATGGAAATGCAAAAAGAAAAGAGAAAGAAAGAAAAAAAAAATAGGGCTCAATGCAGAATTAGTTGAGAATCTTCACTCAGTAAATTGAATATTCACTTAAATTTGTCCAGTTATAAAAAAGCAATTTCCTGACAACATTACTTACTTCATCTACCCATGATTTATTTGTGTTCAAAATGAACAGGAATTTGTTTTTCCCATAAAGAGATAATCACTCATTTATTGAGAAAAGATTCTTAACTACCTAGTAAGCTAAATAATAACAATCATAATAATAAAAAAGAAATTAGAAATAAATGATCTCTCTCTCTCTCTCTCTCTCTCTCTCTCTCTCTCTCTCTCTCTCTCTCTCTCTCTCTCTCTCTCTCTCTCTCTCTCTCTATTTATACATACACACACACCTGTCTGATATATTTTATATACAAGTACGTTCAGAATATAATGGCAATGAAACGATCAGTCCATATTCTAGGTCAGGCTGTACAGTGCACGATGTGAGATTGGTGACAAGGAGGACAGAGGATAGTCCTTTGTTGTAATTTGTTCTGGATATTTTCTCTTCGCTGGCTCTGCTAATTAATGAAAGTGTCTCCCCACCACTTGATGGATGGTCAGGGGCTGCAGAAAGGGCTGACTCCATTTGTTTGGGATACATATTGAAAGTTTATTTTCTGACAAGTAATTTTCCATTCGGTGCTATTTTTAACTGGTTTGTTTTGCTTAACAAAACCCCAAAATAAATTACAAAAACTGGACCCAAGGTGTTTACAGTTTATTAGGTTTGACTTTTTTTTTTACCCATCTCATCAGATACAGAATATCCATTAATGAATATGCTATAGCACTCATTTGCTGTTAGGATTTAATTAATTTAACAGTGGAACCATGTCTTTTCAAATCTAATCATTGTCTTTCAAATTTAGAATATAAATGAATGTTTAAAACAGGGTTTCTCAACCAGGGTTCCATGGAACCCTAGGGTTCCTCTAGGTTGCTATGGGTTCCTTGAGCAATGAGCAATTTATGCCTCTCATACAAGTTCCCACTGACACCATTGATCTTTATAGTTATCTATAAGGGGGCAATTCTTTCCAATGACCAGAAATGTAAGGAGCATTCTTATCATGGACCATCACACGAATGTATCATGAGTTGTTTTAGTAATTATTATCAGGGGTTCCCTGAGCCTTAAAGATATTTTAAGGATTCCCCTGTGTTGAAAAGGTTGAGAAAAGCTGGTTTAAAACAATAATACTATTTTTAACAAAAAGAAGAATTTGCTTTAAATGTTATAATTTTATTATGTTAAACAAAATATTTAAAATGTGTTAGATAGACATTCTAAGAAATGTTTTGGAGTAATGTTTATTTATTTTTTTTTACCACAAACACACAACAGCCTTGTGTGTATTAAATAATAATAATAATAATAATTAAAAAAAATAAATAATAATAATAATAAAAAAAAAATATATATATATACACACATGAAAAACATTAAAAAGTTATGTGCAAAAATTAAGTTTCATTAGCTTTTTCAATATATGGTACTAATGGTATTTATATTTCTATAAGGTATATATGTAGTTTATATATAGGGCACATATAAGAAAGGCAAATCTCCCCTACAGGTTGCAATGAATTTTGCAGCAAATTTTTTCTCTAGTTATGAAAAAGTGTTGATAAAAAGCAGCACAAAAAATTTACAAAATTGTTGGAGTTCATGCAACAAATTTGAATCGTCCCTGGAGAGGGATGAGCTGGTCAGATCATATGAATGTTCACACTGTCAGATAAAATATAATAAAAGTTAAAGAAGATAAATACAGATATGTAGGTTGCCATTGCTGAGCTCTGTTGTAAAATGCTAGGTGCTTGGCTGTCTCTAGCAATAATAATTTCTGCATCACTGATCAGGAATAAGTATGCAGCAAGTGAAGCTAGACAGCTGCCTGATCTACATATGTATTCCAGGTCGCTGGCTTAAAGTAGTGTAGCACTTGGATCAGCATGATAGCCAGATAACCATGAGCAGGGCCTCCTATTCCTTCTGTACTGAAATGTATTGTAATTGTTCTGTCTCCCTTTATTTTGTACAGCGCTGTGCAAACTGTTGGCGCAATATAAAGCCTGTATAATAATAATAACTCGCAGTTCCAGAAAGAGAGGTCATTAATAGCAGCCTACATATTTCTCTAGCAGCCTACATATTTATCTCTGTATACAATTCCTTTAACAGTAGAGGAGGAAATCTTGCAAAAATCTTATTATTATTTCCTATTTCTCCTATATAAATGTTCCACAGTGGTATCACATTGAAATTGGGGGTGATCTACTAAAGAAGTACAGGATGTTCACTTAACAAAGTACATGTTTACTTATTTAAGCAAAGTGAAAGCTAGTCAATAAACTGTACTTGGTGTTGAATACCCAATCATGTGCGAGGAAGATGTAAAATCAACTGGGCTTTTGCTAAAATCAATTGCTTGAGTGATGTGAACACAATTTCACCTTATTTACTAAACTCATAGATCAGTTACTTTTCAAAGGGCACATTCACTTTCCCCAGTGAACAGTCTGTGCTCATTTAGTAAATCAGCCCCAGGATATCTTTATGTATAAAAACTGGAGAATAATGGTAGAGTCACACTCAGCTGGTAGTAGTTCAAGCAGTCAGATGTGCAATGAAAGAATTTCCATTGTTTGATTTTTTTTTTATAGAGCATAAATTGTTCATTGTTTTTTTTATACATGAACTCCATTAGGTTTAATAAATATTAACTATTACTTTGTATCAAGGGGTCATATTATATGGTAATTCTTGGAAAATGTAGGACTTATTAAGATTGTAAGATTGAAAGAGCAGGGCCCTCGAACCCCTCGTGTATTGTATTGTTACTGTCTTGTCTCATGTCCTGTCCCCCTTGCTACTGTACAGCACTGAGCAAACCCTTTGGTGCTATATAAATACTGTATAATAATAATAATAATAATTAAGAGGGTGATGTCCACCAATTTCTGTTGTTTTCTTCCTCTTCTAAAGTCCATATTATTATTGCTATCATTAATATTGATAATACATTATTATTATTATGCATCGCTTTACAAAATAAAAGGAGACAGTATGGTTACAATACAATTCAATAAAAGAGTATTTGGAGGACCTTGTTTGCAAGAGGTTGCAATCTAAAAGGAAGGGGCAAGCAATACAAAAAGTACATACCAGCTAATCATAAGCATGAACCTTCTTCTTTACAATAAGATTTAGTTGAATAAAGCTCATGCATTCGGCACCAGAGGAGAGTTTAGTGCCAATTGTAAATTCCCTCCTTGGAATATTTTTATGGTGTTTGCCTGAAATATCCAGCAGAGAGAAATCTCTTTTTTAAGTTGTCTTTAAAATGATGGGCTGTTGCAGTGAATATAGGCTCACTAGACCATTGTAAAGATGACCCCTCTATTTCATGCTAAACTGAGTAATAAATAGGGAGCTACATTTATTATAAAGGATAAAGGTTAGCAATGACTTGGTGTTAAAAATGAACACAATCGTCCACAATAGTTCAATGACATAGTCCAAATATGGCCATGTGACCATATGAAGTCAATGATGTCACAGGCACCTTTATTAGGTGCAGCTGAAGGGTAGGGAATTCCATGCCCGCAGCTAACTGGACCAACAGTCTGCTCTCATTTGACATTGGCATTTTCTCATGGGTAGCTGAGTTTGGCCTGAACCTTAGCTAATCCCTATTCCATTATAGAACAGTATAAATGTGTTGCCTTCATAAGAAGAGGACATGTAAAACAGAAATGATCACAACCCATAAGGCCCAATTTATTTATTGCTAACTACTAATTGACCTTCACTGGGTCTGATTTTAAAGTAGTGTAAGATTGGTATATGTTCAGTGAATATATTGATGCTCTGTTCACTTCAATCATCAAATCCTGCACAAGCCAAGATCATGTGTTTCCATTTGCCTTGTACCTGATTGAGTATCGAAAGTGAACACACCTTCAGCTTACTTTACTAAGTGCATCTTCATTTTGCTAAGTTTGCAGTTTCTATTCCTTTAGTAAGCCAACGCCAAATTCTGAGTCCAAGTTGTATGCCATTGGGAAAAAGCCAACAACCCAAGAGGTAGCAAATGGAAAGCTACTATATGGGGTTGATTTACTAAAGGCAAATAGACTGTGCACTTTGCATAGTGCAGTTGATTCAGAGCTTAGTACCGTAGGCAAACATTCACTTTGCAATGAATATCCAATAGAGTGCAAGAAAAATAAAAAAAACTGCATTTTTGCTTGCACTTGATTGGATGATGAATGTGAGCAGAGCTTTTGCTTATGTACTAAGCTCTGGAGCAACTGCTCTTGCAAAAGTGTAAGTTGCAACTGAACTTTGCAAATTGCACAGTCTATTTTTCTTTAGCAAATCAACCCCTATGGCTTTAATTGATCACTGGACAAGAAAAATATTACCTCTGCAGGGCATAATTATGTCACTAACAAATGGTCTGAAGGTAAAACCTGTTAGGATGGACACGTAAGCTGCCATTACATGGAGGATCCAGGCAGTGCTTCCTTGGTCTGTTTGTCTGGATCAGTTACGTTTAATAACATTTATTGAAAAGTCAGGAATGCAGTGTGTGGCCTCAATTTTTTCTATAGACCACATGCCATTACTGATTTGCTTTTAAAGGTGCATTCACCATTCTCCAGATTTTCCTATCTAGCTTGCCAGTAATTCTAACAAGCATGCAGTCAGTAAAGTGTTGGGGACCATGATAATTGCATGCTTGTTACAGGTCAGTGACTCAATGTATCGTAAAACTGATACCTTCCTATTATGTGTTTCTGGTGGCACACAGGATGGCACATCTGTCTGGGTTTGTTGGTATTCTCACCACCAGGGACCTTGTGTGCATAGTTTGTTCATCCCCCTCTGCTTACTTCAAAATTTTCCAGGTACAATTGTTTCTTCCTTTAAACCCCAAAACATAAGAGTTATTTGGGTTATACAAGTACAGTAAATAAGACTTCTAGAAAAATTAGATTTTCTTTGAAGGTACAATTATTCAACTGTAACTGGGAAATGAGACTGTAAGCTCCTTTGGGGAGGGGGTCACAGATGTAAATGGTTTGTTGTACTTGTATTTGCTTTGTAGAATGTATCCATGATACACAGATGAAAAGTAGGAAATTGCAGTATAGATCATGGCCATACAGTTAGGCTGGTTTATTAAGGGATATCACCCAAACCGTCCTCTCCGCTCCTTGCACGACCTCCTACTCTCTAGCTCCCTTGTCTCCTCCTCCCATGCTCATCTCCAGGACTTCTCCAGAGCCTCCCCCATCCTCTGGAACTCTCTACCCCAATTTATCAGACTATTGCCTACTCTGCTCACTTTTAGGCGATCTCTGAAAACCTATCTGTTCAGGGAAGCCTATCCTGCCCTCAGCTAATAATGGAATCTTCTATTCCTCCTACCAGTCCATCCCCCACAGTTATTACCTTTTGTACCACTAGCCCCTCCCTCTTAGATTGTAAGCTCCAAGGAGCAGGGACCTGCTAACCCTCTTATATTGAACTGTATTGTTGCTGTATTGTCTCCCGTTATATTGTAAAGCGCTGAGCAAACTGTTGGCGCTATATAAATCCTGTATAATAATAATAATAGTAATAATAATAATAATAATAAGGGAGCAGGGAATGTTCATTTTGCAAAGTGTAGGTTTACATAATGAAAAGGTAAAGCTTTAGTCACTTTGAATACTCAATCATATGAGAAGTAATTAAAGAAAATCTGGATTTTTTGCTTGAACATGATTGGATGAGCGTAGCTTATTGACTAAGCTGAATGGACATTTACTTTGTTAAGGGAACATTTTGTACACTATTGGTAAGCCAACCACTGTTAGCCACATTCACACCTGAGCGTTTTTCTCATGCATTTGCCAAAGTGAGACAACACTCCAGAAGAAGAATCTCATTATTCCCAATGGGACTATTCACACCTGAGTGTTGTGTTGCTTGTTGTCTGTCATCTATAACTCAAAAAGTACTTGAGCTTCGTTTGGGGGAGAATTGTGTGTTCTTGGCCCCATAGACTTTAATGGGAGTGTCTGAAAAATGCATGTTTATACACGAATTTCAGGTATTCCTATTCACCTGCAATTCTGCTCTTATACTACAAGTCATGAATGAAAAACTGCATATAAACACACAGAAAGAAGCCTTTAAATTGCCTGGTTATGTCTGAAGGGGACTTAAAGTTTATGTTTAGCCAAAACTGGACAGGATGTTAGAAGAAATCTCCTTAATAGTCTCCCAGATAACAGTAAAATCTGATAGGTTCTAACCTCTCCCAGCTCTATCCAAATCCTAGCTAGAATTGCACTTTAAAAAAATCTTTAGCCATGACTGATATAACACTGCCAGATAAAAAAAAAAAGATGGTAATGATGACATTTCAATAAAGAGGAAACACCATCACTTTGTGTTCCTCAATAACAATGTTACTGTTTTGTTTTGAAAGGATACAGTGCGGTGGCTTTTGATGGAACTCCAAGTTATGGTCATACTCCGTCTCACCATACGGCACAGTTCCCCAACCACTCCTTCAAACATGAAGATCCCATTACCCAGCAATCCTCTCTCGGTAAGTCTTGCAGATGTCCCATTCTTCATTGACATTCACTGAAAATGCTGCCAAACCAAGCTATTGTTACTACTGAAATTCTAAACAGTACTTGTATGTACTTCTGATGAAGAAGAGTTTAGATTATGTAGCAGTATAGAGTCAAGGTGTGATGATTAGAACTAAAGTAACGTTAGGCTTTCACATGTGTACATTTTAAATATCCAATCAGGATGTCAAATTAATTTCTCTCAAAGGAAACCTTTTGAGTGAGAAACGTGGAAACCATCATTACTATCCACTGATGTTAAAAATGCAAATCATGAAAGACTAAAATGGATTTCAAGCCTACACTAACTATTCTTAACAATGTTCCCTCACCCTTCCTCCTACCTATCCTGCCTAACCTGTAAAAAAAAAGATCTGTATACTTATCTTTTTTTTTAGTCCAGTTTGGTCACATGATCCTGCAGCTCTGGCTTCTTTGTGTTATGGAGCGATCAACAATGGCTGGGAATTTCATGGCCCAACTGTTGTCGAAGCCCCCTCCTCTCCCCTGCAGCCACCACTCACTGACACAGGGGAGCTGGAGCTGCAGGATCATGTGACCGGAGTGAGACAAAGTAAAAATAGGTAAGTGCACAGATTTTTTTTTTTTTACACAGGTTAGGCAGGATAGGTTGGAAGAGGAGGAAGGGAACATTATTAAAAATAATTAGTGGTAGGTTTGACTTCTGGGATAACTTTAAGCAGATATAAAAGACACACAAAATGCAGCTCTCTGTTTCTTAATATTTTATTACATTGTTTTTTCAATACAACTACCTGAATTAGGCCCCTTTTACATGGGTGTTCTGGAAGCCTGTTTTTGACCCTTGATTATACAGATCAAAAAACAGACAATAATGTATCCCTATGGGTGGCCGGATGTGAGAGGACATGCGTCCTCCTATAACTGCCCACATCCAGGTCCAATAAGTTTGTGTTCAGATCTGCATTTACTGACCTACCTGGATGTGGGTGAATATTGGCAGATGCACATCCACTTACATCCAGACAACTGTACTGATTACAGGGGTCTGTTTTTCCTCCAACAGAAAATGGAAAAAATATTCAAAACAGATACAGATGTCACATAGGTGACATCCATGTCCATTCTGACCCAACACCTTTTTTTTAATCTGGCTGTACAATCTGGCCAGGCTGTGTAAATATCAAAACTAGATGGGCAGAATATCATGTTTACGTATTTGTCATAGCATGTGGTACATTATATATTTTCTACCTATACAGAAATGATGTCATTGCCATCAGATGACACAGCTACTTAACACATGTAAACATAATTTTTTTACAGGATTTTACATATATTCATGTCTCTTGAGTAAATATTGCTTGGTAAACTGACATTTATGCACCCACAATGTGGACTTCAAATAAACAGTTTCCCTGCAATGGTTGGTTGTATGAATTAAAATATATTTCCTTTAAAAAATAATCTTCTTAATATGGGCAGTTATTTTGCCAATACCTTTAAAGAGGCACTCTGCCTATAGTCTTTATTTTGACTTTTTTTTTTTTCAAACAGTAACATTTTAATCTGCAAAAGAACACCTTCCTTGACAGTGATCTCAATTTTTTCTTTAGGCCATGCTCACATGTATGAGATGCATTTTTGGCACGGTGTGTATTTAGTGCTTGGCGTGTCCATTGAACCCTATTAGAATACACCTTTTCCTGAAAGCATATAAAAGATACAGCATGCAGAACTTTTATGTGCTTTCATTAAAACTAGCTTTTTAATAGGGCTGCATCCACAGTGAAAGTCAGTTGGATGGGATAAGCAATTTTACTCACGTGATCCTCCACTATCCTAGCAAATGGTACTCCCCCTGCAGATGGTGCTCAGATGGGGGGAACTGTCTCTTGGCATCCTCATGTACAATGCAGGAGTGGGCTATGGACCCTGCATCAGTCTTGAGGATGTTAGAGGGCATCCGACCACCTGAATGCAGGAGAGACGAGGCCGATGGGACAGGTCTAGCAGCACAGATATGCCTGTAGGAGCAGTGGATTTGGAAAGTAAAACTGATCTTTCACCTACTAGACATTAACAAGCTTTTAACCCCTGAAGTGTGGGCCCAAAGAAGGTTTTTACTTTTCAGGAGTTCGGTTTTAAAAAAGAACAGAAATAGAGTATTTGTTCAAAGGGATCAATAAGATTTTTTTTTAATGAAACCTGATTGTTGGTTGATGTGCAGAACATTTCCACATTTGTTCAGTTTTAATAAATCAGCCTCAGTGTTATAGAGCAGATCACATTTTCCGTCAATACATGACACCTACACGCAAGCTGCCAAGAGAGTTCCCAATGATTAGATGCAGACTGCGCTGTCTGACTGCTGAGATCTCATTTATACTGGTTATGTATAGGGAAGTGCAGATCATAAATAGCAATGAGCAGTACAGTCCCCAGGCTGTGATCTGCTTGTGGAATTTGTGCAGTAGACAGGAGAAGTAATAGATGTTGATGGTGAGTGATCACTGATGGTTTACTAACTGGATATCATTTCCCTACAGGAGACCAGCAGTATTCTGTACCTCCACCAGTCTATGGCTGTCACACCCCTACTGACAGCTGTACTGGCAGCCAAGCTCTCCTACTGAGATCTCCATACAACAGGTATGTCCTACACAGCTGTCTGTGCACACAAACGGAACAACAGATCTATAGGTCAGCACGTAGACTAGTGGTTAGCCCTTTTGCCTAGCAAAATTAGGGTTGTCGGTTGAATTTCTAACCATGACACTAGCTGCATAGGGTATGCATATTCTCCCTGTGCTTGTGTGGGTTTCTCACACATGCCAAAGGCAAGCTTGAAGGTTTATTGGCTTCTGTCTAGCTTGGTCTTAGAATGTAAGTTAGGGACCTTAGATCAGGGCTGTCTTAATGCATGGACACTCCTGAACACTGCCCAGGGGATCCAGGTGCATAGGGGGCCCCATGAAAACCTTGCATTACATCATACTTTCCAAATTTCCCAAATTTGCCAGGGCAGTCAAGCTTTTTACTAAACTGTCCCGAAATGGCCAGAGCAGCATCCCAGAACCTGTAATGTGTACTCCTGATCCCAGTATTGTGCCCTTCTGCCTCCCTCTATACTGTGCCCTTCTGCCTCCCCCTGTACTGTGCCCAGGGACGGACTGACAACTCATGGGGCCCCCGGACAATAGGGAATCATGGGGCCCCTGTGTCCTTGCCCAAACTCAAAAAAGCCTATGAAAAAGGTACCAGGGGCATCTCATGGGGCCCCCTACTGACCCTGGGCCCTCGGGCAGTGCCCGAGTTTCCAACTGGTCAGTCCGCCCCTGACTGTGCCCTTTGTGTTGATTGATCTTTGATTTATGGCATGCTTAGTTTTTGTTTTAAATAAATTTTATTGAAAGTACTAATAAATACTGTATATATTTAATTCTATCAACTATTTATACTTGAGAGTAGGTGCATAAATTGGGGCAGGCTGGTAGAGGCCCAATGCATTACTCTGCCAAGGGACCCATGATGCTATTAAGATGACCCTGCCTTAGAATGTAAGTTCTATGAGGACAGGGCCAGGTATGAATGGATGAGGGCTGTAACAAAAGGGGGCATAACTCTTTTATTAACTTGCATAGGTTGTTCATATATCACAGGTTGGTAGAGTAACCCTTCCTTTATAGTAGCTCTTCTCCTTGTTTTAACTGGTGAGGTAACTGGCCCCTGTTCTTCTTTTTCATTGCAGGTAAAAAATGGATTCCAAGCAGAAGCAATATGCCGTCACTGCATTCTTGACAAAGAAAAGGTGTAGGCTGTCCGACATCCACAGAAGTCTACAGAATGGTTACAAAAATGTCACCATTGATAGGAGTCACCAATGACAAGACATTGTTCATGTCAATAGTGTCATCTTCATAAACATTCTGTAGCCTACGGTGGATGTCAGACAGCCTGTGCCCCTCCTTTATCAAGAACTCAATGATAGCACGTTGCTTCTGCTAGGAATCCATTATTTGCCTGCAATGAAAAAGAAGAACAGGGGCCAGTTACCTCACCAGTTCAAACATGTTGTTGAATGAGGAAGGGTGGGTTTTCTCCCAATTTAGGCATGAGCCAATTAACCTACCAACAAAGACATGCTGGTAGGTTAATTGGCTCCTGTCTAAATTGGGAGGAGACTCACACAAACAAAGAGGCAAAATGCAAACTCCATGCCAACAGTGTTGTGGCTGAGATTTGAACCAAGGACCCCACTGCTGCAAGGTCTAAGTGCTAACCACACTTTTGTTGCATCTCCATACTGCTGAGCTGCAACAGTTGTCTACATGCATCCCAACATTGGCTGCATGTCATTTCTCAGAGCAGGTTTCCTGATGGTGACAATAGTGGACCATGTCTGCATAATGTGGGTTCAAAAGATCACTTGTAGTTGTCATCAGAAGCCCAATGACAACGCAGGAGAAGGATTGGGAGAAAGGGCCAGGGCTTTGCCACCCTGTAACAGGAAGTATCTAAACAAGGATCTTCATAGCAAGATCTCCAAATCTTTGAATTAAATTATCTATTATGAGGCAATGAAAATTGCAGAATTAAAATTATGGAAAAGTACTTCTGAAATACGTTTAAAACGGTATTAAACCCCAAACTAAAAATGTAAATATTACAGCTTGCCAAACGCTAGATGTGGTGGCTTCATTAGTTTCCTTTTTTTAGGTTTTTTTCCCCTCTGTTTCCCCCTGGTGTTCTGGAAAGTACCATACTTGGGAACAACCAAACCACACCTTGCTTCCCTTAGGAGGAGGATCATATGGAGATGCAAAGGTTTTTTGTAAGACTTTACTAACCTGATTGACGGGTGCACTTTCCTTGTGGTCTGAATTTGGATAAGCTGTGGTGTGATTGTATTTAGGTCCCCTTTTCCCTTTTAGCTTTTCCCTTTTCTGGTTAACATTCTAGTAATAGGACTACCATACCCATTAATAAGGTGTATGTGTTTTTCTCTTCTACCTCCCTTGTGTGTCTTACAAAAATCCTTTGGGTTTCCATATGGTCCTCCTACTAAGAGGGATGCAAGGTGTGGTTTGGTTGTTTCCATGTTCCCAGGCCCAAATTCCATGTTTGATGGTTAAAAAAAAGTTTTCATAGAACCTGAAGAAGTGGGGTTATGGTACCCATGAATTAGGTCATGATAAATCATGGCATTCCCCCTGCTAAAATTCTACTGAACATCTACACTATCCAGTTTATGTGACTAAAGTAATGTGAACAAGTAGGGTGGGAGAGATAACAGTACGCTGTGAAACATAGAAATAATTCTGTATATTTGTATTTATAGGGAAATGTCTCTGCAATATGTCGTAAATGTTGATGTTTTTACAACTTTAATAAACCTTGGAACTTTAACAGTTATGCAGAAATAGTGCATTAATTGGACACATGTGCTTTTGGTGCAAAAAGTGCAGTTGTTATGGGGTAGTAACTAGAAATGCATGAACTTTACCTGTCCAGAGGGAAACATGTAGTCTGCCATAGCTGAACCCCTTCTTAAAAGGGCTGAAAGGATCCTGTCACTTTACAAAATCTTTTAAGGCAAAGCATATATTTTGAACTGTCCCTATTAAAGATCCTATAAGGAAAGCAATATGGGGTGAAAAAAAACACTTATACTCACCTAAATGGATGCTGCATCTCTGATGGCTCTAAGACTTAGTGATCAAAGACTACTGATTGCTCAGTTCTCAGTCTTCAGTAAGCAGAGAGATGGTGATAGTCAGTCACCGGCTCTCTGCTCTGCCCCTCCAGTGCTCACTGGAGAGTTGGGCTGTGGTAGGGGCGGGAGCGACTGGCTCAGGCTCTCAGCGGCTTGCTAAGAGACAGAGCCAGCTGCTAGTCCAGGAGTCTAGGTGGATCCCAACTTTAAAGTCAGGATTTTTCCAGAGCCTGGACCGGCTGTGGGGAGGTGCAGTGTGGAGCGGGAAAATAAATACACAGAGTCCGGTTGCAGTAAAACTTGGAACTTGTATTAAACAGAATGCCACCTTACAAACACCCTGCCAGGAGAGCGCTGCTGGGTAAATAACTCAACAGTGCAGTAAATGCTGCTGAAGAGAGGTGTTGACAGCGTATGTTTCAGAGGAAGAAGTGTGGCCTGGCCGGTCCCAAGAGGGGAGACTGCTTACAGGCTGGCAAGTCCTTATCCTTTCCCTCCTCATCAGGACTCTTTCCTTACTGCTAGTTACCCTCCCTAGCAAGCGGGGTCTCTCTACCTACACTAGCCACTTGCAAAAATGCACACCAAAACCCAGAGGCTGGGACTTAAATAGACCTTGTTGACCCAAGATGGCCACCAGGGGTCAGATATTTGCAGCGTAGCCACCCGGAATGCTGTTCCATTGAGTCAGTAAACCATAAAGAAACCATAAAGAAACAGTGTTTTCCTAGGACCTCCTCTCCAGGATGTGGAACCACTTGGTTGAGCACCACCCAGACTGCACCTGTCTACACGCTGTAAGCTGGAAATGGGCCGCAGGAGTGCAATCCATTCCTCAAAAGAAGTATAGCCAAAATTGTTTTGAATATAATTTTCCTTTAAACCCCCCAAAAATATATAATATATTGCAACTTACCAATTATTAGATGCAGTGACTGCATTCGTTTTCTTCTTTTAGGCTCTCCTCCCTGTTTTCACCTGGTTACTTGGCCAGCAACACACCTCTTTTATTAACCCCTAGACGCCGAGCACACGCAAACATGCGGCCTCTCGATGTCTGTGCTTCGACGCCGAGCGGCTGCATATTTGCGTGCCATTAGAAAATACATATGTGCTGAGAGCGTGTGCCCTTCGCTCTCCCAGCACATATGTCCGTGACTCACGGAAAGGTCCCGATCGTAAGGGACCTTTTCCGATCATGTGACCGCCGTGACAGCAAATCACGGTGGTCACATGACCCTAAAACCCAGCCCGCCTCCTGGCTTCTGAAACTCTTAAAGGGACAGGAGGTGCCGGTGCAAAGGGGTTAAAGTACCTACACTCTGGATGAAGAAGCAACAGAGACGCCTTTGGACAGCAGCATTGTCAGTCTGGGGGGAGAGTAGTGTCAACAATATTGAAGCCAAACTCCAGCTAACAATTTTTAAGGAGATACAGCAACAGGTTTTTTCCTTTGGGGATAAAGGGTTTACATAATTAAATAAAAGCTGGTCATTGTAAGCACCCTTTTCAGTAGTAAATGGTTTGTCTCAATCGTCTAATTGCTACATTTGCAGGACAGCTTGTTCTGTAAAAAGAAAGAACAGACTTACTGTCTGGATTGTCAGGTGAAAACACAGGAAAGAATACTAATGCAGGCACCACATCTAAAAATTGGTAAGCTGCAGTAAACTAGATGCTTGCTTTTGGGTTTAATACTGCTTTAAAATGTAAACTTTGCACCCTGGTCTGAACTCCAGGCAAAAAGCTAAATAAGCAGTTGAAAGACCTATGTCTGTCTATCCATTCCTACATTATTCACAGCTCAGCTACACATCACAGCTCTGTTTGGCAGGGCAGGAGACCTGATATTTCTCTGCTGCAGTTAATATATTCCAAGCAAATATAAAACAATCAAACGTGAAGTTTTTAACATTGACAATTAACAGTTGCCATGGGATGGATGGGAATCCAACCTCTTTGAAGTACAAAAAGGGAAAAATAAAATACATAAATATATAGTGCCAAATATTGCACCATAAAATCTAGTGATACATACTATTCTTGGCACATCTTGCATTGGGTATTGTATTCATATCTTTAAAAGTATTCATTAAGGGCTTGTCAATCAGCGGTGATGGCTGGCATGCACAGCGAACACAAGCTTGACAACCCTGGTCTGAATTGCAGAATGGATGTACAGCGTTGTCACCCAATGAAAGAAGTTCAGATTAAATTTTTATCCAGCAGGTCATCTTTGGACAAACCTGGGGAACTAGATGCAAAACAGGATGACAATGTTAACTAATTGTGAAGGCTGTGTTACTTGAAATATAGAGATATAACAGTACAGAACTTGGTGCATGGGGTTCCGTAAAAAGCGACGATCCTTGAAGGGTCAGAAGAACTTTCATCATGGAGCTCTGTTATTTTTAGATACACCCTTAAAAATCTGCTTTAGGATTTCCAGTTTTTCTTAGCAGCAACTGACAGCAGGCTTAGGGAAAGTCTGGGACACACTTAAAGTATCATATTCCCTTTTCATAACGTGTTCAGCAGTGAATAGGAAATCATTTCTCAACTCTCGGTGAACTTGGATCCAGTCCTGTATCACCCTGATAAGGCTTGTCGGGAGACTGGTACACAAAGCTCCGCATGGCCAGTGGGGATCTGTGAGCTGGATATGACACCACGTCCAGTAAATACCGCTATGCCCCTAACTGGCCTGGGGTCACTCCTTACACTTTCCCTTCTCTATAATATATGAAGTCAGGGTAGAGGGTTAATGCCTGGCCAGTGTAACATGAAACTTAGTGTAACCTCTGGAAGACTAACAAAAATTGGGATTAGTGACGGAGCTTTCTGGAGAGACCTTCTGGTAGACCCGCATTGTCCTGAATTGCCAAAAGTAGCACCAAAAACAATATATTATCATCAATGATGCATTTCTTGCAGGATGAACACAGATGTTCAGGAAATAAGATGACAAATAAATCCAGTATTTTGCTGTTTGAAATAGTTGTGAAACAGGACAGCCTTAAGGCAGGAATACATGGTAAGAAAATCGATCGATCGGTCATCCAATGACCGATCTGCATTTATTGGTTGGTCGAAATCATGGCCCACATCAGCCAATCGAAAAAAATAATTCATCAAGCAACACATAGTGCAGGGGCGGACTGACCATTTGGAAACTCGGGCACTGCCCGAGGGCCCGGGGTCAGTAGGGGGTCCCATGAGATGCCCCTGGTACTTTTTTCATAGGCTTTTTTGAGTTTGGGCAAGGACACAGGGGCCCCATGATCCCCTATTGCCCGGGGGCCCCATGAGTTGTCAGTCCGCCCCTGGTCCCCACACTCCCTGTTATCACTACCAGGGGTGTTGGACAAGAGGTGCAGGAGAAGCCCCCTCTCCAGCTCCATCTCCACCAGGTACATGACACCAGGTGAGGACTGCGCTGGATCCCTGGACTGGTACATATGGATTTTTTCATAGGCTTTTTTGAGTTTGGGCAGGGTCACAGGGGCCCCATGATCCCCTATTGCCCGGGGGCCCCATGAGTTTTCAGTCCGCCCCTGACGTAGTGTTGACGTCTTGCGTACAAGTGGAAGTGATGCAGTGTGCATGTGACCTTGCATCCACGCCCTTCCGCCCAGAATGTGTGTTCAATGCCCTGCTGCCCAGAACGAGCGATTGGACATAAATCCTTGGAATTAATTAGTTTAAATTGGAATAATGGATAAGGATTCAAATTTATCAAGCGCTATCATGCATGAGCGGAAACAAAAGATGACCCAGATGTTTATGTCCAAGGATCCATAAATCCAGTTTATTCCAATTATGTCCAAGGGGACATTTGGACATAATTGTAATAAATTGGATTTATGGATCCTTGGACATAAACATCCAGGTTATCTTCTGTTTCCGCTCATGCGTGATAGTGCTTGATAGATTTTTTTCAGACAACCGTCATACCACCGCATAGAAAATTGGTCGTTCGCATTCGCGAAATGACATTTTTCACTGTTGTTCAACTGGATTTTTTCATTCACAATATCGTTATCGGTTATAACATCATATTCATTAACGAAGAGAAAACTGGTTGATCATTTGATCAACTAAATTTTTCGTACGATTTTCTTAGCGTGTATTCCTGGCTTTATGCAGAAATTTAGGGGAAATGGTTAACTGATCACTGTCAAGCTGTAAACATCAGAGCTTGAAGCCCAACTACAGGATAGGCAACTATTGTCTAAATATAAGAAGCATGTGTATTCTTCCTTGAATGCGGGTGTACTTTGTGTATTTTTTCCAGACCTGTACTGCCTCTGAGCAGGAGATTCGTATAATAAAGATTGGTCTTGTCTCAGCCCCCTCTTGTAGTTTTCTACAGGCAGCCGGTAGTGGGTGGAGCCTGCTGGGTCCCTCAAACAGGTCTTCTGTCTGCATAAGGCATGTGCAGAACAAGGATGATGTCACTACTACTTTTACAAGATTGCATCAGCGAAGGCATTTAATATATATAAAGTGGATTTATTGCATTTGTGGCTATTGAGAAATATATTTGTTATTATTTTTATTACTATACAGGATTTATATAGCGCCAAAAGTTTGCGCAGTGCTTTACAACAAGTGGGCAGAAAGTAAAATTACCATACAATTCAGTACAGAGGGAAACAGAGGGCCTTGCTTGTTAAAGCTTACAATCTAAAAGATTTAAATTAAAGTTTTTGTGCCCAGAGTTCAACTTGAAAGTACAAATAGATATTGAATCCATCCATTGAATCCCACATTGAAATCTCCGATTAACCCAATTATGTATTTATTAATGTGTATGTTAAGCTAAATCTATGTTTTAGTATTTTTGGCATCATGCTTTATTGTACAGGGGTACCTCGGTTTATGAACGCCTCGGTTAACATAATTTTCGGTTTGCGAATGAAAATCCATTGAAAATAATGGCTTGGTTTACGGTTTTTTTTCACAATACAAACGGATTAATTGGTTTTCAATGCATTTACAAATTTGTTTTAATCATGTCCCTGTACAGTACTATGCCTTTAAAGTGCACTTTATAAAGAGTTTTGAACAGATAAAATACTTTTTTGACTTCTTTCTGACCTCTGGAATAGATTAATTGGTTTTCAATGCATTTACAAATTAATTTTTAATCATGTCCCTGTACAGTATTATGCCTTTAAAGTGCACTTTATAAAGAGTTTTGAACAGATAAAACTTTTTTTTACTTTTTTTCTGACCTCTGGAATGGATTAATTGGTTTTCAATGCATTTACAAATTAATTTTTTAATCATGTCCCTGTACAGTATTTATGCCTTTAAAGTGCACTTTATAAAGAGTTTTGAACAGACAAAATACTTTTTTTTAACTTTTTTCTGACCTCCAAAACAGATTAATTGGTTTTCAGTGCATTCCTATGGGAAACCGTGAATTTTTCACAATACGAAAAGTCCTGCAGAACAAATTAAATTTGTAAACCGAGGTACATCTGTATACACATTTCTTAAAGAGGTATTAAACCCAAAACCAAAAATGTAATATATTGCAGCTTACTAATCCTTAGATGTGTTGGCTGCATTCATTTTCTTTTTAGTCTTTTTTTTACCTCTGCTTTCACCTGGTGATCAGGCCAGTAACACACTTCCTGTATAAGAGTGCCCCCACTCTGGATGAAGGAGCACAGAGACAACTCTGGACAGCAGCATTGTCAGTCTAGGGTGAGGGGAGTGTAAGATGTTCTAGCAGATTTAAATACACTAACAAACTTCAGCTAACACTTTAGAAGCAGTTACAGAAACAGTTTTTTTTCCTTTTGGGATAAAGGTTTTACCTAAATAAATAAAAGCTGACCATTACAAGCAGAACTCTCAGTGTTTAATGGTTTATCTCAACCTTCTATCTGCTACATCTGCAGGACAGCTTGCTCTGTTAAAAGACAACAAACTTACTGATATGATCATCAAGTGAAAATAAAGGAAGGAAAGCCTAAAAAACAGAAAACAAATGTAGCCATCACATTTAATAATTGGTAAACTGTAATATAATAAATGTTTGCTTTTGGGTTTAACACCAATTTAAGCAAGCAGTTTTTTTGTGAATATATTGCTAATCTATCTAAGCCTGGGTTCACACTGATGCGGTGCGGAGTTCGCACCGCATCACAATCGCACCCTATTCATGCGAACTGCTGCGGGTGTCTATGTTAAGTTAACAACACCCCTGAAATTGGTCTGCAAAACACGGTGCGATGTGCAGAATCGGATCGTGTGGGTGTGTATACCCATGCGACCCGATTCTAGTGTGGGCCAAAAAAAGGGTCCTGCACCTTTTTGGTGCGGATGCGGTGTGATTTGAGCCACACAAAATGTATGGCTCAAATTGCACCGCACAGAATTCACATGTGATTTGCACAGAAAAGCAGTGCGGTTCCTGTGCGAATCACATGTGATGTGCCACACCGCATCAGTGTGAACCCGGGATAATAGTCTCTTACTTTTAGTAGCTGCCTTACATTTAGCAGCAGTGTAGTAAGCTTGCCATGGGAACTCTGTTGGTCATTGTGCTGCCTATCAAGTCTATTAAAGAGCCAGCCTGGTCAAATAGATTCTATCATATGTGGGTACCATCAGTGCAATCCTAATACACAACTGAGCAGTCGGTGGTGCTCCTAGTCAATGTACCATGGGTACACATGTTGCCTGTGCATGCTTGTTTCTGCATGGGGCATCAAAACAATAAGCAGAATTGAACCTACCAGGGAACTCACAAGGATGCCAAGATGGAGGTGTACCCTCGCTTCTGTTGCTGATTATCAGGACCTCTACTTAGAGGGTTCAGTTATTGGGTCCAGTGGTGATGGTACAGTGAAGCTAGTAATAATGGTTATGAGTGAGCGTTCATCTGGAACAAATAAGTTAGACACTTGCAAGATGTGATCCGAAACAAAGGTAATCTTCATGCACATCCAGAGCATAAAATAGGTAACCTGTGAATTCTTCATGGGACAAGCTGGTGGTCAAAGGACATTTATGGTCCAAAAATGAAAAGCAAATGTTTCTTTGCACTGGTCCCCTGCAACCTATGTCCAGGGAATTTAAACTACTCTACCTAAGAAATTCACTTATGAGCGCTCCACGCCATATATAATTAGTAAAAAAATTAGGGTACAAAAAGATACAATTCCATTGAGTTCAACCAATAAACATTACAAATAAATATTACAGGCATATTTTATATTATTTTAATTAGGTTTTTTTTGCCAAGTATTTGGCTATCTGTATGCTTGGTTTGCATCTGTTGAACCTAGCCCCTAGAAAGCCGCTCTGGCAGCAAAAAAGCTATCCCTATAACATGACTCACACTTCCAGGGTCTGTAGAGTGGGGGAGTCCAGGAACAGATTAAAGCTCTCTCCACTGCGGGGGTCAAGAACTTACTCTGCAGGCCAAAACAAACTCAGGATGATCTACTACTGAGTTCCTTTAAAGTTCCTACTTTTCTCTAAATCTGGATTTCCTTTCATTTGACTCCAAAGAACATTAATCCAGCCTCATCTTTCCATACATCTAATGGTATAACAAAAATTTAGTTGCACTGGTTTGGTACTGAATTATTTTTAGCTGGAGCCGAATGGAAATTTGCACATTATAGTGACATAGAAAAACAAGAACACAATGGAAAACTGGTAACTGAAATTAATTCACTTAGACAATGTCAAGTAGTTGCATGTACCATAGAGATATGGAAAGCCACACTCAAACTGAGAGTTCAGTTGAAAATGGGTTCAGTACTATACATGTGGAAAATTCTGATCTGATTTGATGGAATTGTAGTGCACCCTTTAAAGAGCAGCTTGTAATTTGGACCTTTTTAGGGTTGCCACCTCACCCCTTTAAAACTGAACGCATATTAATTATGCAGGTTCTGAGGCTAGTCTAATGCAGATAGGGTGCTAAGTGAGTTTAATTACCACCTTAATCAGCCACAGAACCTGTGTCATCAATATGTGTTTGGGTTTAAGGGAAGAGGTGGCGACCCTAGACCTATTTCCTCCCCTTAGAGCACACACAGCACGGCATAGTGCATTTTTGGCATTCCTCCTCTGGCTCAAGAATTAGTTTTGTTTTTTTTTAAATTGGGAAACGATGATTGTGGATAGGGAGCATGGGATGCCCCGGAACTGCAAAACTTTAACTACAAACTTGAGGACTGCTAACTTTCTCGCTTTAAGTATTTTTATTTTTCATTTGAGAAAAAAGGTTTAAAGTAGATCTATAGGCAAAACTTTGGATAGTGTAAGGGGGAGGGGGGGGGGTGTTATAACCCTTGTCAATTTTTTTTCTTCCACATATGCCCCAAATTAAAGGAATCACTTGGGTCCCCAAGTCACCAGAACCCCATTGGAGCCCTTCTCTATTTCTTTTCTGGGGACAAACCAAAATATGGGATTTTCTTTTACTTTCAATGATAAAAGTAGACAGAACAAATAGAGGAGATGAATCTCCCTAATGGGTCCACAGACAGCATTAAAAAACTAACAGGGGTTTTAATCCATCTCTGATGAATTTGGATGGGGATAGGGAGCATGGGATGCCCCGGAACTGCAAAACATTAACTACAAACTTAAGGACTGCTAACTTTCTGGCTTTAAGTATTTTTATTTTTCATTTGAAAAAAAATGGTTTAAAGTAGATCTATAGACAAAACTTTTTTTTCATTTTGGATAGAGTAAGGGGGAGGGGGTGTTATAGCCCTTGTCAATTTATTTTCTTCCACATATGCCCCAAATTAAAGGAATCACTTGGGCCCCCCAAGTCACCAGCACCAATGTCCCCATTGGAGTCCTTTTCTATTTCTTTTCTGGGGACAAACCAAAATTTGCGATTTTCTTTTACTTTCACTTTCAATGATAATAGTAAACAGGACAAATAGAGGGGATGAATCTCCCTAATGGGTGGGATGCCCCGGAACTGCAAAACTTTAACTACAAACTTAAGGACTGCTAACTTTCTGGCTTTAAGTATTTTTATTTTTCATTTGAAAAAAAAAGTTTAAAGTAGATCTATAGGCAAAACTTTTTTTCCATTTTGGATAGAGTAAGGAGGAGGGGTGTGTGTGTGTGTGTGTGAGGGGGTGTTATAACCCTTGTCAATTTTTTTTCTTCCATATATGCCCCAAATTAAAGGAATCACTTGGACCCCCCAAGTCACCAGCACCAATGTCCCCGTTGGAGTCCTTTTCTATTTCTTTTCTGGGGACAAACCAAAATTTGCGATTTTCTTTTACTTTCACTTTCAATGATAGTAGTAAACAGGGGATGAATCTCCCTAATGGGCCCACAGATGGCATTAAAAACTAACTGGGGTTTTAATCCATCTCTACTCTGTCCAAAGCTAATAAAATAGTTTTACCATTGGTTATACTAAAGCCAATATATCAACTTAATAAAAGCTGACCATTATATCACCACCGACTGTGTTTGATAATTCATCCCAAATGTCACTTTTGTTGGACAGCGTGGCCTGTTAGGTGGAAAAAATAACAGATCAACTATCAGAATCAATAGGTAATAAAAACAAGTTACAGGGATGCTCAGAAAAACAAAAACGGCTGTGAGGGACCGTATATGTCACTTAAAAAAAAATTGCCCATAGTTACAATTAAAAGACTAATCAAGATAGCAGATGTTTTAGATAACTTTTAGGGCAAATTTGACAGGGTGTGATGCCTATCAAACTTCACAAGCTATGTTAAATTTGCCATAGTGCCATAGCAAGTGTGCAGTCTCCTTTGAATATATGTTATCCTTTAGGTGGGTGGTGCGGGGGTGGTAAAACCGTGGCCCAAATGCCTGTTTTTACTACCCCCTTGTCGCCCTTGTAAACAAGCCCTTAAATTGCGCAGAAGAGGAAAAACTTGGGTGGCCACACATGGAGCTATCGGATTCAGTCATCAGATTGCTTGTTTACAACCAAATCACCAATGTGTGTCACCCCTGTGATCAGCAAAGCTTGTCAAGATTGGATCAATGAACTGGAACATTTCTAAAGTTTTAAGAAAGCATTTACCCTTCTTGGAATTACTGGAGCTCTTCTCTAAAAAAAAAATGGTGATGGACAGAAATACCCACAGAAACCATTGAGCTGCACATTATTTGTATTTGGTTAGCTAAGATGTGATTGATGGTTGCAAGGAACAGCTCTACTTATAGATTTGCAAGTTTTTACTATATCCCTGGCTGTTTAATATTAATGATGAATGTACAATGTTTACATTCAGTGTGACTACAACGTCTTCTATACCTTCCGAGTATGGCAGTGATGGACTACAACTTACTGTGTGGCCCTCAGGTCTCTGCAACCAGGAGGCTGTGTTTTCCTTGACTAGGTGCTTACTCAGGAACAGTGCTGGAAAATATTCATTAAATTGGTTTCTACTAGCTAAATAATTTGGTGGATTTCTTCCAAACCTTGTTACTTTTTCTCTGCTGTCCATTCTCCTTTTGGAAATGTAGTTTCTCTGACCATTTACGATCCTATTGGATCTTGTTCAGAGGAATATCAGATGTGGTGCCAGTATTTTTTTACGGGGCTGAAGTGGACACGTAAAGAGACTAGGGTTGCACCAGTCCTGTATAATAGAGGATTGTCCTGGACTTCACAGTAAAATTCTACTTCCCGCATTGATTCAATATGGGATGCCACCTGTCCTGTATTTCCATGCACATATTTTCATATAGCACTTGGTCTTCAGCATCCTGAGTAGGGATGAGTTTCAAGTTTTGGTCAACGTCATCTTGGTCAATCCTGTTTATTTGTTAAACACAAGATCCCAGGGGATGTCAGTGACCAAATATGTGCATGGCCGTATTTGGTCAATGATGTCATGCAATATCACTAGCTGCTTGTTGCATTTAGCAGAGGGCCAGTGAGTTGTCGGAGATAGATGATGCCGGAAGTCCTCCAGTTAGAGAATGAGGAGGACTTTATCTTACTTGCTGCAGCTTCTATTGAACACAATGAGAAGTTCATAGTGTGCAGTGAAATCAAAGTAAACAATTTCAGTATAGGAGAGGAAACTTTACAACTGTGCAAAGCTGAAGGTGTCACGTACCTGGTCAAGGCTGAGCTGATGAGAGGGCTTTCCCTTACATCTCCTGTCCTGTTTCTACTGGAGGTGATGACAGGATATAACAGGGCATGGGTGCCTTATAGGAGATCCTGGCTGGAAGAACCTTGCAGCAGGTGCTGAGCGGCAGGCAGACTGATGAGCTGGCCGATATAAAGACATAGTAACTTGTGCAGAACAGCAGGCAAGCAGGCTGGTAAGCAGGCAAATATAGGATACTCTGGCAGATGCGGGGGCACTGTAGCAGGTGCAACCAGCAGGCAGCAAGCAGGCGGTTGCAGGATCTCGGGTGGTCAGGCAGTCCAGAGTTGGTATCATGAGAAAAAACACAGTGCAGCACTAAAAAGTTGAAACAATAAATAACTTGAGTGATATAAAAAAGTTCTGTGGTAACTAGAAATGCCAGTACTACATAAAACATATGTCCGAGGTATAAATGTCACAAGCAATGATAAAGTGACAAAGTGGCCGGTGATAACAAATCCAAATCAGTAATGGTAGCAGATGTGTCAGCTATCTTATCCCAGTGTGAGCGAATGGTGATCCGGTGAAGAGCAATAATAATGGTAAGAATGCGCACTCACAGGAAGCGCAATCTTAATGCGCATTGATCAGATATAGAGGTCTCCTTTAGGCACAGCTTGGTGTAGAATCTCCTCCTCTGTATAAAGTTTATCACTCAGAGGGGTCTGGTCAAGGGCTTCCTTCCCTAGATGCGGACAGGTCGCCTGCTTACACTGTCAGTGTCCTCTGTCTGGTGCAGTGTACAGACAGATCTGCTGCTACTGGCTCAGAATGAGTTGAACCTATATGGGGTTAACAGATCTTGCAACCCATAATGATCCGTGGGATCAGCTTCATCGGTTTGCAGCTTGTAAGGGGTTAACTGTGGCAGCTCTGTGTTAACGTTGGAGATCGGGGATCGGCTTCTTCGGCCTGAAACCTGCACATGCGCAGTTGCTTCAGGGGATACATATCTTCAAGGGTCCGGGATACTCATTTTACTGCTACACCGGGGGCAGCTGTCACTGTGCCGGGAGTCCGGGATCACCCCAATAACTGGCCAGGACCTTCACAGAGCCCAGAAGCTCTGCTGGCATCCTGCTCCTGCACCCCCTGTGATGGTGTCACCCTATGCGGCTCGCAACCCCCTAGGGACGCCACTCAGCAATCCTCTGGTCTCTGGAGCCACTTTAAATAGGCAAGTGGGCACAAAGTATTCATGCTCGCTCATGCTAATGTGTGATTTCGGGCATATCTAGTTGTCACTTGAGAATTATTACGAGCATGCACACATCTTCACCCATGACCATGTACACAATTTCCCTGACAGAAGGAAAGGCTGGAATCCAGCTTTTAAAAGATAACATTTTAATTGTGGGTTTTCGGTCCTTTAATCTTTGAAATAAATGTTCGAATCCGAACCACGGCACAGCCTGCCTGGAGTTTGCATGTTCTCCCTGTACCTCTGTTTCCTCCAGGCACTCTGGTTTCCTCCCACACTCCAAAAACATGCTGGTAGAATAATTGGCTCCTGTCTAAATTGGCCCTAGTATGTGTATGAATGTTAGGGAGTTAGACTGAGTTAGGGACTTTAGACTGGAAACTCCTTGAGGGTTAGGGACTGATGTGAATGTACAATATATATGTATGTAAAGTGTTGCATAAATTGTCAGCGCTATATAAGTACCTGTAATAAATAAATAAATAATACAGGTGTGCTGGGAATAGCAAGCGTTAGTAAGACACTTGGTTTATTTCTCCTTGACTCAGAAACTCAACTTTTTGATTGTATAAAAATCTTTTTTTTTTCTTACTAATGTACAGGATATTGACCTTTCCCCCAATCATAGCTAGATCCGTACACTGGAAGTCTGCAAACAGTGGAACACTTTGTAAGTGAGGAAGTAACTAACTGACTATAGTTATCTCTCAGAAAAAACACTGGGGTCATCCCTAAAGCACAAGGAGCTCTCTTCATAAATATGTTATGACTAAGAGATATGGAATCGGGTTCTAGACATATTCATGTTTGTCGCTCAATAGCTCACACTATGCTGCTTTTAGATTTTTACCCTGACTTCAGTTTACAAGCTATTATTAGCCTATACAACCTTACACTGCCACTGTTTGTCTGCCATTGTTGACCTTTCCATTGCCTCCATAATGGCTTAAAGCAGAGCTCCACCCAAAAGGAGAAGTTCCGCTTTGAGCCTTTGTCCCCCGCTCCCCATTAAGAATTGGCACCTTTTGGGAGCAGGGGGGGAGCGGGTACCCGAAATTGACAATAGTCGCTACTACTTCCGCTGCGATTGCCTAAGCGATCGGAAGCGGAATTTTTCCTCCCCGAGTCTTCTGGGACATGTGACAGGTCCCAGAAGACTACGGGGCCATTCACAAAGCGCAGCACTTCTCGCGCATGCGAAGTGGGCACCCGGCTGTGAAGCTGTCACAGCTGAGTGGCCACACTGAAGATGCCCGGTGCCAGTGAGAGAAAACGGCTGGTGAAACCAGTGGTGGTAAGGACATTGCAGGACCGAGGGACAGGTAAGTGTCTGTATTTTAAAAGTCAGCAGCTACAGTTTTTGTAGCTGCTGACTTTTTTTTCAGGTTGAACTCCGCTTTAAAAAATGCATGTTGCAACACATGTGTTAAAACGTAAAAGTGTCAATGGGCCCCGTTGGTTTGGGTAGCCAGGTGTTGTTTTAGCCATGTAACCATTCTAACATACTAAATGGATAAAAATAACAG
Organism: Staurois parvus; assembly: GCF_062004578.1. NCBI lineage: Eukaryota > Metazoa > Chordata > Amphibia > Anura > Ranidae > Staurois > Staurois parvus. The sequence goes on from NW_028317934.1 coordinate 377,301, forward strand.
CTCTAGTATTGTGAACGTATTATCTACTGGCTACAGATCTGTTTAGCTTTGGTAAAAGTTCCTAAATTCTTATTGCTTATATCAGCCTTTTTCAACCTTTTCCACACAAAGAAACCCTTGAAATAATTTTCCGGTCACAGGGAATCGCTGCTAAAAATGACTACATCTACAACTCATGATACATTAGTGTGGTGGTCAGTGGGAAGAATGCTCCTGACACTTGTGGTCATTGGGAAGAATTACCCCCTTACAGATAGCTAAATAGATCAGTGGTGTCCCTGGGAACTTTTCTGAGAGGCAGAAATTGTTCATTGTTCAAGGAACCCCTAGCAACCTCTGGAGCAACCCTGGTTGAAAAGCCCTGGCTTATAGATTTGCTCAATGTTGTAAATCTTCATAGAATGTACTGAAAAATGGATGCAAGCTTGCCTAGTCCAAATTATTATTATTATTTTTATTATACAGGATTTATATAGCGCCAACAGTTTGCTCAGCGCTTTACAATTTAACGGGAGACAATACAGCAACAATACAGTTCAATACAAGAGGGATTTGAGGGCCCTGCTCCTTGGAGCTTACAATCTAGGAAGGATGGTATACTAGTTTCAGGGAAGTAGCCTCGTAGTCTAGGGCTATGATTGTGATTATGACGATACACTGTGGCCCTGATTAACCCTTTGCTTACTGGGCCCTTAAACCCCCTTCATGACCAGAGCGCTTTTTGCAATATATGCAGTGTCGGATTTGTTTTAAATGTTGCAATGGTTTTGCGGCTCCCAGTCTTTTTTTCCCCTCTCGGAAACGGGTCCAAGTGGCTCTTTATGTCTTAAAGGTTGCAGACCCCTGGTCTAGACTATGGCTAGATAAGACTTGGTTGAGTGCAGGGGTGGACTCACCATTTGGAAACTCGGGCACTGCCCGAGGGCCCGGGGTCAGTAGGGGGCCCCATGAGATGTCCCTGGTACCTTTTTCATAGGCTTTTTTGAGTTTGGGCAAGGACACAGGAGCCCCATGATCCCCTATTGCCCGGGGGCCCCATGAGTTGTCAGTCTGCCCCTGGTTGAGTGTATCTAAATCCAAGATCAAAAATGTTATATGTTGCAGTTTACCAGTCTTATGATATGTTTACTACATTACTATTCTTTCTCAGGCTTCTTTTCCTTTCTTTTCATCTGGAGTGAGTATTGGGGAGTACCTAGTACAATACTTCATATCACTAAGAGGAATTATGAAATGTTTATTGGTTAAAAGCATCAAATAAGCTCAACATATTTCGGAGGAATGGACTGCCCCTTACTCAGGGCTTGAACAGTGGATGTTATTAGAATCCCGATGAGATGTAATAGGAGGCCTATGCTAGGGCTTGATAAAGACTGTCAAATCTTAACAGCACTATGAACCTGGTGACCCTGCCAGTTTTTGAATGACAATGCTCACTCGCTGTACTGTATTACTAGAACAGCAGCGTTGTCACCCTAGAACAGGCAGTGTGCAAGGTAGCCTTTCCTGACTTTTTACCCCCGAAAAACCCTTGAAATCTTTTTCAGGTCTCAGGGAACCCCTGCTAAAACCAAATTTATTAGGGGTCAGTAGGAAACTGCCCCTTATATTGGTGGCCAGTGGGAGGAATGTCCAACGTACAGTGGTGGTCAGAATGACAACCTTACAGACAGCTAAAGAGATAACTGGTGTCATGCTACTTACTTTGTCAGGTGCCCTTGACATCGGAACTATGCAGACCCCATCAAATGGGAGGTAAATCAACCACAACTTAAGGAACCCCTAGCAACCTCAGGAATAACCCTGGTTGAGAATGGCTGGTGTAAGAACTAGGGATGAACTCTGGTTTGATCCAAGCTTGGGTTGGAACTATACCCAGTTTGGACCAATCCTGAGCTCATCCTTGGTAAGCACTTCTGAACACCTTCCCCTCACCTTATCTCATAACTTAGGGAGGAGACTCTCTGTAGGCCACAGAGACAACTGGGAACAATGCTAGCTGATAGGAATGCAGCACAGACAGAGAGCATAGGAATTTATAACTTCTGGATTTCTGCCAGGATCAACAATTTTTTTTTACACTTATGAAACAAAATTCAATTGTATGTTAAACAGACCAAAATGGAGCAAATAACAAGGGTTAAATGTTATGGTTTACATACACTTTAATATTATGATACTCCAATTGGTTATAGGTAAATCTTTTTATGGATGGTCTACAGCTTTGATTGTCCAGACACAAACACGGCAGAAAAAATAAATACTAAGCACTTACATCCTCAGAAAAATAAATCTGCAGAATCATTCAAATAAACCTTTCATGGAACCGTATTTAAAGACATAATGATTTCTGCAGGTCCATATTACAGTCACCCTTTCAGATTTGACTTATACATGTTCCATTCAGTCCTATCACTCAGTTCCAAGACTGAAGAGAAATACAAATCACTTCATTTATTTCAGGCTGTGTTCATCCAAGATCGTTCAAAATAATTGTTCACTCATACAATAGAAGGCCAGGTCTCCCATTTAGGATCATGCAGTATAGTAAAACTGTCGTCACCTTGGTAGTGCTGGAGTTTTTCCCTCTTCAAACTCTTAACAGCATTCCAAACTATTAACTGTCTAAGTGCTACCTTTTGTCATCACAACCAATCTGATTCCAGCTCTACATATTTCCATCGTTTTTCTAGTGCGTGTATTTATTTTTTTATTACAGGTACTTATATAGTGCCATCAATTTATGCAGTGCTTTACATATTTATTGTACATTCACATCAGTCCCTAACCCTCAAGGGGCATACAATCTAAGGTCTTTAACCCCCATTCATACATACACATACCAGGGCCATTTTAGACAGGAGCCAATTAACCTACAAGCATGTCTTTGAAGTGTGGGAGGAAACCCACGCAGGCACAGGAAGAACATACAACCTCTGTACAGGTAGTGCTGTGGTTGGGATTCAAACCAACAACCCTAGTGGTGCCAGGCAGAAGTGCTAGCCACTTTTCTGCCCAAAGTGGTGTTCTACCGAATATTAAATTGAGGGTACCAATAATTTTGTCTAGTAAATTTTTGGGGTTTTGCGTAGAATGTGTCAGATTTGGCTTTTTGTTTTTTCACTTTTTTGTGTCATACCAATACAAACAAAATAAATAAACATGAGAATGCCTAAACATTTGTAATTGCAACAGTTTTCTGGGCAAAGTGGTGCATTATCTGATGGAAATGCAGGAGTAACAATATTTTTGGCCATGGCTGTATGCTCATATGGAGCATGCTGAGTAGAGGAGAGAGCAGAGTGAGCACAGATATGACCTCATCAGTTTGCTGATGCTGCTCCACTGTCTAATTACAATCTGTGACAAGGTTGGTGACCTAACTTTTAAGTTTTAATTAGACAGACACAGTCAGAAAATGTGTAGGCAATGTTAAACTTAAAAACACAGTTCAGTAGATTTAGGCTAGGTTCACACCTATGCGTTTGAGCCATTTCTGCATTGCGTTTTTGCTGTTTTTTTTTATTTTTTTACATTTTTCTTGTCACTAGGCAAATTTAAAACGCATCAAAAAGCGGCAAATATGCAGTACATGCTTTTCTGCTGCATTTCCATTGAAGCCTATAGATGCTACTTTTTGCGTTAAAAAAAGTCCCTGACTCTTTCCAAAAAAGCACACTGAAAATGCGCAAATGTGAACATGTCCCATAGGAAATCATGTTAAATGGATTGTACTGCGTTTCTGCAAAACACTGCAGAAACCGCTTTGGTGTGAACCTAGGGAATCTAAAACTGGTTCACTCAGAATCTGGTGCAGCTGTACACAGTAGTCAATCAGCTTCTAACCTCAACTTGTTTAGTGAAGCTTTGCCAATAAAACCTGGAAGCTGATTGGTTTCTATGCAGAGCTGCACTAGATTTTGCACTCTCCAGTTTTAGTAAATAACACCCACTGTGCTCTGCATAGACTAAATCAGGGACGCACCCAGTATTATTTGTAAAATAAAGACTGCATGCAAATAATATAACATTTTACTTTTGCTGACCTTTTACTTTTAACATTTATTATAAATCAAACAGTTTAATACAATAATTGATTTATTTTCTACAAATATCTGTTTTAGAGCTTCCTCTTCCCCTAGAAGCCTAATTTGTAAACTATAGACATCACATAAGCCGAATTCTAGGATGAGTCTGGAAAACTGTTTCTATGGAAAAAGATAACTCTGAAAATATAACTCTGACATATAATTAAAGTATATTTATATAAGTATTTACTATAGCATATTGATTGATAGTATTTCTACTGCAGCCAAAAAAACTGGAACTCAAATTTAAATTGAAGTGGAAAACCATTTATGACTTTTATCATCAGAGATTCCATAAGCATAACTAAAATAACTAATGAAAGCTAATATAAACAGAATCTTTAGATACTTTTACTCATATTTTTTTATTTAACACTTGCGGATCCTGTTCTGTATCAATATTCAGTAAGCAGAGTATAATGAATAATACAGACAGAAAACCCGCAATAATGTGGAAAGTGCAGGAGCCAGCAACAGGCCAATCAGAATGCACCTTTCATCAGCAGACAGAATTAGGACGATCAGAAAAAAACATGCACAAAGGGAAGGAACGACAGACCAAAGGACCCCAAGGACAAAGGACAGACCAAAGGAGTCCTTATTAATTTATTGGTTTACAGTAAAAGCTGTCTGGTTTTGGGGGTCAGAAAAAAATCCCCCTTCATCAGGGCTACAGCAAAACACAATATAATATAAATGTAAATGTTATTGGTATTATCATAAGTTGAACAATCATAGAAAACAATGAATAATATATACTATAAATATATAATATATATTTCTATATTTAATTTTTATATATATATATATATATATATATATATATATTTATATATATTTATAGTATATATATAGTGTTTATATATATATATATATATATATATATATATATATATATAATATATACTATAAATATATATTATATATTTATATATATATTTAAAAAAATAATAATGTATATAGATATCTATTTATTATATATATATATATATATACAGTGATGAACAGAATTATTTGAACACCCTGCGATTTTGCAAGTTCTCCCACTTAGAAATCATGGAGGGGTCTGAAATTCACATTGTAGGTGCATTCCCACTCTGAGAGACAGAATTAAAAAAAAAATTCAGGAAATCACATTGTATGATTTTTAAAGAATTTTGTCTTTCACTGCTGAACATAAGTATTTGAACACCTGAGAAAATCAGTGTTAATATTTGGTACAGAAGCCTTTGTTTGCAATTACAGAGGTCAAACGTTTCCTGTAGTTCTTCCCCAGGTTTGCACACACTGCAACAGGGATTTTGGCCCACTCCTCCACACAGATCTCCTCTAGATCTGTCAGGTTTCGGGGCTGTCGCTGTGCAATACGGAGTTTCAGCTCCCTCCAAAGATGTTCTATTGGATTTAGGTCTGGAGACTGGCTAGGCCACTCCAGAACCTTGATATGCTTCTTACGGAGCCACTCCTTGGTTATCCTGGCTGTGTACTTCGGGTCGTTGTCATGTTGGAAGACCCAGCCATGACCCATCTTCAATGCTCTGACTGAGGGAACGAGGTTTTTGCTCAAAATCTCACAATAAATGGCCCCATTCATCCTCTCCTTAATACAGTGCAGTTGTCCTGTCCCTTTCGCAGAAAAGTACCCCCAAAGCATGATGTTACCACCCCCATGCTTCACAGTAGGGATGGTGTTTTTGGGATGCAACTCATCCTTCTTTTTCCTCCAAACACGACGAGTGAAGTTTAGACCAAAAAGTTCTACTTTGGTCTCATCTGACCACATGACTTTCTCCCATGCCTCCTCTGGATCACCCAGATGGTCATTGGCAAACTTCAGACGGGCCTGGACATGTGATGACTTGAGCAGGGGAACCTTCCGTGCAATGCATGATTTGAAACCATGACGGCGTGGTGTTCTACCGACAGTGACCTTTGAAACTGTGGTCCCAGCTCTCTTCATGTCATTGACCAGCTCCTCCCTTGTAGTTCTGGGCTGATTCCTCACCTTTCTTATCATCAGTGATACCCCACGAGGTGAGATCTTGCATGGAGCCCCAGTCCGAGGGAGACTGACAGTCGTCTTTAGCCTCTTCCATTTTCTAACAATTGCTCCAACAGTTGATCTATTTTCACCAAGCTACTTGGCAATTGCCCCGTAGCCCTTTCCAGCCTCGTGGAGGTCCACAATTTTGTCTCTGGTGTCTTTTGACAGCTCTTTGGTCTTGCCCATGGTAGTAGATGGCATCTGACTGACTGTGGGGTGGACAGGTGTCTTTAAAGAGCTCAGACAGGTGCTACTAAGTTAGATTAATGAGTGGAGTAGAGGTGGACTTTTTAAAGGCACAGCAACAGGTCTTTGAGAGCCAGAATTCTTGCTGTTTCTTAGGTGTTCAAATACTTATGTTCAGCAGTGCAAGACAAATAAATTCTTTAAAAATCATACAATGTGATTTCCTGAATTTTTTTTTAAATTCTGTCTCTAAAAGTGGGAATGCACCTACAATGTGAATTTCAGACACCTCCATGATTTCGAAGTGGGAGAACTTGCAAAATCGCAGGGTGTTCAAATACTTCTGTTCCTCACTGTATGAGCCTTCTCAACTTGAACAATATTCATCTGTTTATAAATTGTTGATAGCATATTGGTACACACAGAATACTCTTCACCTTCCATTCTCCTGAGGAGCTAGACCCTTGGCCTAAGGATCCTATCTCTATGTGTTTTTTGAGCCAAGTATCTACTTCCTCAAGAGAATGAGGTGAAAGATATTCTGGGCATACCAATAACTGAACACTTCATCAATCGTTCTGTGGATGAATTGCAATATGCATAATCTGTAATTAAGACTCAGCAAATATGTCCAACAAGCATTATGATTTGGTGATGTAGTTCCCTAGGATATGAATTTCAGACCCCTCCATGATTTCTAAGTGGAAGAACTTGCAAAATCGCAGGGTGTTCAAATACTTCTGTTCCACACTGTATATATATATATATATATATATATATATACACACACACATTTTTTTCTTAATTAGAAATGTGGATGATGGCTGATTGATAGCTGGAGTATACTTTAAAAGAATGCTAAATTATAAAAAAAAAGTTTGCAACAATTCTGTGATGTCAAATATTTATGGAAGTTCACTTTTTTTGTGATGCCCAATCCAAGAACCCTTCTGGTATCGGAAAGGTTAATGAACTTAATTAACCAGAGGCAGGCCAGTACCCTGTTTTGGCTGCACTGTTTAGTAACAAAGGTAATAGCTTTCCAAGGGAACACAGTGATATGCAATACATTTAGATTAATGACAATCTGGAGAAAAATGAGACCACTTGCTGAAAAGAACCCAGCAGAACAGGGCAAAAAAAAAAAACATTTAAAGTTAAAAATGACGTGTCATCTCAACACAAGTGTAAAAGAATCTCCTGCTGTAATTTTCCTGAGCTGGTATTTCTTATAAAAAAATGGTCCTGGAGGTATTAATTACACTGGCGGTACAGGAAGAATTTGTGGAATTGCTAAATGCAGTGGTACAGACCAGCACGGGATGACGGGGGAAACTGCAGGAGAGAAGATAGTTTTAGAATAGATATGAAGAATATTGTGTGAGCTTCATGCCAGTCCAGACCCTGTAATGAGCAATTCCCTTATTCTTTGCTTGTCTTTAATAGGCAGATACTGTATAATTCCAGACTAGGTTAGGGACCCACAAACAAAGACAGTTCGCTTGGTGACTCCTGAAAAAAAAGTGTATCATGGAATAAAGAATAATGTAGACTGTTCATATAATTACAATTCATTAGGTAGTATTCGCTTACAGCACTGGTATCATTAGATGCAGAAGGGTTAGGCTTGGATACTGACACAAGAGGGGTGCTATGCAGCATGGAGTAAAATTTACACAATGCTGAGATGAACTTTTGATTTAAAGTTGAACTCTCAGACTCTGGAGGATTATTCAGGGGTCTCCGGCCTTATAAAAACTGGGGCAGGTCCAGGGGCGGACTGACGACTCATGGGGCCCTTGGGCAATAGGGGCTCATGGGGCCCCTGTGTCCTTGCCCACACTCAAAAAAGCCTATAAAAAAGGTACTGGGGCATCTCATGGGGTCCCCTACTGACCCCGGGCCCTCGGGCAGTGCCCGAGTGCTCAAATGGTCAGTCCGCCCCTGGGCAGGTCGCACATACTACCACGTGATCCCATACCGATAATGGCCTGGGTTGTGACGCTGCCCCTCCAGTGGGTAACCAGGATAAAATACCTGGGCATACAAGTGTGACTAGTGATGGCACAGATTTTGTCACCTTTTTGTTACTGTTGCAAGTTTCCAAGTCCAGATTTGAGGCTTGGAGGTCTTTACCCCTATCTCTCACTGGAAAGGTAAACTTAATTAAGATGAAGTTACTTGCCTTTTTTTCATATGGTTTACATAATCCAAGTTTAAACAGTTGGAAGCACTAATGTCCTCCTTTCTGTGGAATAATAGGGCTCCCCACCTTAGTTTAGCTACCCTAAGGCAACCTCTGGCCTCTGAGGGGTTGGTTCTTCCAAATTTTTTTCAATACTTCCTGGCAGGACAGCTCATTCATGCTTATAATTTGCTTGTGGCAAATAAGGATAATGTGTTGGTGGTGACGAAGGCAGCGGTACTGACCTCTTGTATGGCACTCCAGCTACTCCTTTATAGAGGATCCCGAGCTCCATACCCCCTCACTCGAAGGATGCGTTCCACTATCTGAGCATGTTGCAGACTCAGGGTGCTTCCCCTAACTAATGCTAATCGATGGTCCCTGCATACTTCTCTGTAGAACAATCTGAATCTCCAGCATCTCTTCCAAATTCCTGAGCTGGTCATCTGGGCATCAAGGTTATGGTTCTAGGGAATTTATTTTTAGACAGTAACTTTCCACCTTTTGATATCTTGAAACTGAGGTACTTCTTGCCCAATAGATACATAGTCTACTCTATTCAATTGCGCCATACTTGCTCAATTTCATCTAGCCTGTTTCAGTTTGTGAGCCCTTGCCCAATGCGTACTCTATATAAAGCAATACAACAGCCTACATTGCAGGGTCTAAGTAAATACAAGGGAAAAATAGTCTCTGGTTCTTCCCACTGTGGATAAAGATGATTGGAAGGATATTGGGGACAATCAGTTCCACCATTTAATCTCTCCCAGAGACAGACTTGTGCATTTATAAATAGTTCCCTGCAATTATCTCTGACCAGTCAGGTGGGATGGTTCTCAGCTACCCAGTCTAGTGAATGTTGAAATTGCTCCAGCTTAATTGAAGATTTTCTTCATATCTTCTGGACGTATTCAGTAATTCATAACTACTGGGTTCAGTAAGGGCTGTTCAGGTGTCCCAGGAGATTGGTCTTTGTTTGTTGGGCCCTGTGAACTGGCTGTTGGTTAAGCAACCAGAACATTGCTTGGAATCTTCTCTATGTGTCCTTCATTAGGAATTCCCTATACCACCGACCCTAAATACGTGGAGGCCAATTGTAAATACTGCTCTCCCCTCAATGCCACTTATAATACCAGAAGATGTCCCTCTAAATTTGAGAAGGTCTGGCCTCATGTCTAGAGAACTCTGATACTGCGGTTCTGACTTGAACCCTTTGTATGTAATATTTGGCTGGTTGACCAGTGCCCTAAGCACTTTGGTCCCTCTTAAATTAATTTTCTCTCTTTCTTTGCATTGAGTTCCACCAAGGCTTTGTCCTGTAGCCTTTTATAGGACTTATCCTCTGCTGTTGTGGGACCAGGTGACTGTTCTATATTACCATTTGAGGAGTATATTTGAGCAGATTGTACTGCCATCTTTCCTACTTTAAGAGACAACTGGAAGTTCTATATATTACCTTTCACCACGTTGATGATTCTGATGGAGGTCCGGGAGGGAGTGAAGTGCAGCTTGTGTGTTAATCTTTTTATTGTTGATGGGTTTGTCTTGTGAACTGTATTGGTTCCTTGTGTATTCTATTTTGTAAAACTCAATAAAAATAGAATTTATTAACAAAAAAGTTAAACCCCGGGTGTGAAAACTTTGATGCAAATATAGTCCTCAATAGCTTCAAGAGATATAATCCACTTCTTGTGCACCAAATGCTTTGCAAACCCAAATATTACCTTGTAAAAGTAGTAGTGACATCATCACTGGGCTGCACATTGTACAGACAGCAGAGCTGTAAGAGGGGCCTAGCAGAACCCAGAGGGGCCCAGCAGGACCTTCCACTACAGGCTGAATGCAGACTAGAGGAGAGGGCAGATACAAGGCCAATCACCCTATTGAGAGAGAGCAACAGCGGCTGGTTTTAATATAGGAAATTCCTGCACAAGCTTCACACTGGATTACTGCACTGAACTGGAAGAAATACACAACACACACCAAGATTCACGTAAGAATACACATGGATTTTGTGTTTGGACAATATTTGCTTATCAGGTCAGCTTGTGTATATAGTTCAGACATGCTTGTAAACATGATCAACTTGACCCCTAACTGCAAATGCCCCTAAACGCTACTAAAACGCTACTAAAAAATGCTATTGCCAGCGTTTTTTATCCAGCGTTTTTTCCAGAGTTTTTTTTAGCTTAAATAATGATAGTGTGCATAGAGCCTTAGCATTTTTTTAACCTTCAGCTTCTAGGAGCAGAAACAAATTGTTTTCGTAGAGTTTTTTTAAGCAAAAAAATGCTAAATGCTCCTAAATGCTTTTAAACTCTACGAAAACACTACTAACAGCTTTTTTCTAGCTTTTTTATTTTCTACATGTACTGTAAAAACACTAATAAAATTTAGCACACTGTAGTGTTTATGTCCAAATTTACACAAACACTACTGAGCATAGTAATATTTCTGTCTATCTCAGACATTGAAAACTAAGCCAAACACTCAACAAAATGCAGAAAACACTTTCTATACATACTGAAATTATTGTGCACTTGTTATTTAGAATATTTTAAAGGTTTTACTGTATTGTATAACATTTATTGTATAATAAGCTATACCCGCAACATCATTAAGCTGTGTGCCTTATGTACAATACAAACACTAGTACTGCATTCATTGGCTAAGAACCTCTTCAATGCTATTGGCAGAGCACTTCAAATAAATATTAAGTGGCCACTTTAGCATGCCTTAAGCACCATTTAATACATCTTAAAGCCAAGCTCCTGCAAAAACTTTTTTTTCTTATTTGGAGAGATTGTGGAGGGGATAATTCCTCTTTCTTGCTGTCTGCACCTTCCTGTCACAGTGGGAGCTGCTCCCTTCAACTTGATGTCCAGAAAACAGGATAGTGTCCATGCCAATAACACCTAAGTCTGCAACAACCTAATCTCCCAGTGTTGCTATGGTAATGACATACAAAGTACAGCAGATCAAAATGTATATGTTTACATTTTTAATGTTTATTTAGCAGTTTATTGCAAATCAGCTGGAATAAATGGCTCCCTATAACGTACACATGTTGAATGTAGAAGCATCTTACTGCAATCATATGCAGATGACTGACAAAAATGTGCAATCGTGTGACCTCTACTATGTGCTGCTAGAGGTTCCTTGTGTATAATCACAACAACCACATACCAAGATACAAACTTTGTTTAAGGCATATTTAACAATCAACTTCTTCTAATTGGTCCCTTTTGTTCTGTTAGACATACCGTTGAAAGTGTTTTTGTGATATCCGTTGATCTTGTCAGGAATTTCGTAAGCTGATAACTTCCAATGCTGACTGTTATCAATTACATTGTTCTCTGAGAACTACTGAACCTTGCCCATCTGTGTTATGGTGAACAGAAGAGGGCAAGGTTTAATTGTCCTACCTTGTGTCTCTTGTCCTGATATAGTAAGGTGAGTGAGTATTGCCAAGCTAGAAAACAAATGTGGTCACCACCTTTACCCCATTGCCTTTGCCTCCCACCAAGTAGATCCTAATACCAGACAATGTTTCTGATCATGTGATCACTGTGATTGGCTGTCACATGATTGGGAGTTCACCCCTGCTGGGGAGGCACATGATGAGCCTGGGAGAGCCTGTCTCTGAGCTGCAGTGGATAAAATGATACTAAAAGTAAATTAACAAAAAACAAACAAAAATGTTATACTTACCTGCTTTGTGCACTAGAGCAGCCTCAATCCTCCTCTTCTCAGGTCCTCTGCTGGTGCTCCTGGCTCCTCCTCCCTGCTGAGTGCCCCCATAGCAAGCTGCTTGCTATGTGGGCACTTGTGCGGGCATGCTTCTGAGCCATGCCCCCCATTCACTCCTCACTGGCTGTGAATGACAGCAACAGGAGCCAATGGATACTGCTACTGTCCCTGAGCCAATGAGGAGGGAGAGAGTCGAGAGAGCAGCTGCTCTTGTGAACATCAGGCTCAGGTAAGCATTAGGGGCAGCTGTGAGGGGGGAGCTGCACACAAAACCTTATTTTACCTTCATGCATAGAACGCATGAAGGTAAAAAAACCTTCAGCCTTTAGAATCACTTTAACCTTACCTGGAGCAGAATCAGCACTATGTATGTCACTTGTGTAGCTTACTCCACAGGAAACCATTTGTTCCATGGGTATAATGATCAATACCCCTAATGATCAATCTTTAACTATTTTAGCAGATCAACTAAGATAATAAAAATCCCCTGGGTAATTCAACATAATGAGATGGCTGCCAACAAGCGGGAACATCTCTCAGTAGCTTAATTAGATAAAAATTGTCTTTTGTAGATTATCCCTTACTAGTAAAAATGGTAGATAAGCCTGGATGGGACCAGGTTGTTGAATTTCATTTATCACATCTGTTTTTTACCACAGTGATAATCTGTACCAGATGACCTCCCAGCTAGATTGCATGGCATGGAACCAGATGAATCTGAGTTCTTCACTGAAAGGGTAAGAGTTTTCCCATAGGTTCACGTGTCCATTGTCTATATAAAAACTGTACTGTTGTATCTCCATTATTCTACTTCTATACCAGCCTTTCTCAACCTTTTCAACATGGAGGAACCCTTGAAATAACTTTCTGGTTTCAGTGAACCCCTGTTAAAAAGTACTATATCTATAACTCATGATACATTCGTGTGATAGTCAGTGGGAGGAATGCTCCTTACACTTGTGGTCATTGGGAAGAATTACCCCCATATAGATGGCTAAAAAGATCAATGGTGTCAGTGGGAACTTGTATGAGAGGCAGAAATTGCTCAAAGAACCCATAGTAACATTTGAAGGAACCCTAGGGCTCCATGGAACCCTGGCTGAGAAACCCTGTTCTATACACTGTATTTGTGCGTAATGAGTACTGTGACTGACAGGAGAATGCATTATGCTTGCAACTGATGCAATAATCAGCACCAAAATAATCAAATTCAAGAAATCAGCTTTAAATAAATAAAAAGATGCAATATCATTGGCTGCTGTGGTTTAGTGCTATTTTAACATAGTGATTTCATTTGCACTTTATTAAAGGGAATTTAAAGGTTGTTTTTGTTGTTTATATTGTGTAGAGTACAAAAAAGTGTGTGTGTGTGCAAGGGCTGTACCAAAAGTAACACAAAAGTCATAACTTTTTTTATTAACTGCCTGGAATCCATTATCTACCTGCAATAAAAATGAAGAGTTACTATAGAGGAAGAGTTACTCTACCAACTTGTAAAATTTGAAGGACCTACGTAAGTTAATAAAAAAAGTAATGCCCACTTTTGCACAGCCTGTGTGCATGTGTGTGTGTGTGTGTGTGTGTATATATATATATACACAGGGATTTTTTCTCAGAGGATAGTTGCGGGAACTCCCCCATTCTGAGTCACCTCCTGTTTCTGCCCCCACCTCCAAGCACCATCCCAAGGTTCCACCCCCCCACCCACCTCTCAGGACCGCTCCTTTTTAGAGAATACAGAGCCAAGTAGTATTTTGTGGTGCTAAGTAATTTGTATGGAATTTGTTAATGATAACAAGAAAAGCAGTAAAATATATCCCCTGCAGTCAGCAGCAATTGATCCCCCCTCCCTCCAGCAACAACAACAGATTCCCCCAGCAACAATGCACCCTTGCAATAAAATACCACCCCAGCAACAATAGATCCCCAGCAGCAACAACATATCCCCCAGCAGCTAGTATCAATAGATGATATAGCAGCCAGCCACAATAGACCCCGTATTTAACAGTAGATCCCTTCCAGCAAAAATTTACCCCCCAAGAACAATAGATCCACCACCAACAACAATAGACCCCCTAGCAGCAATAGACCACCATGCACAAATAGATCTTTTCCTGTGACAATAGATCCCCCAGCAGCCAGCATCAATAGAGCTTCCAGCACCCCTTGCCATTACAAACATTCAGTGCTTATGGTGCCAGAAATGCGCTCCCCTGTGTTCCCCCACATTCCTGCAGAAAAAAGAAAAAGAAAGCCATATATATATATATATATATATATATATATATATACACACACACTATGCCAAAAGTATCGGGACGTCTGCCTTAACGCACATGAACTTAGCATTCCACTCTTAGACAGTAGGGTTCAATATAGAGCTGGCCCACCCTTTGCAGCTATAACAGCTTCAAGTCTTCTGGGAACGCCGTCCACAAGGTTTAGGAGGTTGTCTATGGGAATGTTTAACCATTCTTCCAGAAGCTCATTTGTGAGGTCAGGCACTGATGTTGAACGAGAAGGCCTGGATCACAGTCTCTGCTCTAATTCATCTCAAAGGTGTTCTATCAAGTCTGTGCAGGTCAGTCAAGTTCCTACACCCCAAACTCACTCATCCATGTCTTTATGGACCTTGCTTTGTGCACTGGTGAGCAGTCATGTTGGAACAGGAAGGGGTCATCCCCAAACTGTTCCTACAAAAGTTGGGAGCATGAAATTGTCCAAAATATCTTGGTATGCTGACACCTTAAGTGTTCCCTTCACTGGAACTAAGGGGCCAAGCTCAACCCCTGAAAAACAACCCCACACCATAATCCCCCTCCACCAAACTTCACACTGGCACAATGCAATCAGGTAAGAACCGTTCTCCTGGCAATTGCCAAACCCAGACACATCCATCGGATTGCCAGACAGAGAATTGTTATTTGTCACTCCAGAGAACAAGTCTCCACTGCTCTAGAGTCCAGTGGCGGTGTGCTTTACACCACTGCATCCGACGCTTTGCATTGCACTTGGTGATGTAGCTTGTTGATGTAGCTGGATGCAGCTGCTCAGCCATGGAAACCCATTCCATGAACCTCTCTATGCAGTGTTGTGCTAATCTGAAGACCACACAAAGTTTGGAGGTCTTTAGCTATTGACTCTGCAGGCAGTTGGCGACTTCTGCACACTGTGCGCTTCAGTATGTGCTGACCCCGCTCTGTCATTTTACATGGCCTACCAGTTCGTGGCCGAGTTGCTGTTGTTCCCAGTTTGTTATAATACCACTAAGAGTTGACCATGGAATATTTAGTAGCAAGGAAATGTCACAGATGGACTTATTGCACAGGTGGCAACCTATCACAGTACCACGTTTAAATTCACTGAGCTCCTGGAAACGAGCCATTGTTTCCTAAATGTTTGAAAAAGCAGTCTGCATGCCCAGGTGCTTGATTTGGAGGACTGGCCCAATACTTTTGGCAATATAGTGTATATAATATATATATATATATATATTTTTTTTTTAAAGAGTAGCAGCTTTTATTCTCAATAAATATGAAATATACCTAAATTGCATGGATATCAGATTACGCAGACTGCAGAGATGAGACGTGTACCGTTATTAGAAAGCTCAGCATGTTTTACAAAATGAGAGAGGAATTTGTGAATTATGTTGCACATCAAGGGAATACAGAATATGAGACATATCTACTATTAGATTGCAGGCTGATTCACAAATTCCTCCCTCTGCTGCTCTAAAGGCTCACTCAGACAGTATATCTACCTCCTACCATTTCGTAAAGTGGAACTAATCTCATGCACTTTTTACAAACTCAGTTTTTTAACAATATATGAGTCTAAATTATTGCCTATAGTCATAGTTTTGATAGTATTATAAGAATTTACAATAAAACCCGACAGTCCAAGCTCAGCCCTCTGTGTCTAAAAGGAATACCATCTTGGAGAAGTCCCTTTCTTTTTTTGGGTAGTCTCATCCTCCTA
Organism: Staurois parvus; assembly: GCF_062004578.1. NCBI lineage: Eukaryota > Metazoa > Chordata > Amphibia > Anura > Ranidae > Staurois > Staurois parvus. The sequence goes on from NW_028317934.1 coordinate 393,535, forward strand.
CAGCTGATGTCACACAAAATCCTGTGCATATGCAATATGAGGAAATACAATGCCCATACATGTCAATGACAGCTATCGCGAGAGGACACAGCTGCCGGACAAGGAGAGTGACGTCACCACCGTCAAAATATAGTGCCCTGACTTGGCTCCATGCATACTAGTGTTTTTTAAGCTCGATAAATGCTGGGAAAAATGCTGGATAAAAAACACTGGTAATAGCATTTTTTAGTAGCGTTTAGAAGCGTTTAGGAGCGTTAGCGTTTTATTCGCCTGTTTACAGTACATGTAGAGAAAAAAAAAGCAAGAAAAAAGCTAGGAGCATTTTAGTAGCATTTAGCAGCATTTAGGAATATTTCGTGTTTTTTTCTTCTAAAAAAAAAGCTCCAAAAAACTCTGCAAAAAGAATTTTTTCTGCTCCTAGACACTGAAGCTCAAAAATGCTAATATCCTAAAGTAGAGTGCATGGACACATAGGATAACACTAGTAATCTTGTAGGAGCAGAAAACAAATATGCTGATAATAGCTTCTAGGAGCTTAAAAAATGCTAGTGTGCATGACACCTTAGTGTGTATTTGTTTTTTTCCCTCTGAATTAGATTCAACAAAGAGGTTGAAATGTATGATTACAGGGCGCCGTAGTATGCAGTACATAAATCTTTCAATGTCAGCTACCTTTTTATTTAAAGTACATTTAATGCCTTTAGTTCCACTATAATAATGGGTGTGTAAAAATCTCTCTAATCTACAGCAGTTAGGATTAAAGTATAACTAAAGACAAAACTTTTTTTTAGTCTGGACAGAGCGAAGAGGGATTAGAACCCCTGTCAGTTTTTATTGCTGTCTGTGTCCTCATTAGGGAGATTCACCCTCTGTTTTCGTCATGTTTATAATTATCATTGAAAGTGAAAGCAAAAGAAACCCCAAATTTTGGGTTGTCCACAGAATAGTAATAGAGGGGATATTTTACAATGGGGACACTAGTTCCGGTGACCTGGGGGTCCCAAAGGGATTCCCTTAACCACTTCCCGACCGGCCGTTGTATATAAACGGCCGGACGGTGGCACTGCAGGGTCGGGTGGCCGTCTATAAACGGCCTCCCCGCACCCTGCTTGTGCGCGCTCCCTGGGAGCACGCAGCACCGCGATCCGGTGCCCGCTGTGTCCTCCGGACACAGTGAAACACCGATCGTCAGACGGGACCTCTGTATGAGGTCCCGATCATGTGATCACTGATTGGCCAATCAGTGATCACATGCAAAGTAGTAAGCAAGATGTCACTTCTGACATCATTGCTTACTATGTGTGAAATCTGTGAATGATCACAGAGGTCATATGGTACAAGGCTATTCACAAAAGCCTTGTACCATGTGACAAGCTGTGACCAATCACAGCTCACTCAGTTCTTCTCAATGAGTGCAAGAATGCACACAGAGAGAAAGAGAAATGATTGCTTTTACATCCTATATGGGTGTAAAAGCAATCAGTGTAAAAAAAAAAAAAAAAAAATCTTCATCACCCCTCACTAGTACTGCTAGGGTGACAGTATGTAAAAAAAAAAAATAAAAATAAAAAATAATAATATAAAAAAAAAATAAAAATGTAAAAAAAAATGTTTGAAAATTATAATTTTTGCTTATAAACTAATTTGGATTTTTTTTTTTTTACTAAAAAGATAACGGAATAAATTTTGGCTAAGATTTATGATAAAATATTATTTATTTGCAAAATTTTATAAAAAAAACACTTTTTTTCAAAATTTTTGGACATTTCATTTACATAGCAAAAAAAATACAAATCCCAGTGGTGAATAAATACCACCAAAATAAAGCTTTATCTATCTCAAAAAAATGGTAAACAATTCATTTGGGTACAGTGTTGCATGACCGCGCAATTGTCATTCAAAGTGTGATAGCGCTAAAAGCTGAAAATTGCCCTGGTCAGGAAGGGGGTAAAAGTGTCCGGTCTGGAAGTGGTTAATTTTCAGGGATTTCCTTTCACTTCCTATTTTGGCTATGGGAAAGGAAGAGGAAGCAAATGTAAATCTCCCCAGTGGGACTCAGAAGGCAAAAAATAAACTGACAGGGGTTATAATCCTCCCTTACTCTATGCAAAATGAAAAAAAAGTGTTGCCTATAGTTCTACTTTAATTTAGACTTGCAATTGGGGCTGTTAAAAGAGGAGTTTGAGCTGCATTTTTACTGCCCCATCCCAACCACCCCTCTAAGCTGCTAAGGCAGCCATATGGGAGTATACATGTAGCACCCTCCTAGATAGGTGCTAGGTTTAGATAGATTTAGTATGTGTTTGATAGATACATTTAGTTGCCTCACAGTAGTCAGAGTGGCTCTGATTTGTTGGTTAAAGCATAATTTGCTCACTATGTTCAGTGAAGCTGCATTCTGCTCAGTGTGTTCAGTTGCTGCCAGCCTGATAGCTCCCTCTGCATCTAGAGAGCTTGAGAAGTTTCTGAATGATATTTGTAGAGCTATGCAGATGGCGGCATGAATATTGATACAGCCCTGGTCTATCCATGAGAGAGAGACTCTGATGGAATGCTGGGTAACTGTATATATTCAGTGACCACACTGAGCTCTGGGTTTTTTCCTGGAAAGGACTAGTCCAGCCTTGAGGGGGCATGCTGCCCTTCCAGGCAATGCTGCTATGTATGCTGTTGTGAGGCCTCAGGTGGGTGACCTGAGGACCTGAATGAGGAGACATGGGTAGTACTAGGAGCTGGCTGAAGGTTTGGTCTGGTATCATGGAGGAAGGCAACCACCTGTCCTTGGGTCTTGTGAATATAGACACTCCTGAAGGATCTTAGAGACTTGTGCTGCCAATACCCATCTGGTGCTAGGGAGTCAGCTGTGGATCTAGTTAAAGGGAACACCGGCTGGTATCTTGAAGAGCTTTGTCCATCTAATCTTCTACTTGAAGGGGTTCTGCTCTTGTGGCTCTAAGAAAGACATTAATAGTTAACTACTACTACTACCTTACAGCTGAAGTCTACTGTTTGCTACAAGCACAGACTTTATTATAGCTTGTTCTGAAGAATATCTAAAGTCTTCAAGTGTACACAGTTATTGTTTTTGGAGTAACCCACCTAATTCTCTCAACCCTATCCAAGTTCTCCAAAAATAAAAACAACAAAAACAACACTCCTATACTGGTCATTGAAGAAATGTGTGAATGAGCCTGTGTGCCTGGCTGACGGGCAAAGCTGGTGGAGAAGACCTGGACAGTATTCTTGCAGCTCCTACAGGAGTAGCGCTTCATACACTAGATACAGCCATGATATTTTGGAATACGTTGCTGTAAAAAGGATTCTTTCTATCACGTTTGGTTGTAAATGGGGTTGCATGTGGCCACACTGCAACTGTCCCACTACTGCGTGCAGTAGAGTGCAGTGGTGTGGACTTTTAGATGTTAAAGAAAGGCAAAGAGGAGGTGAAAAACTGCTTCCTCACTGCCTATCAGGCACCTTCTGAAAAGTGAGATTTCTTCAAAACTGTCTAAGTTGACCTTCAAAGTTTCCAGGTGTTGCAAATACACAAAAGATTGAATGTATTTTCTAAATGAGAAGCTCCTGATTTGCAATAGATATACATTTGATTTTGTCATTAATTTGCATGATAAACGCTCCTCTGTATGTCATGAATGTACTCCAGGTGTAAAGAAAAAACTGACCAGCATGTATTAAAAAAAAAGCTTTCACTGCAATACTCACCTTTAAGTCGACTCTATCCTCTGCTACTAGTTAACAGTCTCCAGGATGAATGACATCTAGCCCTGTTAAACCCATTTCCTGTAAGCCTGGCTGTCAGGGACACACCCCCTGATGATATCAATGGTCCGGTCAGAAGACTATTATTATACAGTATTTATAAAGCGCCAATAGTTCGCTCAGCGCTGTACATTACAATGGGGGACAGAACAATAACAATACAATACAACGCAAAACATGAGGGGATCGAGGGCCCTGCTCTTTCGAGCTTACAATCTAGGAGTAGATTAAAGAAATGTACATGAATTTTTTAGTTGTTGGAGGGTCCTCTGGGAGGGTGTTTATATAATGTGGAGATGGGCTTATTTGTACAATAAAAATTTTACATAAGGTAAAAAGGTTAAATATTTAAATACACTTTATAAAATAGAAAAAATTAAATTGAAGAAAAACTGTTAAAATTTTAAAGCAAAATTCTAGACATGTAGATGATGAGGATGGTCACACTGGTGATGATGAATGTCTACAATATAGCTTTAAAATTGGCCTATGCAACTTAAACATCATCATTAGTTTGTCCATATATACACATTTAAAAACAATTTTATAGTGAGCTGCAGAGTGGAAACCCGTCAACCTTGACCAAAATCTGAACTCTAAATGTAAAAGATTAAAGAAGGGACGTAATCTTTAGGGAACAGCTAAAATACAAGAGACAATAGAAATTGTACAGCTCCTGTCTTGCAGTTATAAAACTTCACAGGCTGTTAAAAAAAATGACCTGAATGTTCTTCAAGGATAAAGGAAAAAATATATTTAGATGATCTATGGCCACATGAGCAAAGATGAAAAGTTCCTTTTTCTTTTTAGACCAAAGTTGCCGAATCTGTGGAAAATCAGCCCTAGACATAGCCTCATCTGCAAGATGTAAAGCCAAAGTATTTATCTGTCTTTGTTTGGCTCAGAGTTACAATGCAGTTTGGTATGTCTAGCATGAAGGACCATAAACATAAGTCTGAAATATCTGTGAACTATATGTCCGTCTATAAAGTTTTTTGATGTTTTTTTGCTGTTCAGTAACTGATACAAGACTGGCCTCACAGTTTTTTTCATCTCATGTGCAAACAATGATGCACAATGTAATTTCAAGAAACATTAGGCTGAATTCACAAAACTTTAACGCAAAAATGTGGGTCTTTTTTATTTTATTCATGTGACTGTATTTTCTCCGTTAAAAAAAAAAGATTCCTATACCAATGTGCTCGCTTTGTGAACTGGACTTTCTGTGTTTAAAAAAAATGCTCTGCATGTATAAAGTGTAGGTACCAAGAGGTAGCTGCATGTAGCTACAGCAATCTCCAAAATTTTGAGCTGTTCCAAAAGTAAAGGGGCTTGGCAGTTCCTTGTAGTCACAAAGCTTGCTTGCCACTTCCTGCCTCCTGCACATTCCTATTGGTCAGAGAAACAGCTCCACATAGTGTTGGGCCCCTGTGCAAGACCAATTTTTGAGCCCCCCTAGAAGTGAACAGTGTCCAGATCTACAGTATGTGTCAATAGGAAGGGTCCAAGCACATCTAGTATAAATGGGCCCCTAAGCCCCAAAGGGTGTGGGCAAAGCAAGTGCTTTTTGTAGTGGTATGCAAGGAAGTGGACAGTGGGGTTCATTGTGTGGAAAGGTGAGGGCTATGAGGATGCAGAAGTCAGAGCTGAGGAGGGGTGCAAAACTAAGGAGCTATAGAACCGGGCTTTAAAGCCTAGCTTTGCGGGGAGGTTGCAGAGATAAGCTATGAAATAAGGATGCAGAGGTGAATTGTGGTCACTGAGTGGGGAAGTGAGTTGTGGACAGGGGCGGACTGACAACTCATGGGGCCCCCGGGCAATAGGGGATTATGGGGCCCTTGTGTCCTTGCCCAAACTCAAAAAGCCTATGAAAAAGGTACCAGGGGAATCTCATGGGGCCCCCTACTGACCCCAGGCCCTCGGGCAGTGCCCGAGTTTCCAAATGGTCAGTCCGCCCCTGGTTGTGGATGAAAGGGGGGTTCAGAGGTGAACTGTGGACAGGAATGCAGAGCTGAGTTGTGGACAGGTGGTACAGAGGTGAGTTGTGGACAGGCGGTACAGAGGTAAGTTGTGGACAGGCGGTAGAGGTGAATTGCAGATGGGTGGAGATGCAGAGGTGCGTTGCGGACAGGGGGTGCAGAGGTGAGTAAGGGACAAGTGTGTGGTGCAAAGGTGAATTGCAGATAGGGGGTGCAGAGGTAAGCTGTTATTAGGGAGTGCAGAGGTGAGTTCTGGATGGTAGGTTTAGAGGTGAGTTGTAATGAGAGGTGTAGAGGTGAGTTGCAGACAGGGGGTGCACAACTGAGATGCAGACAGGGGTGCAGAAGTGAGTTGTGAAGGGGGGCAAATAGATCAGCTTAGGTAGTTGTGGACAAGGGTGCATAGATGAATTGTGGATGGTGGTGTGCAGAGGTGAGCTTTGGACAGGGGTGCACAGGTAAATTTATAACAGGAGGGGGGGGGGCAGTGGTGATTTGTAGACAGTGAGGTGCAGAGGTTGACAGTGCCCCTTTAACACCTGCCCATTGCTACTGCAGTAACATACTTTCTGTCTTTGGGAGACAACACTTACTCAATGTACTGTACCTATGGAGGAGCAGCATTGTCACCCCAGGAGAAGGGGTGTTGGGACTACAGAACACATTCCCTATTCTCATCTTCATAATATAGTGGGAGGGGTTCAGTAGTTCGGACAGAGAACTGGGGACAGTGTACCTAACAGCAATTACAAAGCACAGAGCCACTCTTTGCATTTTGCCTGTAAACGGCAATTCTTCCACTTATTGAACAAATGTAACAAAACACTTTTAATGGCATATTCAATAGACCAAAAGGGAGCAAACAAAAAGGTTCATTATAGGGATTACATACCCCTTAAATCAAGCGATAACATATTCTTTGCCTAAGGCATTTGTCCTTTTATCTGGGGTTGTCACAAAGTCTTATGGGGTTATCAAGAAACCCTAAAAGATCTGTCTACCTAATCTTAGTTTCAGATAATTGACAGCCTTTGGAATCACCACATCCTTATTTCTCTTTGGGACTCCAGCGGCACAATATTGACATCCAAATTCCCAGCTCCACTCTCCTTCCAGAGCCATCACATAAGACTAATATTCTACATGATGGATTTCTTCATCCATTCTTCATTATGGGTGTTGCAAGAGAAGTGAGACTTCCCTGTCTGCAGCAGAGTGAGACCACCTATGTTTGAAAATATATAGACCTTGCCACTGGAGTCCAAGGGAGACACAAGAAAGCTGAGTGGGTCGTTAGCATCCACCATAACTAAAAATTCATTTTCAGGTTGACCAAAAAATGAAAAGGCCGTGTCCATTAATGGTCTATATAGGACAGATAATCTGTTAACTTTTTTTTTCATAAGGACTAATTTTGTTGGTGTGTTTCTGTTTACAGTCATGGGACAACCTATGAAAATGACAGTCACAGCACACCCATGTTGTACAGCTGCGGTGGTCAGTACCGGATACACACACATGGTGTGTTCAGAGGAATACAAGTAAGCATAGTACTACTAACTGTTCTAAAAATACAGAGGCAAGTTTTGGGGTTCCTTCACAATTTGAAGACTGGCAATGCAATGTACCATTTTTGGAATGCATCGCACCACAACTCACAATATATGCATTGTGGTGTGCAACAGCACAGGTGTGGTGCCAACTACTATATTTGTATGTTGGGGATGCTGTGCTCTAATGTGTGTTATAGTAGCATTTGGTAAAACCCAGATTACCAAAACATATAGGTATAAATCCATGCTTAACATGCATGCAAATACAAGATCTGGTTTTCAGTATGTTAGGCATCATGCCTTACGTTTACAGATGAATTGCAGGAATGGCAATTTTAACATAGGTACATAGATCCAGCTTGGACTAATGTAAGTATGTATGTGCCATACCTATAGGATCCCAGTGGAAGCTGGAAATCACTATAGCAGACACCGCTGCTGCAGTGATCCCCTCGGTATAGGCGCCATTCAGGGAACACTTTGCATTGTCTTAATGAATGCAAAGGCTTTCTTTGATTGGATAAGATGGAGTGGCAATCTCACAATCTCCACTTTGATCAATCAGAAAACACTTTGCATTCATTGAGAAATTGAAAAATGTTCTCTGAATGGTGCCTGCACTAAGGCAGTGACTACCTTTGTTCAGAAAACAGAAGAGCAGAGACTTGGAAGCTAGTATAAGTCACTGTAGTACCAGTGCGTATTGCAGTGATTTTCAGCTTTCAAGGGGATCCCAAAGGTATGGCACATAATTATTTAAAATGGTCCAAGCAATCTATATAAAAATTGCCATACCTGGAATTGAAGGTACAGAGTTGCTCTAGCCGGCTCAGTACATTGTGTCTGTGATTGGAGCCATCTAATGACAGCTCAAATCATAGCCATTACACAACCCCCTGTGTGATTTCTGCAGTGACATTTATAAATAGCTCTTCAGAATTACACATCCACCTCTCCAGTGTTTTTTATACAATCCAATGGTTAAAAGGTGGTTAAGCAAATCACTTTTGTCTTCTGTTCCAAATATTATTTACCTGGAGTTCATACCAGTAAAATCATTTCCTAAGGCTACATCCACATGGCCGAATAGCACCAGCCAGGGTTGGCTGTTTGTAAATGTGACCTGCACATGCTGCACAAATCAATGGCCAGCAGCGCTGCTGTTCTCATGTAATTACTCATGCAAGTGGTTACGTGTGCATAAAACCTTGGACCATCCTTGGATGCACAGTATTCATCCAGGGTCTGCGATTCTCTGGAATTCTGGCCTCACACTAACCACAGCTATTCAGCCAGCTTTTATGTGGCCATAGCAGAGTGTTGCTACATTCAGAGGCATCTGAATGCAGCAAACTATCCACAGATATGTGCCCATGTGAATGTAGCCTAAGCTACCACCTTGAAGTTAGCATCAGTATTGTCAGCCTGTTATGTGAGCTCCTTCAGTGGCCATTGGGCTGTCTGTCTGATCATAGATCTGATAAACAGCTTAATGGCCAACTGAAGCAATGCACAATACAGGCTGACAATGCTGATGCTTGTGGTGAGACAGCAGCTCAATGTTGTCAGCCTGAAACCGGAAGTGCTGTCAATTGCAGGATCTCCAGGTAAGAAATTTTGCAACAGAATCACAAAACAAATTGTTTAAAGTGATTGTAAAGCTTAACATTATTTTTATTAAATTAATAAACATGCTATACTTACCTGCTCTGTGCAATGGTATTGCACAGAGTGGCCCCTGAAGCTCCCCTTCTCAACCTCCTCTTCTCAGGTCCCCCGGCGGTGCTCTGGGCTCCTCCTCTTCTTGGTGTGCCACCAGAGGAAGCTGCTTTCCAAGACAGGCTGTGTGCATCTATTGACACATTCAGCACAACTCAGCCCTGCCCCTTGCTCTGCTCACAGGATTTGAATGACAGCAGCAGGAGCCCCCGCTGCTGCCTCTGTGAGCAAAGAGAGACGAGTGAGCTGCTGCAGTCGGGCACAGCGCTGGATCGAAATCAGGCTCAGGTACATATAAAGGGGGCTGAGGGAGCAATACCAAATATAGGGACATTTTTTAACTTTACTGCAGGTCTTCAGCCTTTAGAACCACTCTAAGAAAAGTGTACACATTGAGACATAATGGCAATCACACTGAAAAATAGATATTGGGTTTACATATACTTATTATCTGGGAAGAATTTTTTGAGTTTACACAGCTCCAGTGTTTGGTAAATGGGATCAGCAATTACTAATTGGTTCCATTTGTCTAACATTACGTTTTAATGCGCCAACATTATCAGGGGCGGACTGACAACTCATGCGGCCCCCGGGCAATAGGGGATCAAGGGGCCCCTGTGTCCTTGCCCAAACTCAACAAAGCCTATGAAAAATAGATATTGGGTTTACATATACTTATTATCTGGGAAGAATTTTTTGAGTTTACACAGCTCCAGTGTTTGGTAGATGGGATCAGCAATTACTTATTGGTTCCATTAGTCTAACATGACGTTTTAATGTGCCAACATTATTATCAGGGGAGGACTGACAGCTCATGGGGCCCCCGGGCAATAGGGCATCAAGGGGCCCCTGTGTCCTTGCCCAAACTCAAAAAAGCCTATGAAAAAGGTACCAGGGGCATCTCATGGGACCCCCTACTGACCACGGGCCCTCGGGCAGTGCCCGAGTTTCCAAATGGTCAGTCCGCCCCTGTTTATTATTATTGTTAATAATCAAATTGTGCAGAGCAGTGTACGGTCCTGGGTCCATTGTGTTGTGTGCTGGACACAGAGGTTATCTACTACAATGTAACACTTGCAGGGACATTTCTGGTCCTTGCTAGATCAGCTGCTTTATTTGTTCAATTTTCCAGCCTGAGATACAATATTTCAGATCAGTTTGTTCTGCACAGAACAGACAGATGATGTCCTCCACACAACTGACCCCTTTGTTCCTCACCTTCTCTATTATAGGCCTACCACTAGGAATTGCAACAAAATCTTTCCATTTGTAAGATCTTCTATTTTGTTGAACTGAGCTGCTCTGCAAATGACACAGAATACATGACTTAGTGGATAAATATGGATTTATATTTACACAAAAAGGTTGAAAAAAGAAAAAAAAATAGAAAAAGGGTCAGAAATATTTTTTTCAGCTGTCAGTATACTATGTTTCTAGATGCAAGCCCTAACTATGTGGCATTTAGGTTGTTAAAGCACAGAGTTCCATATTTAATGCTATTAAGAAAAATGAAATACTTGTTTTCACCTCTTTTCATCATTTGCTGCATCACACTGATCTCCAGAAGCTTCTTTGTAGCCACTTCATGCCTTTATGCATACACTCCAGCAATGGCTGCATGGTGGGTTTTCTGAGGCTGACAACAATGAGCCATACAGTGCCGATGTAATGTGTGGTGAAATGGCCATTTCCAGACTCCATCCTAAGCCCGTGTGACAGCACAAGAGCTCAACTGGGAGACAGAGAAGTGCCTAAAAAAAGAGCTTGGTGGTGGGATCACCAGGTATTATTTTGATGAAAGCTGCAGTTTTCCATATACTGAAAATTACATTAGCATCCTAAACTTTATATGAGATTTAGTGGTTGGGTTTACCTCATATGGCCTCCTCACACCTTTTCAAACACCTCTGAAAAGCTATCACAGCAATTAGGCCGCACATTTAAATAAAGCCAAAAACTGTGAAAACACTAACAGCATTTATACATATGGTTCCCTTCTTCTTATTAGGATGTTAGACGTGTTCCTGGTGTGACCCCAGCTATAGTCAGATCATCAACAGAAACCAATGAAAAGCGGCCTTTTATGTGTGCGTATCCAGGATGCAACAAAAGATACTTCAAACTGTCCCATCTGCAGATGCATAGTAGAAAGCACACAGGTAAGATAAACATGTATCAGTATCGTCATCCAATGTTGTGTCTCTCAGAATCAACTGTAGCTATTCATCCACAAATACATTTGAAGAAGACCCATATTACCATACTAATTATTACCAAAATTAGAGGTCATCACATGGATCAAAGCCTCCCTCTGTACTAGGGCCTGAAATTCCACTGTGTTGGAGTTTCATTCTTAAGATGACCATATGCTAGCAGAATTTCATTGGAAAATGTTGGTTTTATGCATGTTTGTTTGTTTTTCTAATGGATAGTGGGTTCAAATTGACATTCCTTTTTGTTCACAGTGATGAAAAAATTCAAAGGAGCAGGATGGAAAAATTCTTTTGAACAAGCAAATTTCTAACAGTGAATGCGGTTTTCATTTGGGAAAGTCCATTCACTCCAAAATTGAATGTTAAAAGCTAAAGTTTTTAAGCACGTTTGAACAACATTCATGTCAACGAATGTACTTATTAGAATTTTCATTTGAATGTTCATATGCATGTTTGTTCAGAAATCTACTAATTTTAGTAACTGCCACCCACTTCCCCAATCCTTGTTAATGGTGTATTAACTTTAGATAGAGGGAGAATGAGTTAGAATCTCTGGTGGCCTTTATTGCTGCTTTTGTATCCTTTGGGTAAATGTTTTCAATAATTTCTGTGTGGCCATCAAAACAAGAAGTGAGCTAAATCTCTTCAAGATGGAATTGAGCAAAATCTTCTCAATGAAAACAGAGACAGTAATAAATTCTGACTTTAAGGGGGTAAAGGAGAGGACATTACACATCTTCAGCTAGATCCCCGGAGAACACGGGAGAGCCAGAATGCCATGAGAAGATACTCTTGAAATGGACTGGAGAGTCTTTTGATGAGAGTCTGCTCTATATTTCCCAGGACAGAACCTCATGGTATGTGATGTAGAAAAATCTCCCTAACCTGGAACTCTCCAATAGGGACAGAGGCAGCAAGAAAACATTTGCTAAAACAGATTGGGAAAGGCCGAGAACTTCTCTCAAATGCTTTTTTTTTCCCAAATGGGAAGATCTACTTGTTGGGTCACCAGAACCAAGAGTAAGGTGAAATTTCCCCAAAAGGGACACAGAAAGATAGGAAAAGCCTACCAAGGTTCTAACCCTTCCTAATGCTAATTTGTTCTGGATGAGCTTTTAAATGTGCTATGTCTTATTTTAGGAAAGGACAGATCATTCAGTAAACTTGGTTTCTTACATATTTTTTCTTTATAGGTGAGAAACCTTACCAGTGTGATTTTAAAGACTGTGAGAGAAGGTTTTCTCGCTCGGACCAACTTAAGAGGCATCAAAGACGACACACAGGTGTGTAAAATCTCTGTACTACAAGGAACAACTTTTCTAGGCTCATACCTAATTCTGCCATTTTGGATTCAAACCGGTCAGCAGTAATTAAAATAGTTCATAGCTTGTCTTCATTCTGTTCCTGCTAAAAAAAAAACAATAAAAAGAACGAGAAATGTATTTAATGTTATTGTAGGAATTTGCTTGTTTCACTGCATTGACTTGCTGTGTATCAGTTGTGAAAAACATTGTGATGAATCTTCAGACTTTTCAGCCTTTACTCTCAATGGGGGATGAGTGAAGTCATTACATCGAAATTGAGTTTGCAGATTAAAGGATAGTAGGGTTTGGTTCCGCTTTAATTTTGGCAAAATTCACCTGTTATTGTCTCCAATGCATTTTAAAGTCAGCAAAACACTCAATTTGGTCATCATCATGAATATCACCAAGATTAAGACAAAAAAGACAATTAGAGGCAAATTTCGCCCAAATGAATTAACTTGATTTGAAAAAATTAGATGTGGTGGTTGCATTAGTTTTTCCCCTTTATTTTACATTGATTATTGTGTCAGTAATGTAATTACTGTCCTAGGGTGACAATACTACATATCAATGTACTGTATATATGGAGAAACAGCATTGTCACCCTAGGGCAGAACTCCAGAACACTTCCTCCTTATCTCAATAACATGGGGGAACTAGTTTGTATTCCAGCAGAGGTTACCCAGGCAAGGCTAATAACACTGCTTAAGACTGCAGTGAAAAGAGTGCACAGGAAGCAAATTAAAGAAGTTGGGTGTTGAGGTTTAAATATACTATAAGTCCTCTAAATCTGTTTTCAGGTGTGAAACCCTTCCAGTGTAAAACGTGCCAGAGAAAGTTCTCGCGGTCTGACCACCTAAAGACACATACCAGGACTCATACAGGTAAAACAAGTGCGTAAACCTTTATTCACATTTATATTTTCTTGAATTTTCCTGCTGCTTGTAAATACAGTGTTCACTGAATATATAAAAATGTGTCTGATAAAAATATATTAATATAATACTTACAGAAGTTATCAAAGGGACAATTACATGCTTTCATTAGTGGACCCTATTCATATGATATATGGCTTCTACGTACTTATCAGTCCCTGGAATCTTGCTGTTTCTGGGCAAACAGGAGTGTACATTAGTGTTTCCCACATACTTGCTATACAGTCATATTAAGCATTGGTCTGGTAGCAATTCTGGGGACTAAAGGGCAGAGATACCATAAGCGGGGTGACTAAAGAATCATTTAGGTGATTTGATAATCCAGGTTTTAAGAAAAACTAAAATATCCGTTTTTGGTGGACTAATATTTAAATATATCCCAATCCAAAACTCCACTTCCTCTTTCCCTACTCTATCTACAAAAAAGTCTTCAGCTTTAGACATACTTTATTTGGTATGTTGATTTCTACACCTGGAGCTTGTGTATTAAAAAAAAAAAGTATCCTGATCTCTAACTTCAACTTGACTTTTAACCTACACTTTAAAGCAGATCTTCCCTGAAAATGAAAGATTCACTTTACAGTCAATTGTTCATCACCTAAGCATTAATAGTTTGAAAACTTTTTAAAAAACGTTTTTACAAAAAAAATAAATGACCCTGGTCGCAGCTTTTGATGTTTTCTGAAGGTGTGGGTGAAGTCATCTGATTTCACTGCTGCCTCCCTGAAAAGGTGGAGACTTGAAATCCCTGAAGGTTAGGCTGCAGTCCATTTCTGGAGTCTGTGGTTATAGGCTTTCAAGCACCTAGCAGTAGACCAACGGGAGAAGAAAACTCAACTATTAAAAATAATTTATATGCTCATCCCCAAAATTTACTGTCTTAAATTTCCACACATTTAGGATATATTTTTGCTGTCCAGGACCAGTTCTTTTACATAAAATTGTTTGTTTCGACAACAAATGTTAAAACTGGTCCATGGCACCATACAGATTGCACATTATCACTTTCTTTCTAGAACACATAGAAATAAGGATTTTTTCAGATGCCAACAATCCAAGAGCATCTGGCATGCTTTTTCATAGCACTACATATCAAGCAAACATGTCATAATCATTCATATCAGACAACATTCATTTAATCTACACAGACACATTTAGCCATGTGCCTCCTTTGTCTTTTTTGTGCATTCATGCTGATAAAGTTTTCTTTCATGATAACTGGACATTTCTGTGTCAACAGGTGAAAAGCCTTTCAGTTGTAGATGGCCCAGCTGTCAGAAGAAGTTCGCCAGGTCAGACGAATTGGTCCGCCATCACAACATGCACCAGAGAAATATGACCAAGCTACAACTGGCTCTTTAGGTGACAGGGCCAAGGACCCCTGTGGACTTAAACCTCTATACATTATATATAAAGCTTCCAAAACAACCAACTGGAGGGCTCCTGGCATGTTACAGGAGAAGTGGGATTCTATACAGCCATTATATGAGAGACAGGTTGTAAAGAAGGTTCTGCTAATTGGTGGGACAAATTCTCTAGTGAATGGCTGTGTTTGGCCTCGTTATCTCTGTGCTGTTTGTTAATTATTTAACCAGTGAGGATGTGATGCTGTATGCAGCATGAAAAACAAATGTGTATTGGTTGTCTCATGTCATGGTGTGATATCAAAGCCACCACTTTTTCCCAGTGAATTACAAAACATTGATGCTGTTCATAGTTTCAACTGCACGGGCTTCGCCTAACACAATGGTGAATATAAAGGGAAAATTAATTATTACAAACCTGTAAACAATTTTGAAGAATGTCTTAATATGTCATAGACATAGTATTTCAGTGGTCTCCAAATATCTCAAACCTTTGGAATAGGCAGAGAATTGGTCTTATTTAATATCATCTGCATTCTATAAAAATCATGCCATTAGATTTGTAAGACTATCCTTGTTATGAGCTTCCAAATGATGGTGTACTTGTTGTTGCATTGGCACAAAGTTATCAGCACATGAAAGTGTACATGTGTAAAGCAGATTTTCAGCCTTCCCCCTTTTTTAAAAAAATACTCCTAATTACCTGGTGGTGAGTTCTGCACAGTTCAGATACTCGCCCACCCAGCGGATCCACCTGAGATCATGTTTTGTTCTGACATCATCAAAAGGCTGCTACTATTCTGGGTTCAGCCAACGTGCCTCTCGATGACGCCCTGCTGGGCCTGCCCCCTCCATCTTTACTAAATGGAAGGCTTTGCCTCCTGAGATATGTGACCCATATCTCAGGAGGCAAAGGGGGAACAGTGCACATCATTTCCCTAGGTGAAGAGCCACGTTAAAGTGGATCAATAACTGAATTCATGCTTTTAGCACATTCAATGATTTCTTATGGCAGTAGTCATATAAAAAAAAACTAAATCATGATTCATCTTAGCTTTAAACATCATCTTAGCTCCTAATACACCCCCTGCCTTTCAATCTACCCCAGCCCTATCGTTACATCTTAACTCTTGCAATAATGCTCAGCCTAACCTAAACCTTTTATGCCTGTGTCTTGCCCCAAGCCAAACATTATAATTATGCATGAATTTTAAAATATTGGAACAGTAATAGAATACTCAGAAATCACCAAAAATACGTGCCACATTGTATAATTCATGGTCTGTGATGATAACATACAGTCAGGTCCATAAAGATTGGGATATCGACACAATTCTAACATTTTTGGCTCTATACACCACCACAATGGATTTGAAATGAAACGAACAAGATGTGCTTTAACTGCAGACTGACAGCTTTAATTTGAGGGTATTTACATCTAAATCAGGTGAACGGTGTAGGAATTATGACAGTTTGCATATGTGCCTCCCACTTGTTAAGGGAACAAAAGTAATGGGATAATTGGCTTCTCAGCTGTTCCATAGCCAGGTGTGTGTTATTCCCTCATTATCCCAATTACAATGAGCAGATAGAAGGTCCAGAGTTCATTTCAAGTGTGCTATTTGCATTTGGAATCTGTTGCTGTCAACTCTCAAGATGAGATCCAAAGAGCTGTCACTATCAGTGAAGCAAGCCATCATTAGGCTGAAAAAACAAAACAAACCCATCAGAGAGATAGCAAAAACATTAGGCGTGGCCAAAACAACTGTTTGGAACATTCTTAAAAAGAAGGAACGCTCCGGTGAGCTCAGCAACACCAAAAGATCCGGAAGACGACGGAAAACAACTGTGGTGGATGACCGAAGAATTCTTTCCCTGGTGAAGAAAACACCCTTCACAACAGTTGGCCAGGTCAAGAACACTCTCCAGGAGGTAGCTGTATGTGTGTCAAAGTCAACAATCAAGAGAAGACTTCACCAGAGTGAATACAGAGGGTTCACCACAAGCTGTAAACCATTGGTGAGCCTCAAAAACAGGAAGGCCAGATTAGAGTTTGCCAAACGACATCTAAAAAAAGCCTTCACAGTTCTGGAACAACATCCTATGGACAGGTGAGACCAAGATCAACTTGTACCAGAGTGATGGGAAGAGAAGAGTATGGAGAAGGAAAGGAGCTGCTCATGATCCTAAGCATACCACCTCATCAGTGAAGCATGGTGGTGGTAGTGTCATGGCGTGGGCATGTATGGCTGCCAATGGAACTGGTTCTCTTGTATTTATTAATGATGTGACTGCTGACAAAAGCAGCAGGATGAATTCTGAAGTGTTTCAGGAATATTATCTGCTCATATTCAGCCAGATGCTTCAGAACTCATTGGACGCCGCTTCACAGTGCAGATGGACAATGACCCAAAGCATACTGCAAAAGCAACCAAAGAGTTTTTTAAGGGAAAGAAGTGGAATGTAATGCAATGGCCAAGTCAATCACCTGACCTGAATCCGATTGAGCATGCATTTCACTCGCTGAAGACAAAACTGAAGGGAAAATGCCCCAAGAACAAGCAGGAACTGAAGACAGTTGCAGTAGAAGCCTGGCAGAGCATCACCAGGGATGAAACCCAGCGTCTGGTGATGTCTATGCGTTCCAGACTTCAGGCTGTAATTGACTGCAAAGTATTTGCAACCAAATATTAAAAAGTGAAAGTTTGATTTATGATTATTATTCTGTCCCATTACTTTTGGTCCCTTAACAAGTGGGAGGCACATATGCAAACTGTTGTAATTCCTACACCGTTCACCTGATTTGGATTTAAATGCCCTCAAATTAAAGCTGACAGTCTGCAGTTAAAGCACATCTTGTTCGTTTCATTTCAAATCCATTGTGGTGGTGTATAGAGCCAAAAATGTTAGAATTGTGTCGATGTCCCAATATTTATGGACCTGACAGTAAATGGGTGGCCCAATGGTTTAGAAGACCAGAGTAGCAAAGCCAGCTTTGAAAAATGAAAGGAGAAGGGAAGGATTAACAACTGATCTTTTAAAGCAAGGAAGGTGAGGTGTAGAAATGGGATCAGAAAACCTAGATCCTTTATAGAGTTACATCCTTGTTATCAGTTGAAGAAGCTGCTAAGTTTTGACAATATTTAGGGGTACAAATAAAAATCTTTTTTTCACAAGATTCACACAGCTCTCACCTAGAATTTATATATTTTCTAGATTGGTTCATTTGAAAAATGTGTGAATCACGGGTAAAAGTTGTATGAAAAAATTTGTATATAGACTAAAGCAAATCTCTTTATTACTGAAGTGCAAACTGATCTTTTTTGCTCATGTTTGAGAAGAAAAAAGATTAAGCCATAGACGACAATTCTGAGATGCGAATTCACAAAAAAAGCCAAAATCTAGAAACAAAGATTTGTTTTATATTTCTTCTACTGTTTTTCACTCATAATTCTTCTGGGATCTCCTTTCTGGCAGGAGGCCACAGACATTTCCTAGTTTCACCTGGAGTTTCAGTACAGCAATCAGTTATTTGACCTTCTTCCCCCATGGTCAGTACCCTCTACTGCCTCTCCACCCTCATGTACATGACTGCCGTCACCTGCATTGTTCTATTCTCACTGAATATTCAGACATTAGTGGAATGTTCTGAAATACCACGTCCTACATGACATACTGAGACATCAAAGGGATCAGTGTATTTCAATGATTGTCATGATCATTAAGTCAAATAGATTTATATGTTAAACCTCAGCATTTTTGGGTAACATATTTTACAATAACATAATCAAAATATTTGCATGTATGGCTGTTGGTTTCCTACACTGATTCTAAAAGAAAACTGATAATTAATTGTATTATGGATGGTGTGGTGAAGTTCATGCTGGGGCTGAAATTCTACATCATTTCAAACATGAAATCAACTTTTTTGGACAACTGCTGCTTTTTCCACCAGCCTTCTGTTACACTGTATGTAAGTAGTGGCTACTTACTTGCATTTAGGTCCTAGCAAATCTGTACTTTTTGTCACAAGTTCAGAGACCAAAATCACTACAGTATATTGACATTATGTGAAACAATCTAGTCACACCCTGCCCCAAATTATATGTTCCTTACATCTCAAGGCGTCATTAGAAGAGATAAATATCCCTGCTACAGACCTGTGTGTATGTGATAAGTAGATGCGCTCTTCACAATGTTAGCATCCATCCAACAATAAACAATGTCAGTTCTGCCCAGAGTCCATACATTGACATGATTAAATATTATGTATAGCCTATTTTATTATAGTTTTGTATACAGCAGGAAAAGGTTAGAACCCTGTCAAGTTTTTAATGCTGTCTATGTCCTTACTGGAGAGATTCACACTCTATTTGTCAGGGAGACCATTGCCATAGTGGAAAAAAGTGATGTGAAATCCAAAATGTTATAGTTGTCACTGGAACAGGAATAGAGAGACATCTTCCAATAGGGCAATTTGTTTCTGTGACACCTGTCTAAGATGGGATTTCCCCTTAATTTGAAGCCAATTTACTCTCCCTTCCTGGTTGTGTCACTAGAACAGAAAATGAAAAGAAATCTCCCCAAAGGGACACAGATAGGATTCAAGGGTTTTAATACTTCCCTACTTAATGAAAAACCTAAAAAGAAAGATTTTGTCTATATACATTTTTAATTCAAAGTACTGTGTTGAAATGGTTCTAATTTTCAATTCCTGATCAGTTTCAATCAATTTAAAGTTAAATGAAGTTTTGATTTGTTAAAGTTATCTAATACATTTCTAATACAGTTCCATGATGATGTGCAAAGTGCAGTTACCCAAGGTAACCAGATTCAGTTAAAGTGGAGTTCCACCCATTTATTTACTTTCCCTGTAACACAATGCACATCCTCTGAACAGTCCGTTTTGGCAATATATATATATATATATATATTTATTTTTTCCTCTAAATACCTTATTTTCATTAATGCAGTCACCACTTCCGGTCCTGGCCTCCTAGGCAATTTTGTCATTCGGCAATTCCCTAGGGTTTCTAGGATATCGATGTCATCTAACCCAGGAGTCCTAGGAAGGTCTAATAGCGAAATCTTGTGTTATTAGGAAACAGCAAGTGACACGATGATTGACAGGTTGCCATAACAATGGGGTAGGAACTTCTGCCGATGCTGCCGTTGCTGGAACAACCTGCAAACCAACAAGTGCACGAGCCAAGTGCACGAGCTGCCTTCACACTGCGCCGGCTCAGCCAGGTGCACCGTATCCCGAAAGAAAGGGTGGCTGGGCTTCAGATACCTACAGTGAAGATGGATGATTACATGATCGTGAGGGAGTAGTAAGTAAATTTTTAAAAAACATGCAAAAGAGCTGATAACATATGAAGCTTATGCTAATTGCATAAGCTGTGACTGATAGGGGCTTGATTTAAAATTAAAAAAAAAAAGACTGGAACTACGCTTTAAATCTTTAAATCAGAAAACAATTTCCTACTAAATGCAGTGGATGAATTATGCCATTTCTGATCTTTGTGCTTCTTTAATTGAATATCCATTTAAATATTTTGGTTTTCAAGTGAAAGGGAGAGAAGGCTCTAATTGTATAATGTAGGTGCATACACAACTTTAAAAAGGAAACCTACTAGTTATTTGATTTGATGATGGGCACATTTCTGTTTTTTCAACCTACCTTAATTGCAGGCATTATTGTTGCAAAAAACACATTGGGTCCCATGTGTCACAGTGTCAGTACTAAAAACTGGAATTATTTTCTCACATTGCCTAGTCAGATATAAAATGTTTGACCTTTTCAAGGTTACTTTTCCATATCTGAGTTATCATGAGTATTAAACAGAAGCGTAAAAGTGGGTGAATGAAAGGAGGGGTGTTTATCATAGAAACATATCAGATCTTAGCTATCATAATTTCAGTATAAACTAGAATTTCAAAGCTGAATTACTCTGGGTACTCCCTGAAGCTTACATTTCTCCACCTTTGTAGCTATAATTCTGAATGTTGTCAAGTTTAATACCACTATTGTATATCACTAGCTAGATTCTTCTACAATTTTTTCCCTTGAAAAAGTTGGTGAACATTCCAGTGATGTCTCAGTAGACTATGTCCAGGATATAAAGAAGTCCAGCAATAGATTACCATTCCTAAAAGTATGCAAGTGTGAGCGGGTGGAATGTTTTTGTATTTTTATTATAAAATGTTGCATTGAAGAATTATTTTTTGTAGACTTTAATTTATTTTACAGCTTTTATTAGGAGCAGTCAGTCTGCTGTTAATTATGCTTGGGGACCAAACTTGCTTTCAAAATGTCCATGGCACATGTTATCTCTGGAAAATGGCTTATTAATTTCTTGGATGAAGACAATTAGTTCTGTGAACACAGAGATCATGTGAGCATAAATGTCAAGATCAGTACTGTCCAGATAATTTAGTGAAAAGGTCTCAGATTCCAGCTATATCCTTGAAGGCCACCATTGGCTACTTAACAAATCTTAGAGTAGACTAAGGGAAGCACCATACTACAAGCCCCCATCCTAGATATTATGAGGAGGCATCTTCCATAGTATGAAGTGTACCGAAGAACCGTCCTACCTGCATGTCTGCTTGTCCATATTGTACAGGGCCCTGAAGTATTGTGAAAGCAGGGGTTGGTGGATCACTTTTATTGGCCACATGGGTTTCTCTGGCAATGGTGAAACCACAATCTAAATTGTGAAGTTGAACATAATGCTTAATTGTCTTTGGATGAGGTTAACATAAAGGGACCTAGAAACACCATTAACAGTTTCCTCCAGCCTAATGGCCAATAGCTGGACAGTATGCTCTAAATAAATATCTAACGTAAGATATTTCAGAGGGAAGGTGTCATGTTCAAATCCAGAAAGCAGTTTGATATTTGTGAGGGCTGCACTGGTTTTGTGGCCAATAATTGTAAATATGCTGCTTAAACTGTAATAAAAAGTTAAGAAACGTGACTGGTCTGTCATTTTTGTCCTTCTTGTCGTCTACATGTCTTGTATAACATTGACTTGGACAGAAACCATACATGTGGCTCCCGTCTGTTCAAACAACTTAAAGCTATCAGTACATGAAGTCTTAGGTGCTGATTTATAGCAAGATCTTTGAGTTGTCACTGGAAAAGGAGGTATGGGGAAAAAAGGCAATGAGTATGGCAAGCCCGATGGCAACTAAGTAGAGAATTTCACTCATTTTTAATAGATTTCTTCTCATTTCCTGTAGCATCTTCAAGACAGTAAGTGAAGGAAAATCCCCTCATTGGGGCAAATAAAATAAAGTGAGCTCCACAGAGGTATATTGTGGCATTTACTAATAAGTATTAAAATGTAGCCAAAGGACAAAATTACTTTGCTTTCTCCCCTAACCCTTCTTCCCTAGCCATAGGTCCATTTCTATTTTATGATAAATACAATCCTGTATTTAGGTGTTGGGTGGGTGGGAGGTGGCTTTTTCAAAGGGGCTTTTTAAATGGTGCCTTAGCATTGGTCCTAGGAACACAAATGTAAATAGGGAAACTTTAATTGGTCCTCCCTGGGAATGTTTAAATATGTCTCTCTACAAGATTATTCCGGAGTAAATGTCATTTTACATGGTAGATGTGGAAGTGAAAGCTGTGTAAAATGGCATCTACCCAGAAGTCAATTCTACATTTGTAATGAATGCCATTATCCATTGTAGCAAAGAGTATAGAAGGTCTCAGAAGAGGCTCATTGTCCACAAAAGCAGAAAAATATGTAAAATGTCAGGCTCTGCAAATTCTTATATGGTTCATCCTTGAAGGAGGTCAGAAATACTGTAGGAGTTATTGCTGTATGTTGAATAAATATAACAGAGTCATGACAGGTGGAAAAAGCACATCCACTATGCGTATGCATGTACTTTCATAGCTTCAAGAAGGTTCAAAGCATCAAAGCCACAAACTGGGTAATTTAACAGGGAATCTATACTCTCTTTTAAAGTCTTTTTATACTGTACATGTAAATCCAAATAGATTAATAAAAATAATATTGTTAATGTTTAAAGGAGAAGTATGGCTAAATCTCGCTTGGCCATACTTCTCCTATGGATCACAGGAGTGCACTTAGTTCTGCACTCCTGTGACCCAGATTCCCAGTCTGCTTTTGGCTGACATCACAGAGCCAGTCCAGGCTTCACAGGGACCTCGGTAATAATGCACTGCTGAGCTCTGTGCTCAGATCAGAGCTGAGAGCTGAGCAATCAGCTGTCTTTGATCGCTCAGTTCTTGGTGTAGAGGTGGTGGGGGACAGCTTCGGGAATGAACTGATGCTGCAGCCAACTAGGTGAGTATGTTTGTTATTTTCATTTCCTGCATTCTCTTTTAAACCCTTTTGTTTCCTTGAACCGATGGAGACTTTTTACATTCACTAAACATTTGGATAACTTTGCGTCCACTTATGTAAGCATTTGATGCGTATATAGTAAGTGCAAACGTCATCCAGATCATTCAGGATCATTCATTTTAATAGGGAATATTTTTATTAAAAGATCACATCTAGTAGTGATCTACTACTGATTGCAATCAGACAGCAATAGATCACTATAGCAGGGATCTACTGCTGTGAGGAGAGGCTGGACACAGCTGCAGCAGCTCTGCTCAAGCCTCTGTACTAGGAGGAGGTGTTGTGATGTCACTCATGCTGGCAGTGGCCAACAGGAGCCGCTGAGTCCTGGTGCCAGTTCAAAATGGGGGAAAAATTAATGTCCAACACATTAAAAAAGATAACAAAAGCTGTTCTGGCTGCAACACTCATCCTATCTTTGGCACTGTCCCCTGCAGACTTACTTGATTACCAATCCAGGATCGCTCCTGGTCCAGGTTGAATGAATGACACCCAGTAAGCCTACAGTTGGCTTTAAACTCCAAGTGGTGTCAGTCTCCTGGTTATGCTGTCTGGCAGAGTGTATTAATTAGAAAAGTGGCTGAACAGAATACAAATTATTTGACAGATTAAACAATTCAGATATAAAATATGTATTGAACTGATTTCCTGGAGTTTAGCATTTCCAAAACAAGTAGCAAGCATTAGGAGACCTTATAGACTTACATTTCTCCAACACATTTACTGATATAAGACAATTGTTTTTACTACTTGATATATAAAATTGTTCTGTTCAGGTCATAGCCAGGCTGGAACTATCATTAAAAATCCTGATTCATCAAACACAAACTCACTAAAATAATGTAAATGTAATCATAAGGAGATATTTTTCCTCTAGAAATGATTGGCTGAGCATCCTGGTAACAGTGCACCATACCCATCCTGCCAAAACTCATTAATATCACTCCGTTTATCTGGCCTCTAGTGTATTGCAAGGATTCATTAGGACAATATGTGATATGGTGCTGAAACAGAAGGCTTGCTGTCTTAGCCTAGCGACAAGGAAGTATGGTCCCAGCTGAACTTTTAACAACTGATAAAGTCTCCTTTGGAATGATTTCTTTTTTACTAGGCCATCTGCATTCAGTCAAGGATAATTCAGGAGAACCATCCATCAGAGTCAGCCCATGGTGGACAATGTTCCCGTGATGCACAAAGCAATACAAAAGCACTAAAGATGGTTCGTAAACTTGTTCCAAGCCAAGAGGTCAAAGCTGGTCTAGACGAAATCGTGTCATTATGGAAGCTCTGATGTTACCTTCATATTTACAAAACCGGTGATCTATGCGTTGTTATCAGGACTGGCTATTATATATTTAGTTTTTGCAGTCTGTCTATAAACCTTAAATTCAGGAATTTATCCCTGTACTGATCCAGTCTTAATGACTTTCCAGTCATTTTATTACCTGTTTATAGATTGGTGCATTTGGAGAAAAAAATGTCGGTCAGGTTGTTTATTTTTGTATTTAGATGTTGTCTAGACTCTTTAAGTTAATAAAAATTGCTGTTAAAGACTAACTCTAGATAGCAAGTGTTGTCTGAGCCTCCATTCACATGCAAGCATTTTGTCTTGTGATTCTCGAAACAAAATAATGCTCAAGATGAAGACTCTCATTATCCTATAACATACAAAGCCATCCACCACTCTTCCCCGAGCTACATCACCAATCTAGTCTCAGTATATCACCCAAACCTTCCTCTTCAAGTCTTCCTGCTATCTAGCTCTCTTGTCTCCTTCTCCCATGGTTGTGTCCAGGACTTCTCCAGAGCCTTTACCATCCTCTGGAACTCTCTACCTAAGTCTATCTGGCTATCTTCTACTCTAGCCACCTTTAGGCCTCATCTCCTCAGGGAAGCCTATCCCACCTCCTAACAACTGAACATTTAATTCTTTCTTCAGCTCCTCCCTCACAGTTCTTACCTTTTGTACCACTTGCCCCACCCTATTAGAATCAAAGCCCTCTTGAGCATGGCCTTCCTAATCTTGTATTTTAGTGTGTTGTAATTGTACTCTCTCCCTTTACATTGTAAAGTGCTGCACAAACTGTTGGCACTATACAAATCCTGTGTATTAATAATAATAATCCACAATGGGCCCGTTTTCAACGGCGCTTGTCACCTGAAGCTTGAAAAACTACATGAGCAATTTTGGGCTCCATAGAATTTAATAGGAATGTTTGAAAAACACCTCAAAAACACGTTTACACTTTTGAGGAACTCCCAATTAAATGTCCATGGGGCCAAAAATGATATTGTGTTCCTGTACTGAAAGCCCATCTAAAACAGTTTCTATCCCTTTGCCCATTCAGGAAAAAGTGACATTTTATCTTGTAAGAACCTGTCCCACACCTGTTGATACGAATTTCCCTGCACTTCGTGCAGTAACTTGGGGTATTTGGGTGTCCTAACCCTAGGCAAGCTCCATGCTGAGATTACACAAAGTTAATTTCTTCCTCCTCCTAATCAGATGACAGTGCTTGGGACTGGCAAGTGACTACTCATGCTTGAGCTTGAATTTTGGGAGGTGGTCACAATTCCCCCATAACTAGATATTTACTGTGGAAGTAGTAGGGAGAGTACTGAATGTATCAGCAGGTGAGGTTTTTTTTCTCACAAGAGAACCTGTCACTGATAACCTGCTCTGGATGGAGATGGAAAAATAGAGTGGAATTCCCAAATATCTGCATTTCATACTCCTTTCTCTTTAACCTATGCAGAAAGCCTGAAAAACACATAGGGGTTGATTTACTAAAGGAAAATAGACTGTGCTTTTTACAAAGTGCAGATGCACTCTGCAAGAGCAGTTGCTCCAGAGCTTAATAAATGAGTAAAAGCTCTGCTGACTTCCATCATCCAATCATGTGCAAGCAAAAGTGTTTTTTTTTCAACTTTCCTTGCACTTGATTGGGTATTCCTTGCAAAGAGAATCTTTATCTCATTTACAAAGTTCGGGAACAATTGCACTTGCAGAGTGCAACTGCACTTTATATGGTGCACAGTCTATTTGCCTTTAGTAAATCAACTAATCTCAATATATCACCCAAACCAGGGGCGGAGTGACCATTTGGAAAGTCAGGCACTACCGGAGGGCCTGGGGTCAGTAGGGGGCCCCATGAGATGCCCCTGGTACCTTTTTCATATACTTTTTTGAGTTTGGGCAAGGACACAGGGGCCCTATGATCCCCTATTGCCCGGGGGCCCCATGAGTTGTCAGTCCGCCCCTGACCCAAACCGTTCTCTTCCTCCTATCTAGCTCTCTTGTCCTCTTCTTCCATGCTCGCCTCCAGGAGTTCTCCATAGCCTCTCCCATCCTCTGGAACTCTCTACCTCAGTCTACCTGGCTATCTCCTACTCTGGCCACCTTTAGGCCTCATCTCTTCAGGGAAGTCTATCCCACTTCCTCCTAACAACAAAACATGTAATTCTTCCTTCAACTCTTCCCTCACAGTTCTTACCTTTTGTACCACTTGCCCCACCCTATTGGCTTGTAAGCCCTCTGGAGCATGGCCTTCCTAACCCTCTTGTATTTTATTGTGTTATAATTGTACTCTCTCTCTTTACATTTTAAAATGTGCTGCTTAAACTGTTGACACTGTACAAATCCTGTATAATAATAAAACTAATAATCCACAATGGGGTTAATAATAAACCCCATAGAACCTCATAGGGGCAGCACAGTGGCTAAATGGTTAGCACTTCCACCTGACAGCACTAGGGTCATTGGTTCAAATCCCAACCACAGCACCACCTGCCTGGAGTTTGCATGTTCTCCCTGTACCTGCATGGGTTTCCTCCAGGTACTCCAGTTTCCTCTTCACTCCAAAGACATGCTGGTAGGTTAATTGGATCCTGTCTAAATCGGCCCTAGTATGTGTATGAATGTAATTTAGGGACCTTAGGCTGTATGCCCCTTGAGGGTTAGGGACTGACATGAATGTACAATATGTATGTAAAGCACTGCATAAATTGACAGCACTATATAAGTACCTGTAATAAAAAAATAGAAGTACTCAGACATTTCTTACAACCACCACTAAGATTTAAAGCTGCTTTGGAAGTTTGGTTGTGACTGGAGAAGCAAGAAGAAGAGTGAGAAAGTTATACAGCAAATGCTTCAGAAAATGTCCCTGTGAGGTGGCCTGCGATTTCTGGATGCACTGAATTATGCAGATTAATAAAAATGATGAATGGTCCTATTTTAGCACAGCTGCATTGTGTGCTGGAAGTCCTTGCTGTCACTCCTACCCAATACTTGCCCGGCTATCATGGACAATGCTTCCAGTGGAGTAAGCTTTGTATGGCCACTGTAAGACTGGGGCTGTGAGATTTTAATGTATTGAAAAAGTTTTAGCTCCTTTTTATAATTGCTTTACCTGTAATACATTAATTAGGCAGTTGTTAGCCGAATGTCACATAGAACCCCATCCATAGCCTGATTGGGCAAAATGCTAAAAACAAAACATATTTATCAGTGACTAAGACTCAAGTGATCACAGTTTTCCTTCTGCTTCTTCCAAAAGATGACACATCTACAACTCAACCTCAATTTTATCTCTTTGTGCAGAAATTAGCCAAGTGATAAGATAACAGAGAAAACCTAGCTCTAGGGTTGAGTGAAAGTATGAAACAGCAACAGATTCAGAGATGCAATTAAAAGGTATCATCTCTCCATTAACGGATTAAGCCTTTGGGACAGATTGGCTGCTTAACTTGGATAGTTAGTAAATCACTAAAAGTGCAGGTCGTAACATGTGAGGAGAGACTCTCTGCCAGTTTTGTAAAATACTTTTCCAGAAACATTCTTTAAAGCTGAACCACAGGCAAACAGCTAATTACACAAATGTAATACAGGTAATATATAGAAGCAACTGTATTCTCTAAAAGAATGAGTATTTCTGTCCATCCAGTTCTGATATTTACACAGTTCTGCCAGTCTGGCAGGGCAGGAGACTTGATTCTTCTCTGTTGCAGTTAATTTACACTTACAGGACTTGTCCTTCCTCCAGCCAGGACACAGAAATGGAAAGCAATGGACTGATGAGCTTGTCACTCTGTCACTCTGCTATCTCCTCCTATCAGCATGCTCACTGTTAGTGCATGAGCCCCGAAACACAACCGAATGGCTGCTTGTGCTGCTTCTCCCTCTCCCAGTCTGAGCTTAACTGTACAGTGGGTGCAAGAGGCTAATGCCAAGTCAAATGCAGGTATGTTTGTAGCAAACGTGCACACAGAGATGGATGTGAACCTCCATTTTGGGCAAAGGATCTTCCATCTTGTATCATGTCTACTCCCAACTCAGGTTTCCTCCTCCAATTTCCCCCCTCCCTCAGGAATGTGGTCTGTGTTAAAAAGGCAACAGGCCCCAGTGGGAGAGCACCAGAGCTATAAACTTCCAACCGAGCTGGGGCCTAGATGTCTGTTAACTTCTCAATCTGGGATATCGTAAAGCCATAAACCAAGTCCTTCACTGAGCTCAAAGGCATTCCAGGTAGTCGTAAAAACAGACTTACAATTAAAAACTCACATTTCCATATAATTTTATATCTTCAAATAGGACATAATTACATAAACATGGAGCACATATTCTGACCGCTCAATTTAAGACAAGTCGCCTGGTATATTACACCCCCTAGCTGGCATATACAGGAGAGCAGAAAATTATATCTCCTGAACCATTCAAGCAGATATGTCATTTCATATCTAACCGTTCAGCAGATGCGTCTACATATTAATCTACTAGTGGCAAGGCTGCTAAATGCACCGAGAATAAGTTATGAACCATGACATCAACTGTGAGAGTTTTGGTTATAGCCTGAGCTCCCCACCTACACAACCCCCTCCCCAAATGAGGCGATTGGTTCTCTGCTTCAGGGAGACACCCTGTGGAGTTCCTAGAAAAAGCTAAGCTAAGCTGAGTTGAAAAAAGTTGAAGAATCTCCCTTTTTTAACATCGGAACTAACTTTGGGAGATAAAGCGTCCTTTTAGCTCATGAAACCTGATCTGCTTAAACCAGAACGTTTGGCAAATACTTTACCTCCCTAAATTCCTTTCTGTTATCTCTTTGCTGTGCTATTGTTCTTTGTATATTTATATATATTGGCTACATCTTTTTCGTGTAAATATTTTTATTGCACCCTTTTGACCTTTTAGTAATAAATCTTACTTTCTGAAAGTGTTGAACTGTTTCTAAAGCTCTTTAATGCAAACTAAGAATCCCTGCCTCTGGAAAGCGCTACTGTGTGTGTGTTTTAAACTTCGGTATATCTCTGCCTGCTGTGACAGTGGTATACTGACGATTATTCAAACATCATAGCGCTATTGCTGATATTGACAAGTTTCCTCTTTCTCTGTACAAAAAGGTGGTGGTGGCAGTGTGAAGGGTTAATTGCGTAATTAACCTGACCCAGTAACAATCCCTGGATGACGGCACACAGGTTGTGGTCCATTAGCTGGAAAATCTTTGTGTATAGTGCAGCTGGGTGTGGCATTGTCACACATGTGACAGCACAATTTTAGATTGGCTAGTCCTTTGGTCACAAGTTTGATGAGAAGGGCTGGGGTCTGACGCCGCGATTATCACAATGTTCACTGCCTGGTCACACCGGGTGCAACTTGGCATACGATTTGCCATGCCATGCAACTTGCAAATCGCATGGCAAGTCGTACCCTATTGTCCGCAATTACAGCGGTAATATTGGTGTGATTCTGACTTGGTCGGAGCTTCACCTATTTCCTAAGTAGTGAATGCACTACTGTAGGTGCGACTTGCATAGACATATGTGTCTTGAAAGCCGCAGATGTCTTGCAAGCAGGGACGGACTGACAAATCATGGGGCCCCCGGGCAATAGGGGATCATGGGGCCCTTGTGTCCTTGCCCACACGCAAAGCACACCCAAAAAAGCCTATAAAAAGGTACCAGGGGTATTTCATGGGGCCCCCTAATGACTTCGGGCCCTCGGGCAAGTTGGATCGGTATGACCAGGGTGTAAATGTACAAATGCATTGTACCAATTTACTGAAAAATATCAGTTCACTATTTTTACTAGTTTACTCTTACAGAGGAGCCAATTTACTTTTTTTTTGCTTTCACTTTACTTACAGTTAAATCGATAATAAACCCACAACCAACAACATGACATATTGCAGCTAACCAATCGTTAGATGTGGTGGCTGCATTAGTTTTTCTTTTTAGGCTTTTCCCTTCTGTTTTCACCTGAGGATCTAGCCAATAATATATTTCCTGCATTGGAGTGCCACCACTCTGGATGAAGGAGCACGGGGCATGTTTGGACAGCAGCTTTGTTAGTTGGTGGGGAGTGGCGTGTTAGATGTTGATGGGGAAATTGCATATTATATTACATATTTCTTTATTAATATTGTGCCTCACTAATAAATTTGAAGCCTCCAATATCCTGGTTACCTTAGCAGGCTATAGAAATGCAATTGTAAACTGACTATATGGACAAGCCAACCCATTTATCTCCTGTCAGGAATGTATCATTTTACATAGAAGGTCATACTGCTCCAAGGAGGATGGGTTTGGTTCAGGGGCGGACTGACCATTTGGAAATTCGGGCACTGCCCGAGGGCCCGGGGTCAGTAGGGGGCCCCATGAGATGCTCCTGGTACCTTTTTAATAGGCTTTTTGAGTTTGGGCAAGGACACAGGGGCCCCATGATCCCCTATTGCCCAGGGGCCCCATGAGTTGTCAGTCCGCCCCTGGTTGGGTTACACACAGCTTGTAATAACTGTCTCGCGTCAGAGCTGCGTTATGCACACATCTGTTCTGATCATCGGTCATGCCATCATGGAGGGACCCATTGTGGAAACAACATCTTTAGTTAAGTATCATTATTATATTTTCTAATATTTGTTATCTGGATTTGTCATTACTTAATAAAATGATATACTAAACTAAATCTAAACTAAATCTTCTAAAGTTTCTAGGTGTAACCCAGCATGATGAGCTCTCCTTTTGGCCCCACATCCAATCAATGTCCAAAGCTTGCTACCTCAACCTCCACAACATCTCCAAAATACGCCCCTTCCTAACCAATGACACCACAAAGCTCCTAGTACACTCCCAGGTTATCTCTCGCCTCAACTACTACAACTCCCTCCTCATTGGCTTACCTTTATAAAGGCTATCCCCCCTTCAGTCTATCATGAATGCTGACTGATCCACCTTACCAACCATTCAGTATCTGCTACTCCTCTCTGCCAATCTCTCCACTGGTTTTCGCTCATCTAATGAATCAAATTCAAAATAATAACAACTTAGAAATCCATCCACAACTCGGCCCCCAGCTACATCACTTACCTAGTCTACAAAAACCGGCCTAATGATTCTCTTTGTTCCTCCCTTTTCACCTCCTCCCATGCTCATCTCCAGGACGTCTCCTGAGCCTTTCCCATCCTATGGAACTCCCTACCCCAATCTGTCTATCTCCTAGTCTGTCCACTTTAACCGCCTCCCACCCGCCATATAAGGAAATGACGGGCGCAAGGTGATTCTCTCATTCTGGGGTTCTCTCATTCTCTTATCCCCCGGGGCGCTCAGCGCGGTGATCACTGGTGCGCTGTGTCCCTGGGACTCGGCAGATCACCGATCAGCAGAAAGAGCAGATGACTTCGGCTCTGTCATGTGATCAGCTGTGTCCAATCACAGCTGATCACATGTAAATAAGGAAATGCCAGTTATCGGCATTCCTCTCCTCATGAGCTGTAACACTGACAGCTCGTGAGGAGAGGAGAGCTGGTAATCAGCATTCCTCAGAGGGGACATGTACACTGATCATCAGGGCACTGATGATCAGTGTTGCCCCACCTGTCAGTGTCTATCAATGCCACCTGTCATTGCCCATCAATGCCACCTGTCAGTGCCCATCAGTGCACATCAATGCCACATATTAGTACCTACCAGTGCACATCAATGCCACATATCAGTGCCCATCTGAGCTGCCTTTCAGTGCCAACTATCAGTGCCAGTCAGTGCCACATATCAGTGCCAGTCAGTGCCGCCTATGAGTGCTGCCTATCAGTGCCGCCTATCAGTGCCAGGCAGTGCTGCCTATCAGTGCCACCTAACAGTTCCAGTCAGTGCCACCTAACAGTGCCAGTCAGTGCTGCCTATCAGTGCCAGTCAGTGCTGCCTATCAGTGCCATATATGAGTACTGCCTTTCAGTGCCCATCAGTGATGTCTGTGAATGCCCACCAGCGATGCCTGTCAATGCCCATCAGTGCCACCTACCAGTGCCTCCTCATCAGTGCCGGTCAGTGCCACCTATCCGTGCCCATCAGTGCAGCCTATCAGTGCCCATCACTGCAGCCTCATTAGCGCACATCAGTGAAGGAGAACAATTACTCATTTACAAATTTTCATAACTGAAACTAAGAAAAAACTTTTTTTTTCAAAATTTTCAGTTGTTTTTGGTTTGTTTATCAAAAAATAAAAAACCCAGAGGTGATTAAATACCACCAAAAGAAAGCTCTATCTGTCTCAAAACAAATGATAAAAATTTCATATGGGTACAGTGTTGCATGACCGCGCAATTGTCATTTAAAGTGCGACAGCGCTGAAAGCTGAAAATTGACCTGGGCATGAAGGGGGTATGAGTGCCATGCAGGCTAGTGGTTAAATGATCCCTGAAAGCCCATCTCTTCACAGAGGCATACTCTGCCCCCCCCCCGCCTAACAACTGTACTTATATTTTCCCCATCAGCTCATCCCCCACAGTTATTAACCTTTGTATCTCCTGACCCTCCCTCTTAGATTGTAAGCTCTAATGAACAGGTTTATGTTGTAAAGTGCTGCGTAAACTGTTGGCGCTAAATAAATCCTGTATAATAATAATTTCAAACTAAAATTGTTTACAAAGTCAACACATTTCAGGGGTTGAACTCCACCACCTTCAGGGCTTTAAGGAAATTAATTGAAACAATGTAATAATGTATGTGGACTCAAACATCAATGTATAGTAGGATGATATGATAGCAGCTGGCTCTAGCATCACAACCCACGGTGACCTTGGAAGGCCTTCATTGTGTGGAACATGCCACCCATGTATTTACGTACATCTCCATCATTACACCACCACCATGCTGTTGCCATTAACAATATTACAAAACAAATACATAATAAAACCCCAGGGTTCCATCGCCATTAACCCACCTTCTCAAGAAATAAAAACATGACAGATGTTCTAATTCTTTTTATTTAATTCAAAACAAGAAAATAGGTTTAATTTAACCCACATTTATTGAAGTGAAAACGTAATTGCTAAGTCCAGTAGAAGACAAATCTTTCTATGAGGAACAGGTTGGGTAGGCTTCCCCTTATTTATATATTTGCACAATTCTATAAAATAGTTTTGTGGGAATGAAGTCCGACAAACACATTTCTCTGTTTTTCTTTTAGCTATCAGTACATTCTTTTCTGAGTAATTCATTTCTGAATTCTGCATCAGCAAGACACTGTATTCTCTTTGTTTGAGCTGCTGACTCAAAGATAACATTCATATTTCACGATACCCAAGCTACTTTGGCTGACAAAAAATGTTTTTTTCATTTTGAGGTTTGCTTAACGTCGTTTTTAAAAGATATTAAAGCCACAACTGCAGCCATCAGTTCAAGCTGAACAATTAACAATACAAAAAACAAAAAAAAACCAAACAGCTGATTTTGAGTCTTTGAGGGTGGTCTTCATTTACCCAATGTATATAAAAAGCAGAAGGACCTTTCAGTTACTTGTGTCTTAAATCAATCAACAGATTATTTAAATAAAAATTATTATTTTATGGTGGTTTTAATTAAAATAATAATAAAACAGACTCATGCTCGGTATATCACTATATTAAAGCCATTTCCTAGGGAACTCCATCACCAAATCATAATGCTTGTTGGACATATTTGCTGAGTCTTAATTACAGATTATGCATATTGCAACATCATCCATCCACAGAACGATTGATAGAGTGTTCAGTTATTGGTATGCACAGAATATCTTTCACCTCTCATTCTCTTGAGGAAGTAGATACTTGGCTCAAAAAACACATAGAGATAGGATCCATAGGCCAAGGGTCTAGCTCCTCAGGAGAATGTAAGGTGAAGAGTATTCTGTGTGTACCAATATGCTATCAGCAATTTATAAACAGATGAATATTGTTCAAGTTGAAAAGGCTCATATACAGGTTACCCAAGGCATGATACACAGTAAAATCACAACTATACAAGATACGGTCCCCATACATCTTAACATCTGGTAACCATGTGTAGATCATTTTCTTCCACCCGATTTTGATGATTCTCTACTTGAACCCTAATCTCCTACCTCCCACCGCAAATGTGATTGAGTTTGGGCACGTTGACCTCTCCCTCTTTCTCCTTCTTCCTTCTCTCCTTCCAACTTTCCTTTTCTCCTTTTTATCTTCACCTACTTGAGCATGATTTTTGAGTTTTGTTCAAGAATATTTAATGTCCTCAACTCTTGCAACCATTATGTTCCTTGCTCTACTGATGTCTGTTATATTATGCCTTTGAGGCTTACTGCCTATACTCTACACATCTGCATTTAATAGGCTACTTACTCTTCAATATTTTCTATATCAATATTTTTTTTTCAATATTTTTTGTACAACCACTATCTGGATAACCCAATATGAATGTATGTTTTGCAACAATGTGACCATGCATACTTTGTATTCTGTTTAACGATAGGAGAATTGAACAAGAAAAGGCTTATATGATACCAGAGAAAATGTAGGGTATCAAAGGAGGAGGGTCAACCTCTTTACACTAAATTAATCCACATACAGGGATTAGAGCCCATCTAGGACTAGCAATATAGTGATCCCAAAGTATTCATCTCTCCAATGCCCTTCCTAATGTCTATAGTAAGTTCTAGTAGTAGTAGTAGTCCTAGGTTAGGTGAGCCTTCTAATGACCACAGTATAGGCTTCTAAAAATGATCAATATTTCAAAAAGCCTTGAGAAATCTTTACAAAGTCCTGTGCTCCACATATGGGTCACATGACCACCTACACTGACCACCAATGATTGTGGGATTGTTTAGGGGAAGGGGAGGCTTTAAAATGTAACTGACTGCAATAGTGTGTGTATCACTACCCCCTGAAGGGTTGCTTAGTTATTTTTGGGTTCCCTGTCAATCTGAGCCTCTTGTCGATAGCCCAACCTCTGCTGACACCACCGTGCTCCCGTGACCAAAGTAAATCACAACTGTAAAATGGACTCACACACAAGTTAGTATAGACCAATATGAAATTTATATTGGAATTAAAGGTAACTTGGTCAAAAAGAACAAAATGAATTGATATATACAGCAAATATAATCACTCTTGGTAAGTGTGAGCAAAAGTAACGACATTCACCATACTGCAACAATAACTGTTGGCAGGCCTGTTTTCAGAAATAATCCACTTCCTCCAATCTGAGGTGACTACTGAATCCCCCATGAGCATAAAATGACTAGCAGGAAACAGGTCAGAACTAGATGACAAAGATTAGATGTGAAGAAAAGAGAATTCTCATTTGAAATTAAGCACTGTTTCTTTAATAACACTACAGTGTCTTCTGCGTGCTCGTTGGTGTCCAGTTGGTATGAAGTTGAGTTGAGATGTGCAATATAGTTCCTTGAGATGGTGACAAAAAGATAGTAAAGGAACAAAGGAGACTTAACATTTTCCCTCTTGATGGTAGCAAATTAAGGTGGGGTCCCCTAAAGCACTAAGTACTGGGCAGGCTTGAAGTAATGGATAGCAACAATTGGCATAAATGTCTATAGGCAAAGGCAGCTCCCTCTGTACATCAAAGGCAAAAATAAATAGTAATGGAATTCCCGCTTTATTAAAGAAGGGAAACTTGTTTCAGTTGGCACTGCTGTATTCTGGCATGCAACTGTATGTCCTGTGGTCAGCTTGTGCAATAAACTGTAATTTGAATGTATCTCAATAATGGCGGCTTCAGCTTGAGGCAACTATATGTAGTGTTCAAAGCCATGTATAGATAGATAGCTGGGGTGGCAAACTGCCAGTATTCACTTGGTTAGTGGGTGCATGGGTCTATCTCACCTGATCAGAGTAGTTAAGCAGATCGTAGCAGCCTGTCTTTTCCCTGCAGATGGTGTTGGTCCACAGTCTCTCTCATGACCTGGTGTCCGGTCTGGTCTCCTGCTGTCAGATTGGCCTGCTGGGCAGCATGGCAGATTGGGTGGTCAGTAGGCTCTGTCCACTCTTTCTTTCTCTCCAACCCTGGCTCTGAAGCCTGGTTCAATGCTACACCCGTCAGCACTTATCCTTCTCCTTCAGTCTCTCCCCGCACTCTCTTAGCCAATCTCCCGGGCTTTGATGTTGATATGCCCCTGCCCACACGCTACCTCTCTGGGAAAATGTAGTCCCTGCTCACCTATACAGTTCCAGAGGGCTGTTCTGTCCATGTAAGTGACCTTGAATGGCCAACCACCGACATCTACAGTCTATTTTAATGTATTGTAAGTAATACCATTTCAATGGGTTACATGTGTAATTGTTTGGGGGATGGGAGGGAATTAAAGTGCCCCTAACCACAAATGATGTGGGTTTTAAAATGATACTGACCACTAATAATTATGGGATTGTTTTGGAGGTGTTTTAACATGTCACCAACAAATATTTGTGGAATTGTTTGGGGGGCATTTAAAGTGTTATGAGGTAGTCCATGACATTAAGCCATTGCACGCAATTTCTCCGTACAAGGAACTTATGCTAACAATGGAAGGCTTGCAGTTGGCTTCAGTGGGTGACTTTTAAAGGCTAAAATTACCTCAATTTATTTTTTTAACAACCTCAGTACCAGCATGTTTCTTTTATTTCCAAAAAATCACTTTGGTGTGTCCACTTTCTAAAAAGGGTCATTTTGAAGGTGTTCTTACTGACATAGTTACATAGTTAGTCTGGCTGAAAAAAGACAAAAGTCCATACAGCTCAACCACAGAAAAAAAAAAGTTATAATCCTACACCCACAGTTGATCCAGAGTAAGGAACAAAAAAATCCAGCAAAGCATGATCCAATTTGCTCCTGCTGGAAAAAAAAATTCCTTCTTGATCCCCCGAGAGGCAATCGGATATTTGCTGGGTCAACGTTACCTATAAATGTTAGTATCCAGTTATATTCTGTGTATCTAAGAAACAATCTAGTCCTTTTTTGAATCAATCCATAGAGCTGGTCAGAACCAACTCTTGAGGGAGTCTATTCCACATTTTCACAGCTCTCACTGTGAAGAAACCTTTCCGTGTTTGTAGATTACATTTCTTTTCCTCCAGAAGCAAAGAGTGCCCCCTTGTCCTCTCTGATGACCTCAGGGTGAATAACTCTACACCGAGTTCCCTATACGAACCACTGATGTATTTATACATGTTGATCATATCCCCCCTTAATTTCCTTTTCTCAAGAGAGAATAAATTCAGTTCCTCTAATCTTTCCTCATAGCTGAGCTCCTCCATGCCTCTTCTCAGTTTGGTTGCCCTTCTCTGTACTTTCTCAAGTTCCCCAATGTTCTTGTTGTGAATTACTAACCTAGCAGTTCTATCTGAAACTGTTTTTTTTCCAAATTTTCCTTTATATAGTAATAAAAAAATAGTGGTTATTAAAAATCATTAAAATAAAGCCCTATCTGTCCCAAAACAATTATACAAAATTCATTTGAGTACATTGTTGCACGGCCAAGTAGCTGTCAGTCAAAGTATCACATCAATGACATCTGAAAACTGGCCTGGACAGGAAGGCCATCCCCACCTTGAAGAGGTTAAAGGCATTATTCCTAACTGAACGGATTTTAGCTGAGCCATCAAGAGTAGGAATAGCCTTACTACATGGGGTATTCATGTTTTTTTTGGGGAAGGGGGGACAAATTAATGTGAGACTCCTTTAACATGGGGCATGAATTAGAGCTTTATAGTAAAGTCAGTGAATGGCATGACACACCATAAATGTATCTTATATTTAGATTATACATAGCAAAAAAATGGTTAACAAAGACAAAAGAAAGTGAGCGGAGCACCACCGTGTACCATGCTATGATATCACCACTGACATGAAATAAAAAAAAGAATGTTCTGTACAATGACAAGATACATCTGCTCTGTGTGTTTCTATACCGTCTCTCTGTGGTCTGTCTGTCCTGCTGCTCACATTCTTCAGAGAAGAAGTGCTGTAAACTCCGATGTATACTGTATGATACTAGTATGTGTCAGGTTTGGAGCAGGAATAATACAGCACATAATTGAGGTTCATCATAACAAACATTTGAGGAACTCCAGCTGCTGTGTAAAGATATATAAAGAAATAGGAATTTGCTACTGATGTGTTATTTCAGATTAACTAGATGACAAAAACAATAAACATAACGGATTGTGGGTCATTTATCAGGAAATCTTATACTGAAAAACTCTTAAAAAGGTAAGGAACTAAATAATCAATTTCATTCAGCAGAAATGTCATAATACACGTACCTAAGAGTTGGACACATATCTAAACAGCAGCTAAAAAAACATGGAAAAATATTTTTGGACAGATTACAGTACCTGCCTACTCTTATCATTTCTAAACTATGTATGCCTATATGCTGTATGTAATGCCCCTTAGCTGGAAGTCATGGTCAATTCCCAAGACAGTGGTCTGCAGTGAAGACTATGCCAAGTGTAAAAGACTATGCTCCTGGTCCAGTTCCTGGTCCAGGAGCTCACTCAGCTTCTCAAGGATGGAATGGCATAGCCCAACACAGGCCCGGACTGGCCATAGGGTGGCGGACTGGATAGAAGGGGCAGCGAGGGCAGCATATAGAGGAACCGATCCATACATTTCCCTCTTGCCATTGCTAAATGCCTGCTTCTCCTCCTCTCTCTCCTGCAGGCATTCAGCGGCTGCAGGACAGAAATGCTTGGATCAGTTCCTCTACAGTATATGCCACCCCACCTATCCATCTTCTGCTTGCTGCCCCCGGACCCCTGTCCTCTCTCCTGATCCCCCTGTGCTTTCTTCAGGCCCCTGTGTGCTCTCTCCCGTCCCCCCCTCCCCCAAAGCGCTGCTGGGTTCCCCCCTTTCCCTCCCCCACCGACTCCTGCGTGGGATCTGTCTGGATGGAGATTGTCATTTACTCCCTTCCTTGTCTGAATGGACAGTCAGTGATCGGTAAGGATCATTGACTTTGTCCATTCATAACTTAGGCATAGTAAACTGTGTTTACTATACTTCAGTTTATGAATGCACTGGAAGCTCTGTACAGAGCGATTCCTGTCCATTCATTCTGTGATGCTGAGGCTTCAGAGATGGAGATTGAGGGCTGTGTCCTCAGTCACCTCTCTCTGTCTCAAAGGTGAGATGTCAGTGCTCTGTCTGTTTAATAAAAAATAAATTGTTAAAAAAAAATAATTAATTTTTAAATAAAAATAAATAAAATGGTAAAAAAGAATTACAAAAAAAAATTAAAAAAAACCCAAACTACTGACTCCAGTGGCAGAAATACCAGGGTCACACTTGTAAACCGGCCCTGGCATTCCGCTACTGGGCTCAAAGGGAAGGCCAGCTTGGCTCGAGACTACTCAGTCTAAAATGCCCAGATCTATTCTCTGTCCCAGTCAGGGGCCTTGCCCAACACCATTCCACCAGTTCTTTTTCACTTATAGGTTCCAGCACATCTTTGACCATTAGACACAATCAGAAGTACACCTCACATTCACCTTACGAGCCCTCGCTTTCCTGGTGTTACAGATTTCACCTGAGCCCTGCACCATGTCTGAGCACCACTTAATGGTAGCCCAGACATCCTAGCAAGTATGTCTGGAGAACTTGCCCAAACACTCCAATATTAGAGCTGCAGTCACCAAATCACTATTCACTCCTGCCTTAGCTGGCTGCTAATACTCACCCGGGTATTTATTTATTTCAGGTACTTATATAGTGCCATCAATTTACGCAGCACTTTACATATATATATATTGTACATTCACATCAATTCCTAACCTTCAAGGGGTGTACAATCTAAGGTCCCTAACTCAGATTCATACATACACATACTAGGGACAATTTAGACAGGATCCAATTAACCTACCAGCATGTCTTTGTGTGGGAAGAATCCAGAGTACCCAGAGGAAACGTACACAGGAACAGGGAGAACATGCAAACTCCAGGCAGGTGGTGCCATGTTTGGGATTCGAACCAATGACCCTAGTACTGCCAGGCGGAAGTGCTAACCATTTAGCCACTGTGCTGCCCAGGTATTGGCTGTGGACTTGGCCTGCTGAGGCTTTTTTCATTGTGTGACACAATGATGAAGCATTCCTTATCTTTTAACTTTTTTTTACTGGTGTTAAACTTGAGTTACAAGGTGAACAAACTTGGTTCTGCAGAAAAAAGTTCCAAAGAAATGGTATTACATATTTTTAAACATATGGCAGTGCAACATACCAAATGGAGGATAACAAACTCCACATTTTTGGTAACAGTTACAGAATTATAAGAAAACAAACCTATGTAACTGTCCAACAGCCAAATGTCATGTGAGAGGTGCTGCGGTGCTCTTGTTTGGAGTAGCTAACAGCGCTATTTTAGCTCTTCCAAGGCCTAACAGTGTTCTAAACTGAAATCTCAAGAAATGTTTTCAGCTTTCCCTGCTATCTTCTGTGAAACACATCTCGACTCCATACAATAGAAATAAGGAGGGTGGTGTTTGTAGTCCAGATCAGGAAAGCAGTCTAGGATTACAGCACAGCTCCTCCAAAGATACTGTACAGTGAGAGAGTGTTGTCATCCTTGGATAGGATGTGTGTAACTCGCAGAATCAACAGGTGAAAATAAAGGAAAGAAAAAACTGAAAAAACAAACAAACAAAGCCACCATTTTCAAGGACTAGTAAGCTGTAATACATAACATATTTGTTATGTGCTTTACAGAAAATTTATATAAAAAAAAGATTAGCTTGAGAGAGAGAAATCACCAGGAATGCTATAATGGGAATACATATAACCATACGTTTCATATTAAATGTGCAATAAATACCAAATCAAAGTAATAGTTTTTTTAGCAGCCCTCATGCAGTATTTAAGTCTCCTAGAGTCATAGTAGCGGATGCTCAACTGACTGTTGCCTTCCGTTACCGGTCATTGCACATCACTTAGAAAGTTATGTCAAGACTGTTTATAGAAGAATGGATAAAGAGGTTGTAATTAACTATAAGACATATTGATCTATGGCTCAGGTCAGAAGTATCTGGAACAATCAACATTTTGAACCTTTAGGAGTGTATGGTGATTCGTTACACCATTACTGTTAGAGTTAAGTGTCTAGAGCTGGAGAAATTCCTCGCACTTTAGAAGAAGATATGCATATGGTGCTTTTCTGCGGTGGAGTGGATCATTAGATCACATTGTTTAAACTATTTAAAGACGAAAATGCCAATAAATGCTAATGTGGTTTCTATATAACTAGAGACTAGTCCCAGAAGTTTCTGAAGCTCTTCCTATGTTAACTAAATAACTTGTCATTCCTCAGTCTTGTAAGAAAACCACAGAGCTGATGGATGTCCATAGGCAAAAGCGCCAAATTAATAATATTTACTGCAACTTATTCAGGGAACTGATCAGAAAGGAAACCTATAGTAGGGGTAGTATGTAAGTTGTACCCTTAAAGCCTAAGTTTACCTAAAGCAAAAATATAAAAAATCATCACAAGGGACCAGGGGCGGACTGACAACTCATAGGGCCCCTGGGCAATAGGGGATCATGGGGCCCCTGTGTCCTTGCCCAAACTCAAAAAAGCCTATGAAAAAGGTAACAGGGGCATCTCATGGGGCCCCTCACTGACCCCGGGCCCTCGGGCAGTGCCCAAGTTTCCAAATGGTCAGTCCGCCCCTGCAAGGGACATTACTTATCTTAAGTGAAGTGTCCTCCTTTCACCAAAATCTTCCTCCTTTGATGCCCATGATCTCACAACTGAAATCTTCCAGAGCAACAGCAATTATTAGAACTAAGGTGCTGTGACAGGCACTCATCAAGAGTGCCCAACCATGCCATTCAGCTCCTCCATTTATAGAAGCCATTATGACAGCTTCTATAAATGAAACAAAATATTAAATATTCCTCCTGCCCTACCAATTGCTGAACAGAACTGGGTGGCTGCTAACACCTGCCTATAATACCAATAGGGTCAAAAAAGTGAATGGAAATATTGATGCTGCGCTACCCAACGACAAACAAAATCCCTAAACAGTGATGAATCAAAAAAAATTATGTACTAAACAATAATAGAACAAAGGTGCAAATAAAAAATATAAAAAACACAAATAAACTTGTGATTCAATGAGTGAGCAATAAAAAAATTGAGCAAGCAAAGAATGATAAATAAATCACATGACACATACATAAACTGATCCTGACCCAATGTGTACAAAATATAGATGGTAGTAAACAAAATGATTAACATACAGTTGTGTCCAAAATTATTCAACCCCCACTGAAATTGAGTGTTTTGGCCAGTTTGACATTGCTTTTGATCATTCAGTCATCTTGCTTACATTTACATTAAAGAGGCACTTGTAGGTCAGACAAATATAACATAACAGTTATAATGAAATAACCACAAATGTCTTTTCTGTGCTCACAGCATTATCAGTTTTATTCAACCCCCAAGTGACATTCAATCTTAGTACTTAGTACAGCATCCTTTTACAGTTATAACAGCTTTTAAACGTGAAGCATAGCTTGACACAAGTGTCTTGCAGCGATCTACGGGTATCTTCGCCCATTCTTCATGGGCAAAGGCCTCCAGTTCAGTCACATTCTTAGGCTTGCGCACTGCAACTGCTTTCTTTAAGTCCCACCAGAGGTTCTCAATCGGATTTAAGTCTGGTGACTGCGATGGCCACTCCAAAATGTTCCAGCCTTTCCTCTGCAACCATGCTCTAGTGGACTTGGAGGTATGCTTGGGATCATTGTCCTGTTGAAAGGTCCAACGTCTCCCAAGCCTCAGGTGTGTGACGGACTGCATCACGTTTCCATCCAATATCTCCTGGTACTGAAGAGAATTCATGGTACCTTGCACACGCTGAAGCTTCCCTGTACCTGCAGAAGCAAAACAGCCCCAAAGCATGATTGACCCTCCACCATGCTTCACAGTAGGCAAGGTGTTCTTTTCATCATAGGCCTTGTTCTTCCTCCTCCAAACATAGCGTTGATCCATGGGCCCAAACAGTTCTAATTTTGTTTCATCAGTCCACAGAACACTATCCCACAACTTTTGTGGTTTGTCCACATGGCTTTTGGCATACTGCAGTCGACTCTTCTTATTCTTTGGAGACAGCAAGGGGGTACGCCTGGGAGTTCTGGCACGGAGGCCTTCATTACGCAGTGTGCGTCTTATTGTCTGGGCTGAAACTTCTGTACCCACATCTGACAAATCTTTTCTCAGTTCCTCAGCAGTCACACGGGGACTTCTCTCCACTCTACGCTTCAGGTAGCGCACAGCAGTCGAAGTCAGCATCTTCTTTCTGCCACGACCAGGTAGCGTTTCAACAGTGCCCTTTGCCTTGAATTTGCGAATGATGCTTCCTAAGGTGTCTCTTGGTATGTTTAACATCTTTGCAATCTTCTTATAGCCATTGCCCTTCCTGTGAAGAGAAATCACCTCTTCTCTTGTCTTCCTGGACCATTCTCTTGCCTTCACCATGTTTGTAACCACACCAGTAAATGTCTAGAAGGAGCTGAGTATCACAGTCATTTTAAAGCTGCCTAATTGGTGCTTATTATGCTTGATTGCTGCTCGGTGACATCCA
The DNA here is from genome assembly GCF_062004578.1 of Staurois parvus. NCBI lineage: Eukaryota > Metazoa > Chordata > Amphibia > Anura > Ranidae > Staurois > Staurois parvus. The sequence goes on from NW_028317934.1 coordinate 437,629, forward strand.
CAGGTGTTTTCAATACCTGATGGAAAGCACCTGTATGAACCTCTGTTCTTCAGAGTGGTAGTCTTTAAGGGGTTGAATAATTGTGGCAATGAAGAAACCACATAAGAACCATTTACTACTGTATTACATAAACAATTGATGTCATTTTAGTTGCATTTGGGTAGTTACAACGTCCTTGTAGGATTTGATTCTGAATACAATTCCAAATGTACACTATAGTCCCTAAACCCCTTTACAGCATTGGGGGTTGAATAATTTTGGACACAACTGTAGATCACTCAATACGCAAACACCCAGTGTGAATAAAGTGACAGCATTCAAAACATAATGATAGGTGAGCAAAAATATGGGTACCATAAATATCATAAATCCTTGATGAATAAATGAATACATGTGAAAAATGCCACAATAAAGTGCACAGTTCCAATTAATCTGTGTATCTTCAATAGAAGCCGTGGAACATCCAGTGACCACAAAAAACAAATCCTCCACCAGCTAGCGTGTGCGCTATCTTGGTACACCTTAGTGTTGTACACCTCTCTGCTATTGCAGTTTTCCATGCCTGTATTTTTTAAAAATTATTTTTACTCAAATTTTCCAATTTTTCTCTTCACAAGATAACAAAAGGAACACAGTATACAGGATCTTGATACATAGGAACCAGGTAGATGACAAAAACAACAAATGAATGGCAGATCAACTGAATAACTAAATGGAATGTTCTCTGCAAGACAAATATGTAGAGAAGAGCTTGTCATTCACAAATGAGACACGGACCTATTTTCTTAATGTGAGTAGTCACTCTGCCGTTTTTTATTCAATAAATGTTTTACTTACTACCCTATGGGAGTTTTTCTATTTAACCTCCCTGGCGGTCTAACTAATCAATATTTTTGAATGTCAAAGAGGTACATTGTTTTGCATGGAAATTTGTTGTTTTATGTTGTAGGCCTGTAATTCTTAGGAATAACTCACTTAAATCTGTCCAAACAAGAGTCTAGTAAACATCCCGGGTATGATAAAGTTTGAAACACGAAATCATAAATTATAATATAATAAATAATTATAAAAAATAATAATATAATATTAAATTTAATTCAATAATGTAATCAAACCAAAAACACTGAAATTTGAAATATAGCGCCAACTTCGCACATCACTGAGCTTATAAAAAGGTCCTCCCTTCTATTCATAGATCGTTTTATCATCTATCAAGGTACTATGTACGCCATACTCATTCATAAGGGTGGGGGTAGTATCTGGGAAATCCCTTTTTGTTAAAGAGGGCTTCCAAATTCCTATAGGCCTCCCCACTCGAAGACTCCCACAACCACTGGCCAGGGTTGTGGGGAAGAGGCCCTTGTCCTCATCAACATAGGGCAGCGACAAGGCACTCCCACATTGAGGGCATGTGGCCTGATATGGTTCAAGCTGATTGGGATGGCAGCCTGCTGCCATGTGACCATTACCTGTGATCTAAAGCAGATCTTCACCCTACTTGAGATGCTGCCTACCATCCACCCCTCCTACCCTCCGTTTCACAAATTCAGCATTCTTTTTGTCCCCCCTTTATTTACCTTTTTCTTTTTTTCTTTTTTTTTTAAGGAAAGCTCTGGCCCGAGCCCCCTAGGCAAACGATGTGCACTTTGCCCGCTCTGCCTCCTGGTATGTATGTCACACATCCCAGGAGGCATAGTCCATCATTGGGAAATGAGGAGGGGGGAGGCAGGTGGTGCATCATTGGGAAGCCGCTGGCTTAACCCAGAAGAACTGGCAGCTGGCCAATGATGTCACAGAAGAAGACAGCCACACCAAGATGGAGCAGAAATGTAGCAGATCTCAGCAGGACAGTGGTGGATCCACTGGGTGGGTGAATGCCTTACATGTGCAAGACCTGTAACCAGGAAAGTCATTGTACAACACACAATAGGCTGTAGAGGACAAAGATAGGTCCTGCTTCTACTTACCTTTTCAGTTATAAAGACCACTTACAGCGATGTGCTGGGATGCTGAAGTCATACTGGCCACACCTAACTCTTCCAATATATCTCTTCTTTGGGTTGGTCTGATGCATGGAGGCACACAGGTTCATAGAAGACCAAACACAACTGGGGGAACATGGGGTGCATTTTGTCTTCTTTGAATTCATTGCAGTAGCTAGATTTTTCTATCATGTGTACAATTAGAGGTAATAAATCATTAAACATATCAATATATATATATTATAGCATCAGGCCTTCAGGTGAGCAGATTTTACAATATGGAAATGCCAAACTCAGCCAGAAATTCTCAGACTGAACTCAATACATGGAAACTGATGAATAGTTTCAGCAGTAAGCCCCTTCCTCTCTTTCATACTCTATAAACTTGAGTGAATTATGGTGCCACTACAAGGCAGGCGATATTCCACTTCCCCAACTATAAATTATTGTGACACATGAAAACAAACTCTAGGATAAAATGTAACATTTGAAGGTGGAGGGCATGGTACATTGCGACCTGTCCCCGCTTTGCTCTCAGCTATAAAGAGCCATCAGATATTGTATGTCAACAGAATGCTTGTGAAGGAGAGAAAACATATATCTCTGTGTTATAAGATGGCAAAGAGGGACATCTTTAAATGCTGACATTTTAAGACATAATACACGTCCTTGCCTCAATCATAGTTGCATAGTTAGTCTGGTTAAAAAAAACACAAGTCCATCCAGTTCAACCAGAAGATTAAATAAAATAGCAACACACAAATAGAAAACCTCCATACACAATCCTATACCCACAGATGATCCAGAAGAAGGCAAAAAACCCCCAATAAAGCATGATCCAATTTGCTCCAGAGGGGGAAAAATCCAGTACTATTCTGTGCATTTAGGAAAGAATCCAGGCCTTTCTTAAAACAATCTACTGAACTGGCCAGAACCAGCTGTTGAGGGAGTCTATTCCACATTTTCATAGCTCTTACTGTGAAGAAGACTTTCTGTATTTGGAGATTTAATCTCTTTTCCTCAAGATGTAAAGAGTACCCCCTTGTCCTCTGTGATGACCTTAATGTGAATACCTCTACACCAAGTTCATTATATGTATACCTCCCAACAGCCCTGGGTTGGGTGGGACTCTCCCGCATTTTCCCCTTTGTTCCGCAGTCCCAGTGTACAGGGGCTTTGTCCTGCATTACTCGATCTATTCTTTATATGCTAACTTCCAGCAGAGCAGGACCTGCAGCAATGTGAACATCTAGCACAACCAGGGATTGGTGGGCAAGCCAGCGGGGCTTGCAGCCACAATGAGAGAGAGTGTGCAGCTGTCAAGTCCAACCTGTGATGTCAGGGATGGGTGGGGTTGATATGCATTTCAGGGGCTCCGCCCCCATTGTCAAGCAAACACTGCATAGACAAACAGCTGGCATTTATATATTGATGGCCAGGGAAGATAGTGACAAGAGGCTGGACCAAATGGAACTACTGCATGTGTGTATAATAAACCTGAATTATACACCGCTGCGGGTGCACATGCAGTAGTTCCAATTGGTCCTGCGCCATGCCACCTTTTTCTCGGTTGGCAATGTATAAATACCGGCTGTTTCCCTATGAATGAGTTGTTTTTAAAAGGAATGCATATCTGCCCCACTCATCCCTGACATCACAGGTTGGACTTGACAGTGGCACTCTCCCTCATTGGAGCCATATCCCCGCTGGATTGTCTCTGGCTGTGCTCTATGTTCACACTGTTGGAGGTCCAGAGATGCCCGTAGTGAAAAAGAAAGAAAGAAAATAGCGCAGGGCAGGCATGACGAGGCCAAGAGTGGTTAAAGAAAAGACAAGAAAGGGTTAAATTAGCACGATGTGGGGTTGTAAGGGATAGCTATGTCCTGATCAGTAGCTGGGGAGTGTAGGTGGGGTCTTCTACACCTTGAGGTGGGGGATGGGGAGGGTCATGGTCATTCATTGATTTGCAGGAGAAGAGTGAGCTTTAGAGCTGCAGCATGACCTGTGCCTGCCTTCCCTTGGACACCGTGAGTCGACCAGGGGCTGCTAGGATGGGATTGCTAGCACGCTGGGGGAGGCAGCCTCAGGGCAATCGGCCGCAAAGAGTAGGGGTTTCTGCTGGCAGTTCCAAGAAGGTCCTGCCATTTTAAACATGTTCCGGTTGCGGTGGCTCCCATCCCTTGTTGCGCTATTTCAAGCGTGGTAGAGGCCTTTCCAGTGAGCATGCGGGTAAGAGGGACAATGCTGGTGAGGGTGGAAAGGATGCGGCCTTTCCTAAATAGATACCCTGATTGGGCGGCTGCTTTACTGCTGGCGGTGGGGTTTTCTGAGGGTTTTTGCATCCCTTGTAATTTGGCTTCGATTCCTCCCTTAGCGCGGAACTTATGGTCGGCCTTGCAGCATGCGGAGGTGTTTTCGGCACGTTGCGTAAGGAAGGGGGGTTGGGACGCATGGGTGGCCCATTTCCTTGCGCTCTGTTTTCGGACTAGGTTGTTTCTCCCTTGGGAGTTGTGCCCAAAAAAGGAGCCCAATGCATTTCGGTTGATTCATCATCTTTCCTTCCTGAAAGGGGGGTCGGTAAATGACGCTATCGATCTGGAGTTGTGTGCTGTGTCTTTTACATCTTTTGATGCAGCGGTTTTCTGGGTTCGCCAGTATGGGCGCAGGGCTCTCATGGCCAAATTGGATATTGCATCAGCATTTCAGCTGCTTCCGGTGGATCTGGACAGCTTTTGTTTCTTGAGTTGTCAGTGGCAGGGCTCGTTTTATGTTGATTGGTGCCTTCCCATAGGGTGTTCTATCTCCTGCGCGTCGTTCGAGACGTTCAGTTCTTTTGTGGAGTGGGTAGTGCGTAATGTCTCGGCGGTGGATTCCATCATCCATTATTTGGATGATTTTCTCTGTGTGGGTCCGCCAGCTTCCAACGTGTGTGTGCGGTTCTGCTGGCCACTTTGCAACACATTGCAGAGCATTTCGGGATTCCTTTGGCTTTGGAGAAGGCGGACTTTCCTGGGCAGTGTTTTGGACTCGGGAGCGATGGAGTATCGTCTGCCGGAGGATAAGCTGTTGGCCCTACAGGTTGAAATTCGTGGGGTCTTGGGCTAGCGTAAAATTTAGCTGCGGGCCTTGCAGTCGTTGTTGGGCAAGCTTAACTTCGCTTGTCGTATCCTGCCGATGGGTCGGGGTTCTGCCACCGGTTGTTGGTGGCAATGGCCGGGGTTGCATCCCCGTTGCATTTTATTCGCCTGACTCGGGAACATCGGGAGGACTTGCGGATCTAGCAGGTTTTTTTTTTGGATTCCTTTAATGGGTGGGCTCTGTGGATGTATGGCCCGGTGAGCAATTTTGATCTGGAGTTGTTCACGGATGCGGTGGGTCCCGCGGGCTATAGGGCTTTTTTCCGGGGTTGGTGATGTGCGACTCCGTGGCCTGCTTCTTGGTGTGCGGCGGGTTTTCTTCGCAATTTGGTGCTGTTGGAACTCTTTCCGGTGGTGTTGGCAGTGGAAGTTTGGGGGGGAGTGTTTTCAGAATTTAAAGGTTCCTTTTCACTGTGATAATTTGGGGGGTGGTGCAGGTTCTCAATCAGGTCTCTGCTTCTTCGCGGCCAGTGATTGGCTTGCTTTGCCATCTAGTGTTGCGTTGCCTTCAGTTGAATGTTTTTCTCTATGCTGTGCATCTCCCTCTGGTGACGTTAACGCTCTGGCTGATGCTTTGTCTCGTTTTCAGTAGGAACAAATTCCGAGAGTTGGCGCCGGCAGTGGAGCAACTCTGGGTTCCTGGTCCCGACTGGCTGTAGGAGATTGCCTTGGGGGCGTCGCGGGTTGGAGCCAGTGTTCGGTGAGTGCGGCGCCGTGGTCTGCGTACTCCAAAATCTGGCGGGAGTGTCTGGAACTGCTGCATCGGGTCGGCATTGATCCATGGGGGCCTGAGGTGGGCCTTGCTGTGCTGTATTTTTTGACGAGGAGCTTAAAGCGGGGTGTGTCGGCGGTGGCGGTGGATCGCCGGCCGGCCGGGTTGGCCTTTTTTCTTTAAGTTACAGGGGTGTCGGGATTTTACGAAGGATTTCTGGGTTCGACAGGCTGTTCGGGGTTACCGTAGGGCTCATCGACGCAGGGAATCGCGCCAGCCAGTGTCTTTTACGTTATTGGGGACATTGTTCGAGCAACTGCGGTCGTTGTGTTATTTAGACTATGAGGTGGGCTTGTTTAGGGCGACTTTTGCAGTGGCCTTTTTTGGGGCGCTGCGGATCAGCGAACTTGGTAGTTCGTCTAGATCGATTTTTGGGGGGTTATTTGTGGATGAGGTCGTGTGCACTGGAGAGTTGGGTGGAGGTGCTCGTCCGTCAGTCTAAGACGGACCAGTTGGGTCGTGGTGCACGGGTTCGGTTCTTTGCCCTGCCTGCTTCGCCTCGGTGCCCGGTACGTGCGGTTTGAGGCCCTTCTTCGTACATGCTGATGGGTCCCCCTGATGTACTTTTTTCTCCATGAGGGTGGCAACGATTTGGGGGTTAGGTCCATGCGGGCGCTGGTGCGGGATGTCAACTTGGACTTTGTTCGGTTGCGTAGGGAATTCCCGGACATGGTGGCTGTGTGGTCTGACATGGTCGCCCGCACTTCTTGGCGTTTGGCGAGATTGGTGGAGCGGGTTAACAAGCCCTGTATAAAAGTTAATAAGGAGGTGGGGCGGTTCTTTATCCGTATGGGGGACTGGTGGTCCGGCGTTTGGAGTTGGAGGTGGATACTTGGCGGTATCTTCGGAGGGATGAGGTACACTTGAACACGGTAGGAACTGATTTATGGTCCCTGGGTCTACAGGATGGAGTACAGCGGGCCGTTCGGGTGTGGCATTGCACGCATGAGTAAGGGCTTACCCAGTGTGCTGTGGCGGTTGTTGGTCTTTGGAGGCGGTACTAATTTTGGAAGGTAAAAATAATGGTTTGGGACCCATCGGTGGTATGGTGTGCCCAGGGGCATTCCAGTTCACCGAGGTTTAACTGGAAGGTGGTGGTGCTCCACTGCGGATGGTATGGTTGTCTCCGAGCCGGTGTATTGCGGCTGGAGGCCTGGTGTAATATGTTTTCCGCAGGTGGATATTGGTTCGGTTTTGGTGCCTTTGAAGACCAACAACTCTATGTGTTTCTGTTTTAAGGAATGTTTTATGTATTTGAAGTTGAAGTGTTAATAAAAGGCTGTGTTGGCCATCTTTACTCCAATTGGTGTTATGGTTTTCTTTAATGATAAGTTATAAAGGGTTGATATGTGAAGAGGGATATGGTGGTGTAGTGGGTCTTGATTAGCCTATCTCTTGTGCACTAGTCATGCTCGGCTGCACTCATTTGTTATCCATCTGATGCCGGCATTCTTGCTTTGGCTTCTGTATGCTGTTAATTGAGATTTTAGAATGTTAGTGTATGTTTAATTGGTGTCTTTGTGGTTTAACTAACTTTTGATCCTTACACTCTGTACGTAATGCATTCCAGAATCCTGCACTCTGTATGTAACATAACCCTGAATCCTGCACTCTGTATGTAACGTATCCCTGAATCCTGCACTCTGTAGGTAACGCATTCCTGAATCCTGCACTCTGTATGTAACGCATCCCTGAATCCTGCACTCTGTATGTAACGCATCCCTGAATCCTGCACTCTGTATGTAACGCATCCCTGAATCCTGCACTCTGTATGTAACGTATCCCTGAATCCTGCACTCTGTATGTAACGTATCCCTGAATACTGCACTCTGTATGTAACGTATCCCTGAATCCTGCACTCTGTATGTAACTCATTCCTGAATCCTGCACTCTGGATGTAACGTATCCCTCAATCCTGCACTCTGTATGTAACGTATCCCTGAATCCTGCACTCTGGATGTAACGTATCCTTGAATCCTGCACTCTGGATGTAACGTATCCCTGAATCCTGCACTCTGGATGTAACGTATCCCTGAATCCTGCACTCTGGATGTAACTTATCCCTGAATCCTGCACTCTGTATGTAACTCTTACCTGAATCCTGCACTCTGTATGTAACCCATCCCTGAATCCTGCACTCTGTATGTAACTCATCCCTGAATCCTGCACTCTGTATGTAACTCATCCCTGAATCCTGCACTCTGTATGTAACGTATCCCTGAATCCTGCACTCTGTATGTAACGTATCCCTGAATCCTGCACTCTGGATGTAACTCATCCCTGAATCCTGCACTCTGTATGTAACGTATCCCTGAATCCTCCACTCTGAATGTAATGTATCCTTGAATCCTGCATTTTGTATGTAACATATCCCTGAATCCTGCACTCTGTATGTAACGTGTTCCTGAATCCTGCACTCTGTACATAACGTATATCTGAATCCTGCACTCTGTATGTAACTCATTCCTGAATCCTGCACTCTGTATGTAACGTATCCCTCAATCCTGCACTCTGGATGTAACGTATCCCTGAATCCTGCACTCTGGATGTAACGTATCCTTGAATCCTGCACTCTGGATGTAACGTATCCCTGAATCCTGCACTCTGGATGTAATGTATCCCTGAATCCTGCACTCTGGATGTAACGTATCCTTGAATCCTGCACTCTGGATGTAACTCTTACCTGAATCCTGCACTCTGTATGTAACTCTTACCTGAATCCTGCACTCTGTATGTAACTCATCCCTGAATCCTGCACTCTGTATGTAACTCATCCCTGAATCCTGCACTCTGTATGTAACGTATCCCTGAATCCTGCACTCTGTATGTAACGTATCCCTGAATCCTGCACTCTGTATGTAACGTATCCCTGAACCCTGCACTCTGTATGTAACGTATCCCTGAATCCTGCACTCTGTATGTAACTCATTCCTGAATCCTGCACTCTGTATGTAACGTATCTCTCAATCCTGCACTTTGGATGTAACGTATCCCTGAATCCTGCACTCTGGATGTAACGTATCCTTGAATCCTGCACTCTGGATGTAACGTATCCCTGAATCCCGCACTCTGGATGTAACGTATCCCTGAATCCTGCACTCTGGATGTAACGTATCCTTGAATCCTGCACTCTGGATGTAACGTATCCCTGAATCCTGCACTCTGGATGTAACTTATCCCTGAATCCTGCACTCTGTATGTAACTCTTACCTGAATCCTGCACTCTGTATGTAACTCATCCCTGAATCCTGCACTCTGTATGTAACTCATCCCTGAATCCTGCACTCTGTATGTAACGTATCCCTGAATCCTGCACTCTGGATGTAACTCATCCCTGAATCCTGCACTCTGTATGTAACGTATCCCTGAATCCTCCACTCTGAATGTAATGTATTCTTGAATCCTGCATTTTGTATGTAACATATCCCTGAATCCTGCACTCTGTATGTAACGTGTTCCTGAATCCTGCACTCTGTACATAACGTATATCTGAATCCTGCACTCTGTATGTAAGGTATCCCTGAATCCTGCACTCTGTATGTAACGTGTCCCTGAATCCTGCACTCTGTATGTAACGTATCCCTGAATCCTGCACTCTGTATGTAACGTATCCCTGAATCCTGCACTCTGTATGTAACGTATCCCTGAATCCTGCACTCTGTATGTAACGTATCCCTGAATCCTGCACTCTGTATGTAACGTATCCCTGAATCCTGCACTCTGTATATAATGTATACCTGAATCCTGCACTCTGTATGTAACATATCTCTGAGTCCTGCACTCTTAATACAAGAGAGGATTTTGCTCGCTTTAGAAACTGCAGCTTGGCATTGCATGCCATTATTATGCTTGTGATCTACCAGAACTCCCAGATCCTTCTCCAACATCCCTCTTGTATTGAACTGTACTGTTGCTGTATTGTCTCCCGTTATATTGTAAAGTGCTGAGCAAACTGTTGGCGTTATATAAATCCTGTATAATAATATAATATAATAATAATAGTCTCATCAGCAAAATAAAAATGAAATGCAGCCCATAGGAACACAATTTGTATCATAATTCTGATGTAACATAGAAAATAAAAAAGAACATCTGAATATTTACTTTGAGCAACAGAACTATATACAATATGTGGCCATGTATGTGGCCATCTTTCCAAATGATTGAGTTCAGTGTTTTCCAGCATACAAATATATTTTGACATTTGTGCTCTTCTTTGTGGCAACAGCTTATGTAAGACGCTTCCAGTATGACTGTGCCCCTGTGCAGAAAGCCATCTATAAAAAGACACGACTTGAGATTAGGGTGCTGGAGCTCCAGGGTGTGCATGATATTCTGATATATTTTACACAATATTCTCCTTACATTTAAATCTTACATTTGAACACTTAAATTGGACATTTCCACTGCCAACCCTAACCTAATATCTCAAAACTGTGTAGTAAAAATCAAAACCATGCACATGCCCATATGAAAAGCATGTATGACTTCTTAAACACGATTTTGGTTAAAAAAATAAAAGCCTGCCTTCCACAAGAATAGAAATAAAGCAGCTGATAGAACACCTGGATCTCATCCATTCCTGTCACTGAAAAAGTCATACTGAACATGGCGTGCCATCTACAGATTGAACTGAGTTCCCTAGAACTGGTCAGGTTTAACCATAGCCTAAGGTTCTGGAATGATGACACATTTCTAAATGCAGGTCAGGTCAGAGTCAACAGCTAACTGACCTGTGTTGGTCTTCAGCCATCCCCAAGCCTGGGAAGCACTCATTAACTATGTTCACCAATGGACAATAGTCTCCATGGGCTTCAAAGACATTTACTCTCTCCCTTCTCCCTCTCTCCCTCTCCCTTCTCCCTCTCCCTCCCTCTCCCCTCTGCCCTCTCCCTCCCCCCCTCTCCTCTCCCCTCTGCCCTCTCCCTCCCCCCTCTCGTCTCTTCCTCACTCTCTCTCTCTCTTCCTCCACCTCTCTCCCCCCCCCCCTCTCTCCCTTCTCCCTCTCCATCCACCCCCCCTCTCTCTCTCCTCTCTCTCCCACTCTTCCTCTCCCCCCTCTCTTCCCCCCCTCTCTCCCCCCCTCTCTCCCTCTTCCTCTCTCTCCCCCTCTCTTTCCCTCTTCCTCTCTCTCTCTTCCCTCTCCCTCGCCCCCCTCTCTCCCCCCACTCTCTCTCCCCCCTCTCCCCCTCTTCCTCTCTCTTTTCCCTCTCCCCCCTCTCTCTCCCTCTCTCTCCCCAACTCTCTCCCCTCCCTCTTCCTCTCTCTATCTCTCTCTCTCTCCCCTCTCCCTCCCCCCTCTCTCTCTCCCTCCCTCTCCCCCCCCTCTCTCTCTCCTCGTGCTTACGTGGGTTTCTTCCGGGTACTCAGGTTTCCTCCCGCACCCCAAAGACATGCTGGTAGCTTAATTGGATCCTGTCTAAATTAGCCCTAGTCTGTGTATGTATGAATGTAAGTTAGGGACTTTAAATTGTACGCCCCTTGAGGGTTAGGGACTGATGTGAATGTACAATATATATCTAAAACAGCAAAATTGACAGCACTATATAAGTAAATAAGTAAGTGTAATAAAATAAAATCATTTTGATATCCAACACTATAGAATGGTTGATTGGATAAAAAATTAATTTATGTTTGCCAGACAATATATATATATATATATATATGTGTGTGTGTGTAAAAGCACTGCTTAAATTGACAATGCTATATACGTCCAACACAACAAACACTTTACTCCTGCGCTAGGAAAGGACTCAGTAGACCCAATAGGAATGTTCTGGAATTTTCTGGAATATGCACTGCTTGCTCCCCTCAACAGACCGGGGTGGTCCGAATACACTGGATACAAATGGAGAAACAGAAAAAGGGCGCACCGACCTAGTGCATTATCGTTTAAAATAATTTATTAAAGAAACAAAACTAGGTATCATACTCACAATGGACATAAAAACACAGGCATGTCAAACTGAACAAGATGTATGATCCAAACAACATCTGAGTCCATACGATGGAACCCTGTATGACCAACTGGCTAACACGTTTCGAGGACACAACCTCTTCCTCAGAGCCAACCACTAACCTGATCAATCATTGTTTTTGGTAGAAATGATATTTCTACATGGCAAATAATTTACTAGCAGGTGTAGTAGCGTAATAGAAATCCAACAGACCCAACAGTCATGACATGCATGCTGCTGATTCTGTGTAATTGAATCACTAATTGAAAGGGGCATGTTCAAAATAATAGCAGTGTGGAGTTCTGTTAGTGAGGTCATTCATTCTTTGAAAAACAGGTGGCATTTATTGCCCTTATTTAAGGAAGGAAGGCAGCAAATGTTGTACATGCTGGTCACAGTGCATTTCTCTCTGAAATTCTGAGGAAAATGGGTTGTTCCAGACATTGTTCAGAAGAACAGCGTACCTTGATTAAAAAGTTGATTGGAGAGGGGAAAACATATAAAGAAGTGCAGAAAATGATAGGCTGCTCAGCTAAAATGATCGCAAATGCTTTAAAATGGCAACCAAAACCTGAAAGACGTGGAAGAAAGCGAAAAACTACCATTCCAATGGATAGAAGAATAGCCAAAATGGCAAGGACTCAGCCAACAATCAGCTCCAGGAAGATCAAAGAAGGTGTAAAGTTCCCTGTGAGTACTGTTACAATTAGAAGACGCCTATGTGAAGCCAAGCTATCTGCAAGAAGCCCCCGCAAAGTCCCGTGTTGAAAAAAAGACATGTGCTGAAGAGGTTACAATTTTCCAAAGATCACATTGACTGGCCTAAAGAGAAATGGCGCAACATTTTGTGGACTGATGAAAGTAAGATTGTTCTTTTTGGGTCTAGTGGCCGGAGACAGTTTGTCAGACGACCCCCAAACACTGAATTCAAGCCACAGTACACTGTGAAGACAGTGAAGCATGGTGGTGCAAGCATCATGATATGGGGATGTTTCTCATACTACGGTGTTGGGCCTATTTATCACATACCAGGGATCATGGATCAGTTTGAATACATCAGAATACTTGAAGAGGTCATGCTGCCTTATGCTGAAGAGGAAATGCCCTTGAAATGGGTGTTCCAACAAGACAACGACCCCAAACACACCAGTAAACGTGCAACATCTTGGTTCCAGACCAACAAGATTGACGTTATGGAGTGGCCAGCCCAATCCCCGGATCTTAATCCAATAGAAAACTTGTGGGGTGACATCAAAAATGCAGTTTCTGAGGCAAAACCAAGAAATAGAGAAGAACTGTGGAATGTAGTCCAATCATCCTGGGCTGGAATACCTGATCACAGGTGCCAGAAGTTGGTTGACTCCATGCAACACAGATGTACAGCAGTTCTCAGAAACAGTGCTTATACAACCAAATATTCATTAAGTGATTCAAAGGAAAGCAAAATCTTCAAACATTCTTCAGTGTATATAGTGAATGTTTGAGTTTGTAAAGAAGAATACAAACACTGCTATTTTTTTGAACAGTCTAATATTCACTTTTCTTCAATTTTTTAGAGGAACAACAAAAATTGTATATATTTTTCTTCATGTTTTGATTTGGAATAGAATGTGTAGTGTTCCCAATGCATTTGTGTGTATGGAAATAAAAGCTATTAGAAGGATTTTGAGCTTTATTCACTTTTTTCCACACTATTATTTTGAACACAACTGTATATATATATATACACCAAGCAAATTATTACTCTATCTATCTATCTATCTATCTATCTATCTATCTATCTATCTGTCTATCTACAGTGAGTGAAACACTTTGTACTCTTGTTGGGTAGGTGCAGCGTGGTGCGGCAGCAGAAAGCACACAAAGTCCTGGTTTGCCAAAAGCTATGTATTGCAGAACTTTAAAACCAGCACAAGGCCCAGCAGGGAGGCTCATCTGATCGAGGCACTTACAACAGTTCAGTGCAGAGTCAGCGGTATGTTTTTCCAAGCTGCAGACAGTGTCTGTTATGTAGTGCAGCCTAGCTGGTCCAACCTAATGTGTAGCTTCCTGAAAAGGTGGACATAGACTCTACTCTTTCCCTACTCCACCAGAACCACTCCCTACTGCTAATGCTGTCCCTGACAGGTTAACCTGTCCCTACGCTAGCCACTCACATAAAGCGGGCCAAAACCTGGGGGCAGGGAGTTAAAAAGACTCTGCCTGACCCAAGATGGCTGCCTGGGTCACCTGGGTCCAGCTCATCCAACTAGATCACTGAGGAAACCATAGAGCAGTGGTGTCAAACTCCATTCCAACGCGAGCCATATCAGCATTATGGTTGCCCTCAAAGGGCCGGTTGTATATGTAAGACTAGATGTCTAGAGCACCCTACCCCCCCCCCCCCCATTATGTCAGATGTCAAGAATCCCACACCCTCCCTAACATCACTGTGCATCCCCTTTGGGGGCAGAGCTGGAAAGCAGAAAGTGCAGGGTCTGGAGGAGGACCAGAGGAGGAGTGGAGTCAGTTATCAGAGTCTGCTGAATGCTGAGACCAGGGGAGGCAGAGATGAGGGGGTGTTGCAGCTGCACTAAGAGGTGCAGTATATGGCAGAGGAGTTCTATTATCCTCTCTGCTGCCGACTGCTGGGACAAGGTGGGGGCGGAGACAAGGGGGTACCTGCAGGAGAGGTGCAAGGGCCGCATGAAATTACCTGGAGGGCCAGTTTGGCCCGCGGGCCTTGTGTTTGACACCTGTGCCATAGAGGAACCCAGTTTCACTCAAGCTCCTCCTCCAGCTACGTTTGAGCGCCACCTGCAGTGGAGAATGTAGACTGCACCCACCTACATGGAATTAAAAGAAAAAATGTTTTAAACCAGTTAGTTTGCCAAAAGGCAGTAATAATGAAACTGCATCTGTATTGCTGCAAGCCCTTCGGTTAGCGAAGAAATCCATCGTAGGAACGTTCCAGATAAGATGTATTGTTTTATATGCTCATTATTAGCGCCAACTGTTAGGTTCCACCTCATTTATTTTTATTATACAAGATTTATATAGCGCCAACAATTTGTGCAGCACTTTACCACACAAAGGGAGACAGTAACAATACAATTCAATACACAAGGGTTGGGAGCCATCACCATCCAGCAGGAGTTACTGGATTGGAAACAAGTCATGCTTGACCACACAGCATACAGTCACCTTAAATGGCTGTAATTGGTGTACATTGTGTGTGGCAAGATAACCCCCCCCATGTGGAATGCTTGGTGGGATTGATTCAGGAGCTTGCAAAGCAGTGGTGGAGAACCTACTAGTCTATGGGTCTTCCACAGGCCTGTGCATTACATCACTAATTCGATTGGCACATGACAGAAGAATCCAATATTCTGTATGTTATTGTGATAATGGTGTCACTAATGGCCCGGCATCAGTAGGACTTCTAATGTCCAGATGTAAACCCTAAGGGCTCATACACACTACTCTGCACACGTTATGCTCCATCTAACCACGGCACCACCTGCCTGGAGTTTGCATGTTCTCCCTGTGCCTGCGTGGGTTTCCCCCAGGTACTCCAGTTTCCTCCCACACTCCAAAGACATGCTGGTAGGTGAGTTGGCTCCTGTCTAAATTGACCCTAGTATGTGTATGTATGAATGTGAGTTAGAGGCCTTAGATTGTACACCCCTTGAGGATTAGGGACTGATGTGAATGTACAATATATATGTAAAGCGCTACGTAAATTGATGTAAGTACCTGAAATAAATAAATATAATGCATGCATGTTGGTGTGTTGTACAGAGCGGTACCTGAGCCATGCCTGAGCTCATCCCTAATCACCAGGTTTTATTTTAATGTAAAATGCAGATTAAAGATCCTTTCACAATAGCGGCTGTGTTTAATATCCTCCTGAAAAGCGATTAGTGGGGGATCACTTTTCAGAGGAAAGTGAAAGGTAGTGTACAGGCATTCAGGAGACTATACTGATGCCGCCTGATGCCTGTTTATTTTTTTATTATTATTTTTTTTTTTGGTGAACAGCAATTCTGTATCGTGGGAATGTACCATAACTGCAAGCCAAGCATTTGGCTCACAGTTGCTCAATTCACTTACATGGGAGAGTTGGACATGTGGGGGGTTATTTACTAAAACTGGAGAGTTCGAAATCTGGTGCAGACCTGCATAGAAGCCAATCAGCTTCCAGGTTTTATTGCCAAAGCTTAACTGAACAAGCTAAACTAATACCCCGTACACACGATAAGAAAATCGTATGAAAAATTTTGCGGAACCACTGATCGAACGATTTTCTCTTCGTTGATGAGCTGGATGTTTTAACTGATAACGATATTGTGAACGAAAAAATCCGGTTGAACAACAGTGAAAAATGTTGTCGTTTTGCATACAAACGACTGATTTTCTATGCGGTGGTATGACGGTCATACGATAAAAAATCTATCAAGCGCTATCACGCATGAGTGGAAACAGTAGATGACCCGGATGTTTATGTCCAAGGAATCTTCGTAAACACGAACGAAAAATCCAAATGTTAAAAGTAGATTGGCCTAATGCAGTGGTTCTCAACCTTCCTAATGCCGTGACCCTTTAATACAGTTCCTCATGTTTTGGTGACCCCAAACCCTATAATTATTTACCCAGTAATTATAATTCATGAAGTGTCATTTTACCTCCAATACTGCTGCTTTCTACACAGTAGCTGCTTTCAACACAGTAGCTGGTTTCAACACAGTAGCTGCTTTCTACGCAGTAGCTGCTTTCAACACAGTAGCTGCTCTCTACAAAGTAGCTGCTTTCAACACAGCAGCTGCTTCCAACACAGAAGCTGCTTTCTACACAGTAGCTGCTTCCAACACAGTAGCTGCTTTCTACACAGTAGCTGCTTTCAACACAGTAGCTGCTTTCTACACAGTAGCTGCTTTCAACAGAGTAGCTGCTTTCAACACAGCAGCTGCTTTCAACACAGCAGCTGCTTTCTACACAGTATAATATATGTGTTTTCCGATGGTCTTAGGTGACCCCTGTGAAAGTGTCGTTCGACCCCCAAAGGGGTCGCGACCCACAGGTTGAGAACCACTGGCCTAATGAGATAACAAAACCAGAATTCTGCAGATTATATTTTATGTATCACTATTTATGTATATAGATAATGTAATAAACGATATTATACTCATTACTGGTAATTGTTGTGTATATCGCTCGTTCTGGCCGGCGTGGCTACAAGATCACACGCACACTGCATCACTTCCACTTGTACAGAAGACGTCAACACTACATATTGCCCGGCGAACGATTTTTTTAGATTGGTTAATGTCCGCCACGATTTCAACCGATGAACAAACGCCTCTTGGTCGTCGAGTGACCAATCAGTTGATTTTCTAATTGTGTATTCCCACTTTAGGCTGGCCATACATTATACAATTTTGCTTTAGATTTACCAAAAACCATATAATAGGAGGTCAAACCTAACAACACTTTCAATTGTATCCAATTAGGCAGACCCTTGCACTACATAGTTGAAGGTAAATCTAAAGGAAATTGGGCAGAAATTGGACAGAAAATTGTATAGTGTATGGCCAGCCTCAGAAGATGATTATCTACCATGCACAGCTGCACCAGATTCTGAGCGCTCCAGTTTCAGCAAATCTGTCACCTGTCAAACTCTGCATGTAGCATTAAAATTTCCATGTCACGATGCAAACCATTGCAGCTGTGGGAATGTGTGCACACCCAAGGGGCACCATGTTTGCTTGTTGGTGGGCAGTAAAAACACAGATTACCCACCTGTTTTTACCACCCCCTGGCCCCTTGTGTGAATGGAGCCTTAAAAAGATTGAATATGACATTTAAAATAACATTTACATAGTAAAGCCTATAAGGATTTTAGCATTCAAATGTACTTTAATTTCATATCTGGGCAACCCCCCCCCCCCTCATATTCAATAAATTTCTGCAATTTCTGCATATTCCCCCTTTTTTGTCTTCAAGAAAGTACAGAAAAATGATATCCTGCCGTCAGCTCACCGCACTGCTTTTGCTGCACTGAAGTCCCAAGTTGGTTATGAATTGAAGATTGACACCGTGAGGCGTATACAATCAGGAACAGCCAATAAGGAGTGTGGCAGCACTGATAGGACCACAGGACCACATGTGACCGGAGGACCGCCAGCTCAGCCCCAAAGCTGTAGAAATTCTGGATTTTTTTGCTTAATCAAATAATGAGATTCAATAACAAATAACACAGGTAAATTAGAAACAAGCTTTATAATAGCGGGAAATGGTTTTATCCACTCAAATATCTGCTAATGAATTGTCAAACTTTGAAATCGAGAAATTTACCCCCCCCCTAAACTCTAGGAATGTTTTTTTTTTTTAAATTACATTGGTCCAGTTTGGTTTCATCTAAAGCCAACTATGGCCAGATGCGGCCCTTTGCTTGCTTCTATCTAGCCCTTGGAGCTCTACTTCATCCACTGACACCAACAATGGGGCATGATTCCCTCCACTGACACCAATGAAAGGACGCCATTCCTCCCAATGACACCAATGTTGGGGCACTATTCCTCCCAATGACACCAATGATGGGGCACTATTCCTCCCAATGATACCAATGCCGCCATTTCTCCCAATGACACCAATGAAAGGACGCCATTCCTCCCAATGACACCAATGATGGGGCACTATTCCTCCAAATGACACCAATGATGGGGCACTATTCCTCCCAATGACACCAATGATGGGGCACTATTCCTCCCATGACACCAATGATGGGGCACAGTTCTACCCCATGACACCAACAATTGGGCCCAGTAACACAAATGATGGGGCACAACTCCTCCCAATGACACGAATGATGGAGCAAGATTTCCCAATGACACAACGATGGGGTACAGTTACTCTCATTAGCACCAAAAATGGGACATTGTTTGCTCACACGGATCCTGGGACATTTTCTCCTCCCAATGTCCGCAGTCCAGTCCCCCTAAAGTCTGAAGGACAGTAAACTGGCCCTTTGTATATAAAGTTTGGAGACCCTTCATCTAAGGCATGGGTGCTCAACCTATGGCTCTCCAACTATTTTGGAACTACAAAACTCATCATGCCTCTGCCTGTGGGAGTCATGCTTACAACTGTCAGCCTTGCAATGCCTCATGGGACTTGGGATAGTGGGATAGTTTCAGACAGCTGGAGGGCCACAGGTTGAGCACACATGATCTAAGGCCTCATTCGCATGGGGTGTACTCAGGGCTTTTTGGGGGGGAGAACTCAGTTCCAGCACCTCCAGCACTGAATGTATGTTTTGGCAATCGGTGGAGTGATTGGGGGATCTATAATAACTAGGGGATCCAGGGGCTGACAACTCATGGGGCCCCCGGGCAATAGGGGATCATAAGGCCCCTGTGTCCTTGCCCAAACTCAAAAAAGCCTATGAAAAATGTACCAGGGGCATCTCATGGGGCCCCCTACTGACCCCGGGCACTCGGGCACTGCCCGAGTTTCCAAATGGTCAGTCCACCCCTGAGGGGATCTATTGTTGGGGGGGGGGAAATGTTGTTGCTGGGGATGTCTATTGTCTCTGGTTGGATGATCTATTGTTGCTAGTGGGGAGTTAATTGTTGTTGGGAGAGATTTATTGTTGGGGGAGGGTTCTATTGTTGTTGGGGGTGGATCTATTGTTATGGGTATTTTGTTGCATGTATGTGTGCGTGTGTAGGGGGCTCTATTATTGCTGTGGATCTATTTTTGCTGTGGGGTCTGTTGTTGGGAGGGATTTATTTTTGGGGGAGGGGTCTATTGTTGCTGGGGTGAATCTATTGTTATGGGGGTATTTTGTTGCGTTTGTGTGTGTGTAGGGGGCTCTATTATTGCGGTGGATCTATTGTTGCAGTGGGGTCTATTGTTGTTGTTGTTGTGGGACTATTGTTGCTGATGGGGTCTGTTGTTGCTGGGATCTATTATACTTGATTCTGTTATCTCTAAAAGGGGTAGTACTGGGAAGGAGGTAGGGGGTGGAAACAAGGGGCCATGCTCAGAGGTGGGTAGTGGAGGAGACAAGGTGTGACTTGGAAGGGGGTAGTTCCTGCACTTATTTTCTGGACGTACCACATGATCTGCCTCTTGCCCAAGCTCAGGGGTATTATATGTTACTCAGTCTGGACTGCTGGAGGAGGATAAAACTGTCCGATAACAAAGTCTTTCCTTTTCTGATACATATTCAGCTATCAAATGTCAACATTTTCAGCAGACAGGAGTCTGCCTCCAGAAATACTTCTATGTGTATGGCTATAACTGGCAGGTGCTGCGATAATGTCCATATAATGATTAGAAAAAAATATGAATATTATGCCATGAATCTTCTACAGTAGCCATAGCTGTATTTTGTCCAAATGAGTCCAGGGATATCTCTTGGAAGTGAGCTTTGAGAAATGAACTGTTAGTCCTTGTACAGAAAATCATCATCTGGTCCTAGAGAATGGGAGCAGGCACTACATTTTTAATTATAGGTTGCAGTGCCATCTAGTGGAATATTTGCTGATAGCAACAATGTATGTTTAATTATTCCATTAATTCAGGAAAAGTGAAATAAACAAAATTCAAGGACAACTGGCAACTTATTTGATTTACTATAAAGCCTGTAAAGCTATATGATAATGTTTTATGGTATTTTTTTTTTAATTTAAGCCTTTTTCTTAAAGAAATATATAGGCTGCCCTTATTGATTTCTATTATTAGAAAATGTTAAGGTGCGGTAATGCTTTGACATGAGCTGGTGCATATAAGTAAATAACTTTCCAGCAACAGTGTGCAGAAAACACATTATGGGAGTGTTAGCATAATGTCTATCTGACTGATGTACTGTATATTTGTCACTTTGACATTGTACAAGGCCTCTTACTAGTGTACTTTAGGCCATTCAGATCTATGCTCTGCTGTAATGTGCCGTATATATGTGTTGCAAAGTCATTCACTTTTATTGGCACCCCAACTCACTACTACAATGCATCCCAGAGATCCTAGATTGTAAGCTCGAAAGAGCAGGGCCCTCGAATCCCTCGTGTATTGTATTGTTTCTGTCTTGTCTCATGTACTGTCCCCCCTGCTATTGTACAGCGCTGAGCAAACCCTTTGGCGCTACATAAATACTGTATAATAATAATAATACTAACATTGGAGCACACCACAATGCACACTAATGCACTGTAATGCACTGTTGTTTGCTACATAAAAAAGTATAATTTTCACTTTGTTTTGTGTGTTGGCAACCTGTTTCTATACACAGTGCATGTTAAAGCTTGTTTGTTAAAGCCCTGCAATCAGTGCTGGGACAAAGTTACCTAGTGCCCAAACTGAGCCCCCCCAAGATGTATGAGCCTTATATGTCATCAAAAATCCCCCCTTCCCCCCAAAAATCAAGCACTAATCTGAACACTAACCCCCTAAGCCAGGGGTGGGCAACTGTGGCCCTCCAGCTGCTGTAGAACTGCAAGTTCCATGAGGCATTGCAAAACTGAAAGTTACAAACATGACTCCCAAAGGCAGAGGCATGATGGGACTTGTAGTTCACCAACAGCTGGAGGGCCACAGTTGCCTACCTCTGCCCTAAGCATATATTCCCCATGCAAGCCAAAATGCTCCCCAAACCAAAATTCCACCTATTCCCAGTATAAATCCACACCCTGCTGAAATCCTCCCTCCCAGCACAAATGTTCAATCCCCCCCAGGTTTCCTTATCTGCTCTTGGCTGGGACGAGATGGAGGCAGGTAAGAAAACCCTGCACAGTCCCAGTATGATAGTCAAGATGCAGGAGCACTGCAGTGGCAGGAAAAGCAGCTGGAGGGGAGAGAGCACAGCTCGCACCTCCTCCTGGATCTTTTCAGCTCTTTTGATTCTGCTTGTCACTTTCTGCACTAAGCTGACAGGAGTAGTGATGCTGTTGTACAGCTCTGCCTGATGAAAGAGTGTGCAGGGTGACGCTTGTCCCGCGCATGTGCAGAAACACGTCGCACATTGATGACATCAGGCGCCAAACGTGACTGACCTCGGACATCTTGGAGACTCTGCCAGGCTTCACCACCTTTGCTTCTCATACACAACACCATCTGCTGGCGGACCTAGGCTGTCTCTTTCTGGTACTGTCACCCAACATCTGGCTATAGGACGTTTTACCTCTCCACTACATGAGCCTGTTTTTAATTTCTAAGATGTGAGTTACTACTTATCTTCTTATTAAATACTATTACAGTACACACTTAAAGGCGCTGTGTTCCTTTGTGGTGATGCTGTTGTCACTGTTGGTTATGTGTTATAGAAGACACTGGTAGTGATGAGGCAGAAGTATGACTTTACTTGTGTGGCTTAAGTTGCAAACATACAGAGCACATTTTTCAGCAGACAGATTACTTCCTGAAGATGATAGAGAAGAGAAAGAACCAACAAGTTTTCAGATATACACAACTAGTAACCTTTAGTGTATAGTGCCATCTACTGGTCAAGTAATATTAACACACAATACTATATATAGTACATTATAGTACATGCTGTTGCATTCCCAACAGTCACTACTCTTGTCACATTGTAGTGGCAGGAACTCTTCAAGTTGTGCCCCCCACCTCACATGATACCACGGCGCCCAGAGCAGTCGCCCCTCCTGCTAAGCCCTTGTCCTGGCCCTGACCGCAACACAGCATATGGATCTGAATGGGTTGTTTAAAAAAAATATATATATCAATATGTACATTTCACAGAGTGTATGTAATCTGTTGTATTAAAGTATAACTGGTTTGTAAAATAAAAAAGGGATATTGATACTTTATCCCTAGTTCACAATGAATGCGACTTTGAAATCACACTACTTCACTTGGAGTAGCGCAATTTCAAAGCCGCATGACTTCATGCACAGATGTCTACGCAAGTTGCACATAAAATTGCAAAAAATAGCACAGGGACCTTTTTGCCAAATAAGTGGGGCACCCAATGCCGTACAGATTTGAACGACTCCATAGGCGACTTGTCATTAGATTTGGAACTGTCATATTGTATGACAAGGCACACCAGTGTGAAGCAAGGCTTAGAGTCCTTATGAAGCAGAGGGTCCTCTGAACAACAGAGTCATAAGGGAATCTCATGGCTGTTTGACTACTTTGAACTCTGTGAAGGGCAATCGGCTATAAAATGCCCTGACAAATTATGTTTTCTAACTATTTATGACATGTGAACAATTTTCTTTAAACAACTGTTCATTTTTGTGTAAATAAAATTAGATTTTTAAAAGTATATTTTTGTTGTGTTCATTTTGATGTGATAGGTGTTGACAAATAAATCCTAGAAGATTGGTGTCAGACGATATATGCTATTCAATTGGGAGGTCAACACTATCACTAGAAGGTATACGGTCCTCACTGCCAGGGGCGGACTGACAACTCATGGGGCCCCCGGGCAATAGGGGATTATGGGGCCCCTGTGTCCTTGCCCAAACTCAAAAAAGCCTATGAAAAAGGTACCAGGGGCATCTCATGGGGCCCCCTACTGCCCCCGGGCCCTCGGGCAATGCCCAAGTTTCCAAATGGTCAGTCCGCCCCTGGACACTGCCATTTTACTGTTAGTTAAAATACGTAAATACTAGCTACATGGCTCATTTGGCACAGGTACTATTAAACAGTTTATTCTGTCCTGAACTGAAGAGAGTAATAATCTCTTATTTTATATTATTACCATAGATCTAGAATCTAACTGGATGACTGGATTTACCAAAGCTCTGTGTTTCATAAACAATTGCCATTTAGTTTTTTGTAAAATAATGAATTCACCTTTTTTTCAATATTTTTTGTATCTAAGCGCTGCTGATCTCCTCAAGCCTCTTGAAGCCACTTTGTCTCGATGCATTCACTCCTTTGTCAACATTGCCCTCAAGTTGCTTCCTAATAGTGACAATAGTAGACCATGCCTGCACAAGGTGTATCAGAATGGCCACTTGCAGTCTCCACCAGGGGCATATATGACTGGGTGACAATGCATGAGAACAATTTGAAGACAAGGAGCTGGTGTTGTCACCTCGTAACAGGAAGTGCCTAAACATGGACCTTCATGGCAGGATCAAGGGTATTCTTCAAATCTAAGTTCCAGGAAAACTACAGTTAAGTAATAAAACTAGGTCTAATTCTTCCCTCAGCTGGTGACTGGGCAATGAACAAGAAGCAGCAGACTGATGAGCTCCTGTCTCTGCCACTCTGATCTCTCTCTTTGTAAGCACTGAAGCACAGCTGATTGGCTACTTGTGCTGCTTTTTCCTCTCCCAGCTGGAAATCGGTTATATAGCAAATTGCCAGAAGCAGATATCACATAAAATTCAGGTCCTTATTAAAGAAGAGTTTAGTTTTGGGCTTAGCCAAGAAAGAAGCTGTCAGTGCTGACCCAATCAGCTGCATCTGGAGCATTCCCTGCCCTGCAACTGCACATAAACAAAGGGGGGGGGGGGGTGCAGGGGCGGACTGACAACTCAGGGGGCCCCCGGGCAATAGGGGATCATGGGGTGCCAGGGGCATTTCATGGGGCCCCCTACTGACCCTGGGCCCTCGGGCAGTGCCCAAATGCTCGAATAGTCAGTCCGCTCCTGGGGGGATGCATGTGACATCTATGACCTAATATGGCTGCATGGCCATGTGGTCATATTAGGTTATTGAGGGCATATTCCTGCCCCTTTGTGCAGGCACAGCTGATATGGCCAGCATTAACAGCTTCCTTCCTGGTTTAGACCGCCTTGCACCCAGCTTGAGAGCCTTCGTCAGAGAACTGCTTCCAAGCATCTGGGACACAAGACCAAGGTATTATAGCTTAGCTTTGCACCCAAAGACTAGACGACAGTAGCTTAGGTGCAACTGGAACAGAAATACTGGTTTTTATACACTTCAGAAATAGGGGCAGTCCCCACATGAACAATAAAAACAAATATTACACATTAGGATAAACAAAATAACGAGGTAAAGTTGACAGAAGACTAATCCCATCATGAAGGAACCTCTAGGAGGGCTAGCCAACAGACAGAAACAATAGTTGACTCAATTAGCTCAATTAACAATGGAACAAATACACAATGGTAAACACATAACACCTTAATAAACAGATTACAGTAAGAGACTTCAGCATCAGGTTGTTTTGAGCTGATTATATTAACATCTGCTTAGAGTCTGAGTCTAGGAGGGGCATTGAAGCAGTCAATGCTTGTTTGGGCAGAGAGACTCCAAATCTGTATCCTGGTCCTCCATTTCTCAGAGTCTGTGTGTTTTTGGGAGACATGGACTTGAATCCAAAGTAAAACTACTCTAAAAGGTCCCCAGGCACATTCCTCCCAAAGATTAGAATCCCCTCAAATGCCAAGGCCCATAGTCAGTAGGCAAGAGGCTATCCTGCAGTCTCCTCCCAAAACCCCTGTCCAGGTTGCGCTCGCCACACCAAGTTCATCTCTAGCTTTCATTGGTTGCTTTTAACCACTTCCTGTCCGGACACTTTTACCCCCTTCCTGTCCAGGGCAATTTTCAGCTTTCAGCGCTATCACACTTTGAATAACAATTGCGCGGTCATGCAACACTGTACCCATATGAATTTTTTATCATTTTTTTGAGACAGATAAAGCTTTATTTTGGTGGTATTTATTCACTGCTGGGATTTTTATTTTTTTTGCTATGTAAATGAAAAAGTCCAAAAATTTAGAAAAAAAGTGTTTTTCTTATAAAACTTTGCAAATAAATAATCTTTCATCATAAATCTTGGCCAAAATGTATTCCGTTATCTTTTTAGTAAAAAAAAAATAAGCCAAATTAGTTTATAACCAACAATTATAATTTTTAAACATTTTTTTTACATTTTTATTTTATTTTTTTATATTATTATTTATGTTTTTTTTTACATACTGTCACCCTAGCAGTACATTGTCACCATGGTGACACTGTACTACTTGTGGGGGGTGATGAAGATTTTGTTTTTTATTTTTACAGTGATTGCTTTTACACCCATATAGGATGTAAAAGCAATCATTTCTCTTTCTCTCTGTCTGCATTCTTGCAGCCATTGAGAAATACTGAGTGAGCTGTGATTGGTCACAGCTTGTCACATGGTACAAGGCTGTTGTGAATAGCCTTGTACCATGTGACCTCTGTGATCATTCACAGATTTCACACGTAGTAAGCAATGATGTCACAAGTGACATCTTGCTTACTACTTTGCATGTGATCACTGATTGGCCTATCAGTGATCACATGATCGGGAGCTCACACGGAGGTCCCGTCCGACGATCGGTGTTTCACTGTGTCCGAAGGACACAGCAGGCACCAGATCGCGGTGCTGCTTGTTCCAAGGGAGCGCGCACAGCTAGAAATGGCGGGTGCCGTTTATGAACGGCAACCTGCCCCTGGAGTGCCACCGTCCTGCCGTTTATAAACAGCAGGCGGATGGAAAGTGGTTAATAGATACTTAAATGGTAACTCTACTTTTTTGAGAATAAAAATCAATCCCTTCTGGGTGATTAATGTACATTGCAGGCATTTGAACAAACTTTCCTGCAGATTCTGACCTGTTTTGGAAATGGAGGAAAAGCTATGCAGTTTGGGTTTGATCTGTGTCTGCAGTGCTTTTTTGGTGAGTTTTGCATTTTTGCACATGCTCTTTTGATGCGTTTTGCATTTTGTTTTAAATTTTTTTTTCCAACTCTTTGCTGGGCAGATTAAAACACATAAAAACGAGTCAAAAATGAATAAAAAATGCACTACATGCATTTCTGCAGCGTCTTCATTGACGTCTATTGAACCAAAAACGCAACGTTTTGTGTTTAAAAAAGTCACTGACCCTTTCCAAAAAAATGCACCGGGTGAAAACGAGGAGATGTGAACCTGTCCCATAAAATATCATGTTAAATGGACTGCTGTGCATTTCTGCAACAATCAAAAATCAATGGAAAATGCACAGGTGTGAAGCTAGACTGATTCTGAATGGGAGGGTTTGATTCATTATAATCACCTGGTGCACCTTCAGTGTTCTTCTGACGAAATCTGCAGTGTCTGCATCCCTTTAGAAGTGATTAACCCTTGAGAAGTATCACACCACAACACATATTTTTTTTGCAGAGAGTTTCTAAAATCTGACTCGTATCATATCACAACTTCTGGGAAAATTATGGGGGGGGGGGGGTCTCAGGTAAGCACACCCTCCTGTCTGCATGCCTGAGCTAAGGGCAGATGGATTCCAGGAAGTAACTGCTACATGAATCATCTGCCCTTAAGCAAGATGGTCAAAGATAGAAATAATCACTTGGTGCACTTTCAGTGTTCTACTGAGGAAATCTGCAGTGTCTGCATCCCTTTAGAAGTGATTAACCCTTGAGAAGTATCACACCACAACACATATTTTTTTTGCACAGAGTTTCTAAAATCTGACTTGTATCATATTTCAACTTCTGGGAAAATTATGATGGGGGGGGGGGGGTATCAGGTAAGCACACCCAACTGATTGCATGCCTGAGCTAAGGGCAAATGGATTCCAGGAATCACCTGCCCTTACTAAAGATGGTCAAAGCCAGAAATGCTAGGGGGTGTTTTTCAAAGTGATTTTTCAGCAAAATTAAGCATGCAGACATGGATGGATGGGGGGAGTTTTCTTTTGAATATTAAAAATGAATTAAAATGTTTTTTGTTTGTGGTGCTACAGTGTATTTCCCCTTTAACACAGTACAGTTTATATAAGTGCTTTGGGGATACATATACTTTAATTTGCGCTTTGTAAAAAAAAATCCCTCTTCCCCCAGCCTTTATTTCATTCACTGAGCCATCCCAGCACCTGTGACAGGAACTGTCTCCGATCTACATGGTGGACTGACTCAGACCGTGAGCACAGCCAGCATCTGTGTCCAATTACTGAGATATATGGAAGACAATCTGACACTGGCAGCAGTGAAAGAATGCACATCATTTACACAAGGTTAAAGGGGATTTTTCTTCCTCTACTTTTCTCCTATCAGGTTAAAATTTGGCAATCACATTAAAATACCATTGTATATCTCACTCCACTGTAATGACTGACCTGGAACATAATAGAGAAAGTTTAAATGGTGTTATGCTCAGTTTTCAGTTTGAGTTTAAAGGCCAATTCCATCTGACATTGAAATTGTGAATGCTGCTGGCAGATTGCTGGCATATTACACCTCTGTGGGCCTACCAGAATTTCCAGTTTTTTGACTCCTGTTGTCATTGTAAAGCCAGATGATGATGTCATGAACCGCCACCATAAAATCACTTTTTCTGCTTTTAAAATTTTGTATTGTTCACTTTCAGAAAGAGACTTAAGGGATGTATTTATTTAAAAAATTTGCATAGCAATTTTGCAATGCATGTTTGCAATTTGTGTGTTTTTTTGGCATTTTATGTGTTGTGTGTGATGGTGTCGTGGAAGTCTGCTCACCTCTATATCAAGTTAAATGTAAATGATGTTTGGTCAGTTGTATTTTAATTTTGTTTTTGAAGTTTTTTTCCCTGCTGGGTCAAGCTTTATTGAGGTTTTTTTGCTTTCCTCTGGATCAACTTTGGGTATAGGATTGTATTGTTTCTATTGGTTGAACTGGATGGACTTGTGTCCTTTTTCAATCAGACTAACTATATAATTCACCCAGTTAATGGACCTTCGCCTATCTGTACCAACCCTGTGGTTTAACCTCCCTGGCGGTATTCCCGAGTGTAGCTCAGGGTAAAGTTTCAGTACCAAAAGCAGTAACCCTGAGCTACACTGGGGCTTACCATGCGGCGCTGCACCTGGATCTGTTCTTCTCTTACCTTGTCCTGCGCTCCCGCGATGTCCCTCCTGCAGTGTCCCCTGTAATGTCCTCCGGCGGATGCCGGCATCTGTCATCTGGGTTTTGTTCCCCGTGACGTCAGGACGTACGGGGGATGGAACGGCGGGAAATTTGAAAATGACAAAAAGTGACATTCACTAAAATCACTAAAATCACATAGTAAAACATTCCTGTATCAAACCATTTCACATACATTTTGTCCCGAGTGCTTTGTCCTGAGCCCTGCCTACATTTTTACTGTTCTTTCTGCCTGGAAACTGAGAAACGTCCATGGCGTCCAAAAAGCGTCCCTTTAGGTCAAAATCAGTTTTAGACCAGCTAGAGAACAGCGATAGTAAATCAGAACCACTTGCAGAATTGAGTGATAATGATTCGTGGGGAAATTCCTCATCAGACACTGAAAATGATTCTGCGACTTTGCTCAGTGATGTGCGAACTTAGCGCTATATTTCAAATTTCAGTGTTTTTGGTTTCATTATATTATTGAATTAAATGTATTATTATATTAATTTTTTTTTATGATTATTTATTAAATTATAATTTATGATTTCGTGTTTCAAATTTTATCATACCCGGGATGTTTACTAGACTCTTGTTCGGACAGATTTCAGTGAGTTATTCCTAAAAATAACAGGCCTACAAAGAAAAAAATACATATTTCCATGCAAAAAAATTTACCGCTTTGAGCACAGAAATATGGACATAATCAGACCGCTAGGGAGGTTAAGACTCCAGCGCTTGAGAACTGGAAGAAAAGTTGTGCTTTAAAAGAGAATGTCTTTCAAATAGTAGAGGACAGCTTAGCAACCATTGAGCCAAGGAACACATTGGTCAGGAGTGTGAAATGTACAGCACTGCTTCCAGAACACTGCACTAGGAGTATGTCTGGAGTATGCATTGTGCAACGTGGTGAGTGATGAAGTGACCTTTTCATTGCTGAAGTGCTTCCTTGTGTTGGTGGTTAGTGGAAAGGAGCCCCCTTATGTTAGTAGTCAGTGAAGTTCTCCTTTACATTCGCTGTCAATGGAGAAGAGCCCCCATATATTGGTGGTCAGTGGAGAAAAGTCCCCTATGTTAGAAGTCAGTGGAGAAGTTCCTCGTTATGTTCCCTGTCAGTGGAGAAGAGCCCCCTTATGTAAGTGGCCAGTGGAGAAGAGCCACTTATGTAAGTGGTCAGTGGAGAAGTCCTCCCTTATATTATCTGTCAGTGGAAAGGAGCCCAGCTATGATAGTGGTAATGTTCCCCTTACGTTAACTGTTAGTGGAGAAGAGGCCTCATATGTTAGTTATCAGTAAAGATGTTCCTCTTACATAAGCTGCCAGAGGAGAAGAGCCCAACTATGTTAGTGGTTAGTAAAAGAAGTCCACCCTTACATTAGCTGTCAGTGGAAAAGAGCCCCCTTATATTAGTGATCAATGGAGATGTTCCCTCTTACGTTGGCTACAGTATCAGTGGAGAAGAACCTCCTTATTTTCAACTAGTCAGCAAAGAAGTTCCCCCTTGCATTAGTCCCCTTGCATTGGTCTGTTCTCCTTATTTTAGTTGTCAGTGGAGAAAAGACCCCTTATGTTAATAGTTAGTGAAGAAATTCCCCCTTATGTTAGCTGTCATTGGAGAAGAGGTCCTTTATGTTAGTAGTCAGTGGGAAAGTTCCTCCTTACATTAGCTGCCAGTGGAGAAAAGTCCCCTTTTTAATAGTCAGTGGAAGTTCACCTTTACGTTAGGTGTCATTGGAGAACAGCTCCTTTATGTTAGTGTTCAGTGGAGAGGAACCACTTACATTAGAGGTCAATGGAGAAGAGCGACTTAATTAGTGGTTAGGGAAGAAGTTCCCCATTACATTAGCTGTCAGTGGAGAAGAGTCCTTCTATGATAGTGGCCAGTGGAGACGTGTCACTTTTGTAAGTGGTCAGTGGAGAAATTCCTCTTTACATAATCTGTCAGCAGAGAAGAGCTCAACTATGATAGTAGTCATTGATGATGTTCCCCTTGCATTAAAGTGGAACTGCACTGCATCTGAGCACCACAAACCAAAAATGCTATTTAATTCATTGTTAATATTCAAAGCAAACTCACCCATCCATGACTCCCTGCTCTATTTTGCTGAGAATTACTTTTGAAAAACATCCTCTGGTATTTCTGGCAGTGGACATCTTGAGAAAGGGCGGACAATTCATGTAGCATTTACTTCCCTTAGCTCAGGCATTGGCTAAGCTGAGAACCCTCCATCCCCTCCTGGAAACTTCTGGAATGAATGGCATCTGGGATGAATGACATTTGCCTAGGCATGAAGACCAGGAAGTAACTGAAGAAATGTAAAAACAAATTGAAACAAGTAAATATAACATTCTTTCCTATGTATTTATAAATGCTAGCAGCATAAGGATTACAAATAGTCAATGTTGATTGAGATAGTGAAGTTACCCTTTAACTGTCAGTGGAGAAGAAACCCCTTATGTTAGTGGACAATGAAGAAGATCCCTCTTATGTAAGCGGTCAGTGGAGAAGAGCTCAGCTATGTTAATGGTCAGTGAAAACATTCCTCCATACATCAGCCATTAGTGAAGGAGTGTCCTCCTTATATTAGTGGTCAGTGGAAAAGTTCTCTCTTATGTTAGTTGTCAGTGGAGAAGAGCCCAACTATGTTACTGGTCAATGACAATGTTCTCCTTATTTTAGTTGTCACTGGAGAAAAGACCCCTTATGTTAATGGTTAGTGAAGAAGTTCCCCCTTATGTTAGCTGTCAGGGGAGAAGAGGTCCTTTATGTTAGTAGTCAGTGGAAAAGTTCCTCCTTACATTAGCTGTCAGTGGAGAAAGGTCCCCATGGGAGAAGAACCCCTTATGTTAGAACTCAGTGGAGGAGATCACCCTCATGTTAGCTGTCAGTAGAAAGCAGTTCCTTTGTGTTAGTGGTCAGTGGAGAAGAACCACTTACATTAGAGGTCAGTGGAGAAGAGCCACTTACATTAGAGGTCAGTGGAGAAGAGCCACTTAAATTAGTGGTTAGTGGAGAAGATCCCCCTTACATTAGCTGTCAGTGAAGAAGAAGTCCTTTATGCTAGTAGTCAGTTGAAAAGCTCCTCCTTACATTAGCTGTCAGTGAAGAAAAGTCCCCTATGTTAGTACTCAGTGGAGGAGATCACCCTCATGTTAGCAATCAGTGGAAAATAGCTCCTTTATGTTAGTGGTCAGTGGAGAAGAACCACTTCCATTAGAGGTCAGTGGAGAAGAACCACTTCCATTAGAGGTCAGTGGAGAAGAACCACTTACATTAGAGGTCAGTGGAGAAGTTCCCCCTTACATTAGAGGTCAGTGGAGAAGTTCCCCCTTACATTAGAGGTCAGTGGAGAAGTTACCCCTTACATTAGCTGTCAGGGGAGAAGAAGAGCCACTTATTTTAGTGGTCAGTGCAGAGGAGCTATTTATGTTTGCAGTCAGTGGTTAAAGATCCCCCTTATGTTAGTGGTCAGTGGAATAAAGCCCCTTTTGTCATTGGAGAGGTGCTCCCTCTATGTTGGAGGCCTGTAATAAAGTGACTCCTTGGTGAATTGCCCCCACATGTTACTCACCCATGGTGAACTGCTCCCCCTTTTCTTGACAATACATACTCTTTAAAGTGATATTAAAGGCAGATTTTTTTTAAACAACAAACCTGTCATACTTGCATGCTCTGTGTTTTGCACAGAGCAGCCCTGATCCTCCTCTTCTTGGCTCCCCCTCTGGTGCCCCTGTCCCTTCCCTCCTGCCGAGTGCCCAATAGCAAGCAGCTTGCTATGGGGGCACTAGCCGCTGCTCTATCTGTCCATTCACAAATGGAGAGTAGCTCAGCACTGCCCCTACTCTCTGCTAATTGGCTGTGACTGACAGTAGCAGGAGCCAATGGCTTCTGCTGCTGTCTCAGCCAATGAGGAGCAATAGTCCTGGGAGAACCGCTGCTCTCGTGCACATGATTGAGATGGAACCAGGTTTTGAGAACGCCCAGTGGGAGAGGCGAAACGCGTTGACGCACTTCCGGTCCGCTTTACTAACGTCATACGTCACTTCCAGTGAGTGGAACGCACGCCGAGAGGTGCGTTCCAGTGGCCATTTTGGGAGCTGTCTGTCTGTCAATTCATTGTCATCCTCTGCACAGTTAGCTGTTAGATTTCTGCAGTATATCGTGGATGGTTTTCTGATGATGTTTGGCCGTTGTAGGCTATATAATAAAAAGCCTTTTATATTGCAGCATACCATGATTGACTTGGCATCATTATTATATATTTAAGAAGAAGTTAGTAGCAATATTACACTATATGCTATACTTTCTTCTTTGGCACAACGGTGGAGCGTTTTGTTTGGAGAAAGGAAGTTGAAGAATCTTTTTAGTCTGGTGTGGTGGAATGGAGGTCTGGAGGCGTTAAGAGGGGGTGTAGGATCCCGAAGAGTCCTAAAAGGCTTAATATTCGCCAATATCTGGTGAGTGCGATTAATGTTGGTTTCGCACTGGTGGATGGTGGAAGCACTTAGTACAGAAGGATAATCACATTATAAATTTATTCGTTTTTGGTGAAGCACTTTGAAGTTGAAGAAAAAGGCTAAAGTTTCATAATGTTATATATATATATTTTGATGATTTTTGATATTTTGATGGACACATTAATTTTGGACACTTTAAATCACATTATGAGTTTTTCATTTTATTTGGATATTATGTGAAATTTATTATATATTTTTTTTGTTTGTTGGACACATTTATTTTGGACACTTCTAAAATTTTTATACTAGTATTTTTCTTTTTATGTATCATTTGTTGGGTATTGCGCTGTTTATT
The DNA here is from genome assembly GCF_062004578.1 of Staurois parvus. Classification (NCBI taxonomy): domain Eukaryota; kingdom Metazoa; phylum Chordata; class Amphibia; order Anura; family Ranidae; genus Staurois; species Staurois parvus. The sequence goes on from NW_028317934.1 coordinate 471,119, forward strand.
TGATTAATTTGATGATTTAGTGTTTACACTAGTGCACAGCAGCATCTTATATTTTTTAGTGGGAGGGGTTTGTTCTGTGGCGCAGGAGTATATATTTATAAATCTTAATGAGGAGCAATAGTCCCTGGAGAACCGCTGCTCTCGTGCACATTGCTGGATCGAGATGGAGCCAGGAAAGTATGAGGGGGTCCAGGGAGTAAAAAAAGTGAAAGTAAAAACTTTGAGCTTTTACAACCATTTTAAGCATGTAGGTGCCCTTTGAAGTAAATTACCTGTGTGTACCCATTTCTACATCCCTCTGAAGGCAGACAACAGAAGGCAAGCCTTGCCATATTGTAACGTGCTCTTAGCAGAAAACAGCAGTTTTGTTTAGGCTGATTGACATTATCATGACAGCCAGTTAACAAAGATGAAGATTGTAAAAGTCATAAAAGTCATTCTGCATAACCCATTCTAATTCATGGTGACAGGATGAAGGGATTTTTCACAAACGCTTTATCAGGTCACCTCACCCCCTTAAAGCTCTGACACATGTGAAAGATGAACCTTAAATAGCCACCTTTCAGGCACTAGATAAATGGTGCAGACACATCCATGGTCTGGGAGGCTGCTGATCAATTGGAGAGGCTTTCAACATATGCAAGTCATTAATCCCTGGCCTTCTCCTCTCCACAAACTGAACGCCTTCCCAGAGGTACCTCTTATACTTCTGTCAGTCTCTTCCAAATATACATTAATGACATAATGACTGATTTATATAAAAAAGGAAAGGATGAATGTCGCATTTTAAAGCTCTGAGAGATGATTGGCTTGGTGGTGAGAACTTCTACCTTGCAGCACTAGGGTCAGTTCGTATTTCAACCACAACACTACTTGAATGGAGTTTGCATGTTCTCCTTGTGCTCGCATGGGTTTTCTAGGTAGTTCTGGTGACCCTGATGACAACCAGGAATTCCATCACTTTGAAGGTGTAGCACTACCCCATTAGGATTCGCTAGAGATTTGGATCCCCCTATAGTCCTGTACAGCCAGGCAACATGCATGTTCTTCAGACTTGCTCTCCAGCTTGCATACAGGAGACAGTAAGCAGTCCTTGTTTTTTGGATTGCATTAAGGGGTATTGAACGTGGATGGGGTTGAGGGGTGTATGGGATGCCCAAGGAACAGTGAACTGATGACAAACTCCTTAGCAACTATGTACAAGTCTTTACACAGCAGAAACTCTTCTTCGAGAGCTCTCCAGCCTCTTCTGGTGTGCCACCCCGGACTCCAAATATTCCTCTTCTTATCCAGCTGCCTGAGGGAATCCCTGGGCAAGGGAATCCAGTGCCTGCCTCTTTAAGATGAAACAGTCCCAGGTAAGGAGCTAATCAGTTTTCCCACCAGAATGCTCTTTTCCCTTTAAGTGCCCATTCACATATATGCGGATTGGATGCGTTTTGAACCATATCCAATCCCCATGACATGTGAAACAACATTGCTTCCTATGGTGCCTGTTCACATATGTCTGGTGCACGGCCAGGGCAGATTCAGTGCGGTTTTAAAAAGAGTCCTGTCCGATTTCTGAGCAGTTCCTTCAGGTTCAGTTGCAGTTTACAGGCTATTGACTTCTATGGGAACCGTTCTTAAACCGCATATGTGTGAACAGGATAAGATCCTGAGCTAATCCTGTCCTGAACCTGATGTGAACCTGTGAACAGCTACTGTATCAATTAGCTGTGAAACCTGAACTTGAATCCACACTGCATATGTGTGAATCAGCTCTTTCTCTTCTAGACAGTCTCTGTCCTACGAGCTGATTTAGGTAGGTGGCTGCCTTCAGGCCTTCCACTGGGCTGGCTCCTTTCCTGGCTCTACAGGTGGTTCTTGCTCTGGAAGCTGGTGAGACTGAGTGATCCTCCTTTCCAGCTTCCTGCCTCTAAGTAGGTCCTTTCCCACTGCCCCCCCCCCACCAGGCTCCTACATCTCAGCTTCCCTCGCATCTTCCACCCAAACTCTCTTGCTGCTGAGCAGTTTCAGTCATACTTAAGGGCTGCTCTGGTTCCATGCCAAGCCTCCTGCTTGGGGATTGGCCAGAGTCCCTTGCGTATGAAAACCAGCCCCTCCTCACCCCCACCCACTGCTTCTAGAATCTTCTCCAAGATTTTAGAGCAGGGGGAGGTATCAATGATCTGATCTGCAGAGCCTCTCAGTGTAATTTGATTTTGACCCAGCTGACTATTGCCCAGGCTTCTACTCAGCCTTTCTGTCTAAAAAAAATAATCAGTTAGCTCCCCTTATCCAACTAGGAGGGTGCTACAAAGGGATTTCCTTTAATTCCCTGTTGTGGCGAAGGGACAGGAGGTGAAGAAAATCCCCCCAATGGATGTAGATAGCAAAAAGAAAACCCAACAGGTGCTATAACCCTCCCTTACTCTATCCATAAAAAGAGGTGTTGCCTTCATCTCTGTATGTACTGTGCTGGCAGATTTCACTATCAGTTGTAAACTATATATGGGCACTGTCTGTCCAAACAAAGGGTTAAAGATTTTTGAGGATGATCTTTTCCATTGTTTGGTGTCTAATAATAAAGTTTTCAATGAAAGAAAACTAAGCCTGTCCTTTCTATTGAGCCAGACTACAGTGAACCTGTTCAGAAATGCCTGCAGTCAACCATGATACTTTATCCCCAAAAAATATCTAAAAGCAGGGCTTTTTTGTGGTGGGAACCCAGAGTGTCAGGGATCCTGCTGCCGTGCAGCTGTGCGAAGGATCCCCTCAGGCCGCGGCGGTGCGAGTGCGCATGTGGGGGAGCATGCAAGTTCAAGCATGCGCAGTAGCGTACACGTCACTGCAGGGCGGGCTATTTAAACCTGCAATACAGTGTAATCAGTGCCTTCTGGTCTATAACCTCCTGCACTCCATAACCTGTTTCTGTTGCCTGTATTCTGATCTAACCTGACTGAGAAAGAACTCCGCCTGCACCGACCCTGGCTATCCACGGTCCTGCACCCTGCCTGCATCCTGGTCACTGCCATACCTGCCTGCTGCCACATCCACGCTCCTGTTTCCAGTCCCAGTCTGCATCCTGATTGCCGCCATACCTGCCTGCTGCTGCACCTACAGTCAGGTCTATAAATATTGGGACATGGACACAATTCTAACATTTTTGGCTCTATACACCACCACAATGGATTTGAAATGAAAGGAACAAGATGTGCTTTAACTGCAGGCTGTCAGCGTTAATTTGAGGGTATTTACATCCAAATCAGGTGAACGGTGTAGGAATTACAACAGTTTGCATATGTGCCTCCCACTTGTTAAGGGACCAAAAGTAATGGGGCAGTTGGCTTCTCAGCTGTTCCATGGCCAGGTGTGTGTTATTCCCTCATTATCCCAATTACAATGAGCAGATAAAAGGTCCAGAGTTCATTTCAAGTGTGCTATTTGCATTTGGAATCTGTTGCTGTCAACTCTCAAGATGAGATCCAAAGAGCTGTCACTATCAGTGAAGCAAGCCATCATTAGGCTGAAAAAACAAAACAAACCCATCAGAGAGATGGCAAAAACATTAGGCGTGGCCAAAACAACTGTTTGGAACATTCTTAAACAGAAGGAACGCAACGGTGAGCTCAGCAACACCAAAAGACCCGGAAGACCACGGAAAACAACTGTGGTGGATGACTGAAGAATTCTTTCCCTGGTGAAGAAAACACCCTTCACAACAGTTGGCCAGATCAAGAACACTCTCCAGGAGGTAGGTGTGTGTGTGTCAAAGTCAACAATCAAGAGAAGACTTCACCAGAGTAAATACAGAGGGTTCACCACAAGATGTAAACCATTGGTGAGCCTCAAAAACAGGAAGGCCAGATTAGAGTTTGCCAAACGACATCTAAAAAAGCCTTCACAGTTCTGGAACAACATCCTATGGACAGATGAGACCAAGATCAACGTGTACCAGAGTGATGGGAAGAGAAGAGTATGGAGAAGGAAAGGAACTGCTCATGATCCTAAGCATACCACCTCATCAGTGAAGCATGGTGGTGGTAGTGTCATGGCGTGGGCATGTATGGCTGCCAATGGAACTGGTTCTCTTGTATTTATTGATGATGTGACTGCTGACAAAATCAGCAGGATGAATGCTGAAGTGTTTCAGGCAATATTATCTGCTCATATTCAGCCAAATGCTTCAGAACTCATTGGACGCCGCTTCACAGTGCAGATGGACAATGACCCAAAGCATACTGCAAAAGCAACCAAAGAGATTTTTAAGGGAAAGAAGTGGAATGTTATGCAATGGCCAAGTCAATCACCTGACCTGAATCCGATTGAGCATGCATTTCACTTGCTGAACACAAAATTGAAAGGAAAATGCCCCAAGAACAAGCAGGAACTGAAGACAGTTGCAGTAAAGGCCTGGCAGAGCATCACCAGGGATGAAACTCAGTGTCTAGTGATGTCTATGCGTTCCAGACTTCAGGCTGTAATTGACTGCAAAGGATTTGCAACCAAGTATTAAAAAGTGAAAGTTTGATTTATGATTATTATTCTGTCCCATTACTTTTGGTCCCTTAACAAGTGGGAGGCACATATGCAAACTATTGTAATTCCTACACCGTTCACCTGATTTGGATGTAAATACCCTCAAATTAAAGCTGACAGTCTGCAGTTAAAGCACATCTTGTTCGTTTCATTTCAAATCCATTGTGGTGGTGTATAGAGCCAAAAATGTTAGAATTGTGTCCAAGTCCCAATATTTATGGACCTGACTGTACATTCCTGCATCTGCACCTGGCCTGCATCCTGATCTTCTGGGTCTTCACCTACCTGCCGCCAGCTCCAGACCTACCCGACACTCGGGCTCCGAGCGGGAGTCGTAAGAGGATGCCTCCTCTCCACGTCAGGCTCCCCAACCAGGTACATGAAACAGAGTAACGCAGTTCCAGCACTGAATGCATGTAATGAAATGGGGTGCAGGGATGTGGGAGAGTCTATTGATGCTGACTACTGCAATATCTACTGTTGCTGGAGAGGTCTATTTTTGCAGGGGGGTTTATTGTTGCTGGTGAGGGATCTATTGCTGCTTGGGGAGGGCTCATGTTGCCAGAGGCACAATAGTTGCTGGGCGGGATCTACTGTTGAGAGAGGGTTCTGTTGTTGCTGGCTGCTGGATGATTGATTGTTGTTTGGGGTCTGTTGTTAAGGGGGGGGTCTTTTGTTGCTGGCTGCAGGGATCTATTTTACTGCTTTTCTTGTTATCATTAAAAAATTCCATACAAATTACTTAACATCACAAAATAATACTTGGTTCTGTATTCTCTAAATGAGCATTCTCTAAATGAGGCGGTACTTGGAGCTGGTCAGGGGGAACAATCAAGGAGCGAGTAGGGGGCGGAGAGAAGGGGTGGCTTGAAATGGGGGAGTACCTGCACATATTCTTTGAGAAAAAAGCCCTGTCTAAAAGGTAAGAAATATTAGAAAACAGATATGATGCATGCATGGGAACACATAGTAAACATACACTGAGCAGAAATACACTTGACCAGGGGACTAAAGATGGCTTGTTCCAGTCCCCCCTGACCATTACCTACCCCCTTTTACCTTAAGTAACCACACAGACAAAAAAACTGGAGCTAATGGCCCAAATGACCTTTTATTACAACCATCAATAAATAACATTTAAATAATGAAAACACAGTATAACATACGTTTTCAAGGTCCCAATAGGCATCAAGAAAGAGAATACCTGCCTCCTGCTTATCTAGGCCTCCTGCCACAACACCACCAACTTGGAGACAACTACTGCAGATACTCCAGTCAGAACAACTGTAAGCCATACCTCAGATGGGTCCCTACAAAGTACTTTTCTTGTGCCCACAGTAACCTATGAGGACCTTGCACCCGCAGGCTGCCCCCCAGCACCAACTGGCACAACCACCACCAAAAACAAACCATGAAACAATGGGTGGGCGGGAGAGAAGTTTGCCTTGTCAAAACCCTCTTCTGATTGAAGACCCCCTGCCACACCCTGTCAGACCACCCCCTGTGGCTCCACCCACTCCCTCCCTAAAACCACTTAGACTCCCCCCTTAACTAATGGGACTCTCCTCTCCCAACCCCCTTTAACCCCTGTCATGCCGGCCCTTCATTCATGTCTTCTTCTTTTCTTCTACTCCGGGCCTCCCTTTAAAGTTGCAACACCTTCAGTCACAAGCTGCTGTTCCAGAGCCGATTTTGGGAATGTCTACTTTGTGGTCAGACAGCCCAGCCTGTGTTCTGCAGTATAGAACAGTAGCCTTGTCCCGAGCACACACAACATCCCCTGTGTCACAAGCAGGCTTTTGGAGTTACAATGGGTGGACCATTAACTTTTCTAACAAACCTTGAATCCAGAAACACAGACACTAGCAAGCAGATCCTCTTTTGACTTGTTTAAAACTGAATTTTCTGTTTGGTTCTCCTTTAACTCACTAATGTCCAGGATGGAATGTGAAAGTGAGAGGTCATCCTAGAAAAGACATGATTAAGGGTGAGATTCAACATGTGACAAAATGTTTCATGCATTTTATTGATGACTCTGGGAAGGGTCAAGCATGATCTGGCATTTTCTTCCCGCTGGTCACCAGTCAGTGCTCCTCTGGAATGTCAGCTTGTAGTTCAGGGAGATACAACTTCAAGCATCAGATTGATGATGTTAACCAGCAGACCTTAGCATTTCCTCAGTCCAGCAGCAGGCGCCTGTAACAGCTCACTTCCCCAGTGGGTCAACTGCAAGGAAGGCATATCAGACACAATTTTTCTCATTAATTGCTGAGTTGTCTGGTGATGGACTTTGTAAGGTGGAGCTAGTTACCATCCTTGTTTTCAATGTTGAGCAACCAACTTGGCCAAACCAACAGGTAACTTTAGTTCTTAATACTGGTTTAACCTCCCTGGCGGTATTCCCAAGTGTAGCTCGGGGTAAAGTTTCGGTACCACAAGCGGTAACCCCGAGCTACACTCAGGAATACCATGCTGCGCTGCTCCACGATCCCTCGATCACTTACCTTGTCCTGCGCTCCCGTGATGTCCCCCCTGCAGTGTCCCCCGCAATGTAATCCGGGGGATGCCGGCATCTGTCATCTGGGTTCCGTCCCCTGCGAGCGTCGGGACGTATGGGCGGAACGGCGGGAAATTTGAAAATGACAAAAAGTGACATTCACTAACATCACTAAAATCACATAGTATAACATTACTGTATCAAACCATTTCACATACATTTTGTCCCGAGTGCTTTGTCTGGTGCCCTGCCTGCATTTTTACTGTTCTTATTGCCTGGAAACTGAGAAACATCCATGGCGTCCAAAAAGCGTCCCTTTAGGTCAAAAGCGGTTTTAGACCAGCTAGAGAACAGCGATAGTAAATTAGAACCACTTGCAGAACTGAGTGATAATGATTCGTGGGGAAATTCGTCATCAGACACTGAAAACGATTCTGCGACTTTGCTCAGTGATGTGCGAACTTGGCGCTATATTTCAAATTTCAGTGTTTTTGGTTTGATTATATTATTGAATTAAATGTATTATTATTATATTATTATTTTTTAAGATTATTTATTAAATTATAATTTATGATTTCGTGTTTCAAGTTTTATCCTACCCGGGATGTTTACTAGGCTCTTGTTCGGACAGATTTCAGTGAGTTATTCCTAAAAATTACAGGCCTACAATACAAAACGCCAAATTTCCATGCAAAATAATGGTACCGCTTTCAGCACCAAAAATCTGAAATAATCATACCGCCAGGGAGGTTAAGGTATGCCAATGATCAGGTAGTTTCCTCCTGGCATCTTCTCCCCCTTGGAACAGCTCCTGGCTCTGTCCCCATCCACATCAGATTGTTCTTATTCCCAAAGAATATAGTCCATCCAAGTTTAGCCACTTCAGCACTCTTATCTGTATACCCCTGTTGGATGAGAGCATTTTTTGCATTTCTACTATGGGCCTGTTTATTAGGCGATACATCATTATTATTATACAGGATTTATATAGTGCCAACAGTTTGCTCAGCGCTTTACAATATAAAGGGAAACAATACAGCAACGATACAGTTCAATACAAGAGGGTTAGAAGGGCTGTGCTCCTTGGAATCATGTAAGATAACAAAGTAATACATGCAATGTGGGTTGATTTACTAAAGGCAAATTGGCTGTTCATATTGGAAAAGAATGTCCACATTGCAAGGGAATTTTCCCTTAGCTTAGTGAATACGGTTAAAATTCACTTAGCAAGAAATACCCAATTACATGCAAGGAAAAAAAAGGATATTTTTGCTTGCACATACTTGGATGATGGAAGTCAGAAGCCACTCACTAAACCAAGGGAAAATTCTCTTTCAAAGGCCAATTTGCCTTTAGTAAATCAACCCCAATGTCTTTTGGATACAAACTAAGCTTTATTTTGACAATATTATCTTTCAAAAATTAGTTTTTCTATGTAATGTTTAGACAAAGTTAACATGAATTAATTAAAACAATGTTTTTTCATTAGTATTAGTTTTTTTTTAAATAGTCGTTTTATTTGTAAATATAAAGTAAAATATGTTGTTCTATAAGTTGTCCTGTTTAAATATACACTAAAACTATGTTCCAGGTACAACGCATGGCAAAGTTACTTGAAATAAAAAAGGTGGTTTATTTTTGATTGTGCAAAATGTTTTATGTGCAATAACAAAACTAACAAAAAATGAAAACAAACATTTAATGCTAAAATTAATAATAAAAAAATAGCAGAAAAAAATAGGTGAGGTGAGAATGCTGGGAACAAGTCAATTAGGGCTGCAAGTGTCATTTTAAATAGGGCGGCAACATTTGGACAACCATTTCTATTATGTAATACATAGCAATTCCCAGCTGTTATTTTGACAGCCAGTAATTGCCTGTGATAGCAGTGGTGGAGGGTGATGATGAAGGGTGATGGTGTAGTTTGTATCCCCTATATCTAAAATCCTTAATACCAATTTAATGCAGAAATTTGCTTGGATGGCAGTGTAAAACATGTGCAATGTTAAAGGGCAGAAACCTGTATTTTTAAGAAAGATCTCAGTACATTATTCCTTTTCTCTATTGGATTTCCCTTTCCTTACTTGATCTATACTTTATCATGATGAAAAGTTGGACTGGTTTCAGTGACCTCACTGTTTGGTCAAGGCATATCCCAAGATAATCCTCAACCTGAGCCAGTCTAATCAAACTGCTTGCTGTGCAGTTCAGGTGCTGATGAAAGGCATGGCCCTATAGTGTCATATGGTGGCTACACACATAACAATCTGATCATATGAATCTAGCATTCAACTCTTCTGGTCCAATAAAAATTGAAATGGTTGAATAAAAATCTAAAGACCCTCCTTGTGGACATGGCGGAATTTTGTTGATGGTTTCTTATTGATTGAGCAAATACTTGCACATCATATATCAGACTGATTAGATAATTGTTTCAGTGAATTATTTCTGAAACATCAAATTTTTCAATATTTTCAGCTGATCGTAAAGTGCAGAACAATACCATGTGTGTTGCATCAGTAGATTTAATAGTTTAATCGACAATGAATCACTTGTTTGTGATCACCAAAATGGAAAATTAATCACAAATTGCTTACATATTTGGCCACCTTTAAATTACAAGTTCAGATTTTTCTAAACTAAGGCTGGCCGTACACTATACAATTTTCTGTTCAATTTCTGCCCAATTTCCTTTAGATTTACCTTCAACTATGTAGTGCAAGGGCCCACCTAGTTGGATACAATTTATTTATTTTATTTAGTTATTTCAGGTACTTATATAGCGCCGTCAATTTACGCAGCACCTTACACATATATATTGTACATTCACATCAGTCCCTAACCCTCAAGGGGCGTACAATCTAAGGTCCCTAACTCACATTCATACATGCACATATTAGGGACAATTTAGACAGGAGCCAATTAACCTCCCAGCATGTCTTTGGAGAGTGGGAGGAAACCGGAGTACCTGGAGGAAACGCACGCAGGCACAGGGAGAACATGCAAACTCCAGGCAGGTGGCGCCGTGGCTGGGATTCAAACCAACGACCCTAGTACTGCCAGGTGGAAGTGCTAACCATTTAGCCGCTGTGCTGCCCCAATTGAAAGTGTTGTTTAGGTTTGACCTCGTATTATATGGATTTTGGTAAATCTAAAGCAATTTTCTAAAGAAAATTGTGTAATGTATGACCAGCCTAAGGCTAACCCGCTCTCCTTGGCTAAAGTGCTGATTACTTACCTCATCTACAGAGTTGAAGCCTTGTTCAGTAATTACATCCATAGCAATAAAAATACACTCATTGGCCAATTTATTAGGTACACCTGTTCAATTGCTTGGTAATACAGATTGCTAATCAGCTAATCACATGGCAGCAGCTCAATGCATTTAAGGCATCTAGACATGGTGAAGACAACTTGCTGAAGTTCAAACCGAGCAACAGAATGGGGAAGAAAGGGGATTTAAGTGACTTTGAATGTGGCATGGCATGGTATGGCAGCCAGTTGATCTGGTCTCAGTATTTCAAAAACTGCTGATCTCCAGGGATTTTCACACACAACCGTCTCTAGGGTTTACAGAGAATGGTCTGAAAAAGAGAAAATATCCAGTGAACGGCAGTTGTGTGGATGAAAATGCCTTGATGTCAGAGGAGAATGGGCAGACTGATTCGAGATCATACAAAGGCAACAGTAACTCCTGCCAATATGGACCAAAATCTTTGAGGAATGTTTACAACACCTTATTGAATCCATCCCACAAAGAATTAAGGCAGATTTGAAGGCAAAAGGAGGTCCAACCTGATACTAGCAAGGTGTACCTAATAAATTGGCCTGGGATGTTGATTTGGGGAATGAATGATAAAGGATATAAGAGAAATTCTCGAGACATGAATTACATTTTCAAGAGCATCCACACAAAACAGATATCAACTGCAATTGTTTTAAGACAGCAAAGACAAGGAGAGGATGTTGAGAAAAAACTGGGCTCTCTATGGTTTCCTGATCCCCTAAAGCAGCATTCTGGTTGGCTATGCTGCATTCAGGTGACCCTTGTGGCCATCTTGGGTCAGCAGAGCCTTTTTTAAGTGGCTGCCCCCAGGCTTTGGTGCACTTTTGTGAAGTAGACAGTGCAGAGAAAGAGTGCCCGTGAGTTTCCCAGTGGGGTTCTCACAGTTTAGGAATGCGGATTGGATGAGTTTTTGCATGTCTGAAGAAGGAGTGGATGTCAGCCAAGAAGTGTGACACAGTTACCTCCTCTTTCCAAAAATAAGTCCAGAAAGAAGGGAGAAAACTGCCAATTTAAAAAAAATGCTTGCTGAGAAAGGTTAGAGACAAAATGGCAAGGGGGGGGGGGGGGGGGGGGTTACAATAAGGTGAATAACACTCAATTCCTCTTCCACCTAAACCACAGAAGTACTATTTCCTGCGGATAGTGTTATTAAAGCCAGGACCAGAGTACTTGTATAGGGAAACCCAGTCTTATCTTGTCTTATGTCAGGCCTTAATAAGGTCCTGTCATAGTGGACATACCCTAATGAGGTCTCCAGGGTCTGGATAGCATAGAAATGGACCACAGCCTTGGACTTGAATAGCACCCTTCAGCGAACTTCACACATTGCAGGATCCAGTGCCTAAAGCAAATGTTACACTATGGGGTCCAGGTACGATCCCCGAGGTACAAACTGAGGGTAACCAATATAGAAACATGCATAGGTAATGCAAGGCAATAGGCAGGGAGATGTTGATAGAAGATCCAGATTAAAAAAAAACTTCATGGGTTTAAAAAGAAAATTACTTCTCCAGGGAACAAATCCACCACCTATGGACACTAGCAACAATTAGATCCTTGTGGTTGTGTTATATAGGTACGCCCTAGGGGCAGATCTAGCAAAGTTTTTGCCAGTGCCCAATCATGTGACGGTAGCAGCATATAACCCATGGTTTAAGTCCTGGGTCCTGTACTGTTTGATTGAGATATCCTCTTTATCTCTTGCTTCACCTGTGCACTACTGACTTGAATGGGACCATATATTGAGACTAGAGGTCCTGAGTATATACTGTAGCTCTCCTAACAGATCAAAGTGATAGATTCTCTTCAAACATATTTCTAAATTGCACATATACCAAAAGATTTGTAGGAAACTGCATTCAGTAACTTATTTTAGAAGCTTAGGTGTGATATAAATATTTTATCGGTCCTCTATTTTCTCATGCACTAGCACTTTCTTAATAATAACACGACTAAGCTTTTAACAGTTTTATCAGGTTGTTAAAATAACAAAAGTTATAAATAATTTAAAATAAAGGGTGAGAAACGCGGCTAACACTGCGATTTTTACAAACATTAAACAGGAGTAATATTATTTATTTTGCACTGGCTTGATGTACAGCTGAAAATATTATTATATTGGGAAAGTGCGGAATTAGAAATCAGACATGGCCCAGAACCCTGTCAGGTCTCTGTGCAGGCCAGTCACATTCCTCCACTCCAAATTCACTCACCCATGTCTTTATGGACCTTGCTTTGTGCACTGTCATGTTGGAAAAGGAAGGGGCCATCCCCAAACTGTTCCCACAAATTTGGGAGCATAAAATTGTCCAAAATGTATTGGTATGCTGACGCCTTAAGTGCTCCCTTCACTGTAAGTAAGGGGCCAAGCCCAACCCCTGAAACACAACCCCACACCATAATCCCCCCTCCTCCAAACTTTACACTTGGCACAATGCAGTCAGGCAAGTACCGTTCTCCTGGCAACCGTCAAACCCAGACACATCCATTGGATTGCCACAGGAAGAAGTGTGATTTGTCACTCCAGAGAACACATCTCCACTGCTCTAGAGTCCAGTGGCAGCGTGCTTTACACCACTGCATCTGACGTTTTGCATTGCACTTGGTGATATAAGGCTTGAAGGCTTGGATGAAGCTGCTCAGCCATGGAAACCCATTCTATGAAGCTCTCCACGCACTGTTGTTGTGCTAATCTGGAGGCCACATGAAGTTTGGAAGTGTTTAGCTATTGACTCTTGACAGTTGGCGACTTCTACTCCCTGTGCACTTCAGAATGCACTGACCCCGCTCTTTCATTTTACGTGGCCTACCACTTCGTGGCTGAGTTGCTGTTGTTCCCAGTTGCTTCCACTTTGTTATAATACCACTAACAGTTGACCGTGGAATATTTAGTAGGAAGGAAATGTTACGGATGGACTTACTGCACAGGTGGTAACCTATCACGGTACCACACTTGAATTCACTGAGCTGCTAAAAAAGAGACCCATTCTTTCACAAATGTATGTAGAAGCAGTCTGTATGACTAGGTGCTTGATTGTATACACCTGTGGCCATGGAAGTGATTGGAACACCTGAATGCAATGATTTGGAGGGGTGTCCCAATACTTTTGCCAATACAGTGTAGCAAGGGATCCCATTATAATAGACACAATTTTTCCAATGTAGCACAAAATTTCTCTTTGATGGATAATGTTACTACAAAAGTGACAGAGGCACTTACAACTAGAGTCTATAAAGGTACATACTGTATATGCCTTTGTATTTGGGTATGAGTATTAGTATGGATTCCAATTATCTTAGGAGGAGAGTGGATTTTGAGAAGCCTCATACCTGTTCGGGTTAAAGGGAAAAGCGCTGTTTGACCTATGGGTCAAACAAGGAGGTGAGAATACACATGTATGACATTGGTGGAGGAATACATATAAGTTTGATTTGTGGATATAAGAAAAAAAGAGCACTTGTGTGCACAAGATTTGAGTTTGAAGCACTGAATTGTTCACAGACAAAGGACTGAAGTCTTTTATTGGATGTTATTTTTTGTATAATATATTGATGCACTTTATGGTTATTGCTATTGTACACAGTAGATTATTATTATTATTATACAGTATTTATAAAGCGCCAATAGTTCGCTCAGCGCTGTACATTACAAAGGGAGACAGAACATGTGACAGAACAATACCAATACAATGCAAAACATGAGGGGATCAAGGGCCCTGCTCTTTCGAGCTTACAATCTAGGAGGGAGGGGGTGGTGGCACAGGAGGAGATAGCTGTGGGGGATGGAGTGGTAGGAAGAGTGGAGGAGGGAGGCAAGTTAGCAGGGGGTGGGGTAGGCTTCCCTGAAGAGATGGGTTTTCAGGGTGCGCCTAAAGGAGAGGAGAGTAGGTGATAATCTGATGGGTTGGGGCAGGGAGTTCCAGAGGATGGGTGACACCCTGGAGAAGTCCTGGAGGCGGGCATGGGAGGAGGAGACCAGGGAACTAGAGAGAAGGAGGTCTTGTGAGGAGCGGAGTGTGCGTGCTGGGCGGTACTTGGATATTAGGTCAGTGATGTAGTTCGGGGCAGTATGGTGGACAGCTTTGTACGTCAGCGTTAGGATTTTGAATTTGATCCGTTGCGCAATCGGAAGCCAGTGGAGGGATTGGCAGAGGGGGGTGGCGGAGACAGAGCGGTTGGAAAGGTGAATGAGTCTGGCAGCCGTGTTCAGGATGGACTGAAGAGGGGATAGCCAGCGGCGAGGCAGGCCAGTGAGGAGGGAGTTGCAGTAGTCGAGTCGTGATATGATGAGGGAGTGGATGAGCTGTTTAGTGGTTTCTGGGGTTAGGAACGTGCGGATTTTGGCGATGTTGCGGAGGTGGAGTCTGCACGAGTTTGTTAAAGATTGGACTTGGGGCTGGAAGGATAGGTTGGAGTCCAGAATGACACCCAGTACTCTGGCCTGCAGGGCGGGTTTGATGGTAGCGTTGTTGGATGTGACAGAGAAATCAATGGGGGGTGGTGTCCGGGCTGGGGGGAAGACAAGAAACTCGGTTTTGGAGAGGTTCAATTTAAGGAAATGGAGCGACATCCAGTCTGATATGTCGCTCAGTAGGTGTGTGATTCGGGCTGAGACCAAGGGGGTGAGGTGGGGGGTTGAGAGATAGATTTGTGTGTCGTCGGCATAGAGGTGGTAGTTGAAGCCGTGAGAGTGTATGAGTTGGCCAAGGGAGGAGGTATAGATGGAGAAGAGAAGGGGCCCAAGGACAGAGCCTTGAGGGACCCCAACAGAGAGGGGGAGTGAGGGGGAGGTGGTAGCATTATAGGTAACGCTGAAAGAGCGTTGTGACAGGTAGGATGAGATCCAGGAGAGAGCAGAATCTCTGAGGCCGAGGGAGTGTAGTTTTTTGAGGAGGAGGGGGTGGTCGACTGTGTCGAAGGCCGCAGAGAGGTCAAGGAGTAGGAGCACTGAATAGTGTCCATTAGCTTTGGCGGTTAGCAGGTCGTTGGAGAGTTTGAGTAAGGCAGTTTCGGTGGAGTGTAGGGGACGGAAGCCGGACTGTAGGGGATCGAGGAGGTTGTTGTCGTTGAGGTGAGAGCATAGGCGGGTGTAGACTAGGCGCTCGAGGAGTTTAGATGTAAATGGGAGCAGGGAGATGGGTCTGAGGTTGTTCGGGTCATTGGGGTCCAGGGAGGGCTTTTTAAGTATGGGGGTGATGTGTGCATGTTTCAGAGGGGAGGGGAAAGTGCCTGAGGAGAGGGAGAGATTGAAGATGTGGGTGAGGGAGCGTAGGATGGAGGAGGAGGAAGGTCGTAGGAGTTGTGAGGGGATAGGGTCGAGGGGGCAGGTGGTGAGGCGGGCATCAGAGAGGGTCTTGGAGACTTCCTCAATGGTAGTAAGGTCAAAGGTGTGGAGTGTTGGGGGAGCTTCAGTATGAGGAATGTAGGGTGGGGTGGAAGAGGAGGTCAGAGCAGTGGTGGGGCCGTGGGAGAGGGGTGATGAGGGGGTAGCTGAGTGAGGGTGAAGGGGGTTGGAGAGAGTTTGAGCAGCGACGAAGTCCCTGCGGGTTATGTCGAGGGGGAGGGGGGATAAGGGGGTAGCTGTGTGAGAGGGGACAGGTTGAGAGGGCGTGTGAGTTGCGGTAATGTCCTTGCGAATTGTGTCAATTTTGTTTTTGAAGTGATTGGCAATCTCAAGGGCAGTGAGTGAGGTGCTGGGTGGAGGTGGGGGTGGAGAGAGTAGAGAGTTGAAGGCAGAGAAGAGTCGGCGAGGATTGGAGGAGAGGGCCTTGATGAGGGTCAAGAAGTAGGCCTGTTTGGCAGCATGGAGGGAGGAGGTGTAGGTGCGGAAGGCAGATTTGTAGCGGGTGAAGGCTTGTTTGGATTTGGTTTTGCGCCATAGTCGCTCTAGGGCACGACTTTGTCGTTTGAGGGTTTTGGTGTGATCAGTCTGCCAGGGCTGGAGCGGTCGGGGTCTGGTGTTGCGTGTGGTTAAAGGCGCTAGTGAGTCAAGGGCTGTTGAGAGCGCATTGTTGTAGGCGGTCAAAGCCAAGTCGGGGCAGGTCAGGGGGAGGATGCGGTCGTGGAGTTGATCAGCTGCAGAGTGGAGAGAGGCAGGGTTAAGGTTGCGGAGGTTACGGCTGGTAGTAGTGTGACATTTGGAGGGGTAGGCGTTGGAGGATGAGGAGATAGAGAAGGTGATCAGGTTGTGGTCAGAGAGAGGGAAGGGGGTGTTAGTGAGGTTGTGGGGAGCGCATCGGTTGGAGAAGACAAGATCAAGGATATTTCCGTCGGAGTGGGTGGTGGATTGTATGCACTGTGCAAGTGCAAAGGAGGAGGTTAGGTGGAGGAGACGGGCTGTGTCCGGGTTGTCGAGGTTGACAGGGATGTTAAAATCCCCAAGAATTATGGTGGGTAGCTCAGAGGAGAGGAAGAAGGGTAGCCAGGAGGAGAAGTCATCCAGGAAGCGGGGTATGGATCCAGGAGGCCGGTATATCACAGCAATCTTCAGGGGGGTTGGGGAGAATAGTCGGACGCAGTGGGCCTCGAAGGAGGAGAAGGATAGGGAGGGGGGGTTTGGGAGGACTCGGAAGGTGCTCTGCGGTGACAGGAGCAGACCAACCCCACCACCTTTACGACCGTTAGGCCTGGGTGAGTGGGTCCAGGTGAGACCTCCATAGGAGAGTGCAGCAGGGGAGGTAGAGTCAGTGGGCTGGATCCAGGTTTCCGTGATCGCCAGGAGGTTGAGGGAGCGGGAAACAAAGAGGTCGTGGATGGCGGTAAGCTTGTTGCACACCGAACGGGCGTTCAGGAGTGCACATGAAAACGGGGGGGAGATTTTAGGGAGCAGGGGGACAGATACTAAGTTGCGGGGGTTGCAGTAGGACGTGGAAGTGGGAGGGTGTTGAGCGGGTGAGGGAGGTGGAGGGCCAGGATTTGGGGAGATGTCCCCCGCGGCTAGGAGGAGGAGAAGGGTGAGAAAGGTGGCATGGGAGCGGGATGTGCAGGAGCGTGAGAAACTCCTAGTGGAGGTGTTGGGGTCAGTGGGAGAGTGGAGTAATAGGAGGAGGTGGTGGGTGCCATAGAGGGGTGAGGGAAGCAGTGAGGACACGATATACAAATGTTTGGGAGGGGCAGAGGGATATAGTGAATGGAATTTGGGAACGGAGGAGAGGAAAATGAGAAGGAGGAGTGGAAGAGACATTTTGGGGAGGTGAAGAGAGCAGTAGTAGGGAGATGATAGCAGTGAGGGGGAGATGTACAGGTTGTGGGGTGGAGCAGAGGGGTAGAGAAATGAGATTTGGGAACAGAGGGTAGTAATATGATGAGAAGAGGGGCGTATTATATAAAGGCACACAGAGTGGGTCTCAGGCATGTAAGAGGTTTCCCGGGGTGTTTGCTTGCAGTCTTCCAGCATGCAGTAGAGCTTCTTACTGTTGTTGTGTCTTCCTGCTGCTTGAGTTCTCCTGCTTTAGTTCAACTGCTGCTGGTGATATATGTGCGGCACTATATATAATATATTATTGGTAAGCGTATGTGGGAACACATGTGAGTGTCAGCAGCATTAATATATGGTAGAAGGTAGTCTTTGATAATTGCGCTGAAGTTTTTTATATTATATTTGAAGTGGGTTTATCATATGGATTCATTTATCACATATAATTCCCTGGCTGTGGACTTGGACTTATCCATCCACCAACCAGGTACCAGGATGGCACAATAATATGAAACAGACAGATAAAATATGTTCTCAGTGAAAATCAATTGCAACAGAATACAATTTCCTAGCACATTTATAACCACACAAACAAATCCACCCCATAATTATTAGCTGTTTTTTAAGGTTAGAGTGGTGGAGACAATTACATCTATAGTATCATTGGATTCATGAGTTTTGTAGCATTAATACATGATTTGTGATATTTATTAGGGAGCATGTTTCATATCAATCAAGTGTATGTGTTATAGCAATTCTTTCATGTGTTTATTAAATATATATATATCTGTAATGTCACAGGCAAGGTGTCCATAGGTGTTGAAGTGAGCCTGGAAGCACAGTGGCTAAATGGTTAGTACTTCCACCTGGCAGTACTAGGGTCATTGGCTCAAATTCCTACCATGGCACCACCTGTCTGGAGTTTGCATGCTCTCCCTGTGCCCGCATGGGCTTCCTCCAGGTTCCCAGGTTTCCTCCCACACTCCAAAGACATGCTAGTAGGTGAATTGGGTCCTGTTTAAATTGGCCCTAGAATGTGTATGTATGAATGGGAGTTATGGACCTTAGATTTTACACCCCTTGAGGGTTAGGGACTGATGTGAATGTACAATATATATCTAAAACAGCAAAATTGACAGCACTATATAAGTAAATAAGTAAGTGTAATAAAATAAAATCATTTTGATATCCAACACTATAGAATGGTTGATTGGATAAAAAATTAATTTATGTTTGCCAGACAAAATTGTCCATATCTGAAACCCAAAACATTTTCTAGGAAAAGACTTTCCAGATCCCTGTTTTTTTAAAACGAGGACGTTTGGCAACTATGAGGTTAGCTACAGGTCTATGAACTACAAGTATAAAATGTCCCCAAGGAAAAATCAAGCAATTGTGATGCATAATTTGATTGTCCCTGGAAATTGATAGATACGTAGATGGACGGCTGTATTTACCTTTCACCCTGTGTAAAGCTATCAGTCCCATTGATCTTTGCGACACTGCAATGGAGACAAGCTGGTCGTATTTCAGCTCTCTTAGGCCCAGGCTGCCATCTAGTTATATCTGGCTTTAGCCAAAAGAGATGCTGTGTTTGAAATGATCTGTGAACTGTGTAAGCTCATGTAGGCTATTAAGAGTTAAAGCGATACTAAAAGTTAATTAAAAAAAAAAAAAACAATGATGTTATACTTACCTGCTCTGTGCAGTGGTTTTGCACAGATCAGCCCCAATCCTCCTCTTCTCGGGTCCCACACCGACGCTTCTGGCTCCCCCCCCCCCCCGAGCAGTGCTCCCACAGCAAGCCATTTGCTATGAGGGCACTGATGTGTACTTGTCCCCGAGCCCTGCTCTCTGCATCCATAAGACACAGCAGAGCGGGACTCAGAGCCGCCCCCCCCTCTCCCTCATCGCAGGCTGTGATTGACAGCAGCAAGACCCAATGAATCCCGCTGCTGTTTCTCAGCCAATCAGGAGGGGTAGACCAGGGAAAGCTGAGTCTCAAGGGCACATCGCTGGACCGAGATCAGGCTCAGGTGAGTATTAGGAGGGCCGAGGGGACTGCTGCACACAGAAGGTTTTAAGCAATGCTTAAAAGTATTAAACCTTACGCCTTTACAACCACTTTAACTGTAAACTACACAAATTCTTCTCTTGGCCCTCCATTTTCTATAGTGGTACAAATTCTTTGGTGGATATGGCATGAGGACATATCAGATGCTTTCAGTTGCCATTGTGCTCTGCTGGGCTTCTTGTGTGTCCCTGTACCTCTGAGGTGGAATGAGCCCCTTCCAGGTGTAGCACCCTCCTAGTGTAGAGTAGCCTGCTAGGTAAATTTAGTTTGCCTCCTCTGTAATCAGTGGAGCAGGGGGTGATTATTAGGGCTACTCAGTGCTTCACAGGCTGATGCTCTGTTACTTCTCCCCTGTCTTCTAGAGGATATTAGAGTCATTGTGGAAGGAAGGATGGGCATGCTGCCTGAATATTTATTGCACTCTAACCAATCCCTGGGGAGGTGTGCCAAAGAGATGGAGAGAGAGCCCATAAATAGTCTGACTCTTGGGCAGCATGTGCAGGGTTTTGAGTCCAGTCCTTCTGGAGGAGACCCCTGTGCAGGGGCACTGTCCTGGTGCAGGATCCTAGAGGAAGTCTTCAGGAAGACACCAAGGTCCCAGCTAGGCTTAGCTGGGGGGCCTATTTGCAAATCTGCTTCTGGGGATCAAGTGGGGTCTGGAGAAGCTCACTAGAGGCTGGCCATACATTATACAATTTTCTTAAGATTTTTGGTTTAGATTTACCAAAAACCATATAATTAGAAGGTCAAACCTTACAACGCTTTCAATTGTATCCAATCAGGCAGGCCCTTGGACTACATAGTTGAAGGTAAATCTAAAGGAAATTGGGCAGAAATTGAACAGAAAATTTGTATAGTGTATGGCCAGCCTAATTGGATACAATTGAAAGTGTTGTTAGGTTTGACCTCATATTATATGGTTTTTGGTAAATCTAAAGCAATAATCTCAAGAAAATTGTATAATGTATGGCCAGCCTTAGAGAATGGCTATGTTCATTCTCCATGTTCACGCTGTACATAGGAACCCAGCCACCTTCTCTTACTCCCTCCTGAGTTGGACTATAGGAGTACACATGACAGCAACAATTGTATACAGCTTGTTCCAAGCAAATGGATGTGAAAGGGGAAAGGAGAGGTACGGGAGCTGATGGAGGACATTACAAGGAGACATAAAAACACAGTAAGAAACAATTTCATGCCAAATAGATTTCGGGGCCATTAAGTAGCGAATGTGTATGGATTATTTTTAGGAGCATATTTTTGAACCTCCCTAGCGGTCTGATTATGTCCATATTTCTGTGCTCAAAGCGATACATTTTTTTGCATGGAAATATGTCGTTTTTTTTATTGTAGGCTGTAATTTTTAGGAATAACTCACTGAAATCTGTCCGAACAAGAGTCTAGTAAACATCCCGGGCATGATAAAATATGAAACACAAAATCATAAATTATAATTTAAGAAATAATCATAAAAAATAATAATATAATAATAAATTTAATTCAATATTGTAATCAAACCAAAAACACTGAAATTTGAAATATAGCGCCAAGTTCGCACATCACTGAGCAAAGTCGCAGAATCGTTTTCAGTGTCTGATGACGAATTTCCCCCACGAATCATTATCACTCAATTCTGCAAGTGGTTCTGATTTATTATGGCTGTTCTCTAGCTGGTCTAAAACCGCTTTTGACCTAAAGGGACGCTTTTTGGACGCCATGGACGTTTCTCAGTTTCCAGGCAGAAAGAACAGTAAAAATGCAGGCAGGGCGCAGGACAAAGCACTCGGGACAAAATGTATGTGAAATGGTTTGATACAGTAATGTTATACTATGTGATTTTAGTGTATTTAGTGAATGTCACTTTTTGTCATTTTCAAATTTCCCGCCGTTCCGTCCCCGTACGTCCCAACGCTCGCAGGGGACGGAACCCAGAAGACAGATGCCGGCATCCGCCGGAGGACATTGCCGGGGCCACTGCAGGAGGGACATCGCGGGAGCGCAGGACAAAGTAAGTGATCAAGGGATCCTGGAGCAGCGTGGTAAGCCCGAGTGTAGCTCGGGGTTACTGCTTGTGGTGCTGAAACTTTACCCCGAGCTACTCTCGGGAATACCGCCAGGGGGGTTAAAATGTATCAATTGCTTTATATGCTCTGACATGGAGACTCTCATAGACTAGAGTTAGGAGAGGTAGAGTTAGGATCGCACTGTACAGAGGAGTCTTGACAAGGCAGTGAGGCTTCCACATTGTATATTTGAAAATGTTGTCCAACTAAAATCTCTGCTTTTAACAAAGTTTGCGGCACCCCTGGCCAACAGGTTCCATATATTTAACATTTATAGGTAAAGTTGATCCAGGGAATATCCGATTGCCTATCGGGGGATTAGGAAGGAATTGTTTTCCCTGCAGGAGCAAATTGGATCATGCTTTGCTGTTTTTTTTGCCTTCCTCTGGATCAACTGTGGGTATAGGATTATAACTTTTTTTTTTTGAATGGTTGAACTGGATGGACTTTTGTCTTTTTTCAGCCAGACTAACTATGTAACTGTATACAGTTCAAAAATGGTAGTAAATATTTTCACTTCCTGACATGTTTACATTTCAATCCAGAAATAATTTTTGGCCTTGATATATAAAGTTTTATCCTAATTTTCCATTGCATTGATAATGGCGACTATACAATAAACTGAAATTTTATTCATGGTGCATTATCCATACTTTCCACTAGGTGTCACTTTATGATTGTCTTTTAATTTCAAACCTGTGCCTTATTATTTTCTTTTGTCACTTAAGAGATAGGAACAGAATAGGTCATCTTGGCCAACTGTCTCTTCTATGTTGGATTGTTTTAAAGTTAATTATCCAAATTTCTTGTCAACAGATTCTTTAATTTATTTAATTGGGCTTACAATTCTATGATGACTTAACACGCCCTCTGTTACAGATCAACCGCAAAAGTCACAGTGTTAAAAAAAATAAATACTCCATCTTCTAAGTTTTCTGGTTTTGCAGGCACAATTTCAAAAATGCAAATTTTTTTTTAAATGTTCTAATTATTTTCTAAAAAAGTATAAACATAATTTATATGCACACAAGTCCTAATACAATCTGTCAGTGAAGACGTTTCGATGTCTTGATTACATTTAGAGCAGCCAAGTTTTTTTTCTTAAGAAGAGGCTCCAATTTGGATTTAGACAAAAGAACCGCTTACGTGATTGTCTTGTCTTAGCTATCATACAGCAAGGAGTCACACCGACATGCCAAAACTGCAACAAACACTGTCATTTCACCAGCAAGAGACTGGGATGCTACTGAAAGGAGGATTTTTAACTCCCCTTGGTCAAATTATAGCATCTCTTAGTAGGTAATCATTTGGATTCCCGCTTATGTGTCTTGTAATGTGTCATTTAGACCATGTAGGTCTTATATCCAATTGGTTGGGATGGATGGGTTGATGGTGGTCAAAAGCTTAGCACCTGGTGACATGTTGTACTGGGATATAATTAGATTGCATGTGGCTGCTTGCAACAAGAAGGTAATGCCACAAACAGAACAGAAATGCCAATCATTCATCCGCTTTGTCATAAACTGGCTACCTATATTGCAATCCCTCTTAGATTTACCCAAAACGTTTCAATTTGAAGGCCCAATTATCCTTCCACCCAATAATCTGATATCCATTTTGGCAGGTCATTGCACTATATCATTATGAGTAAATCTAGCAGAGATTGTGCAATCTGTTTGCAGTGTTTTTGGTCAACGTGTAGGCAGGTGCAGTCTATTTTCTCCACTGCAGGTGGTGCTCAACCACAGTGGCATTGCACAAGGAGAGGAAGACCAGAGGAACTACTCTTCTATGATTACCTGGTCACTGGGGGGGGGCGATCTGGTTGGATGCTGCCACCCCATGTGACTCTGGCAGCCATCTTGGGTCAGACAGACTCAATTTAAGACCCTGTCTCCCAGGCATGGCGTGCATTTTTTGCGTGTGGGTAGAGTAGGGTCAGATCACCTGTCTGTCAGGAAAAATGAATAGCGGTAGGGAAAGGTTCCAGGCAAGTAGGGACAGGATAGGGATACACCATCCTTCCTGGAATCCTTCCTCTTAGGTGCAGACAATCCAGGCCGCATTCCACCCTCTGAGACAGACTCTGTCAGCACGCTCAACACCCGCTATGTTCTACATTGCCAAGACATACTGTCTTTCTGCCGGGCTGTTTGTAAACTGACTTTGACATTAGTAAGCACTGTTCCACTGCGCCTCTGAACAAGGTTTGTGAACAAAGCAAAATACATTACAATTTGTAAGAAACTATAGCTTCCCTTTTATGTCTCCTGATCAGTTGGTGGTGCTCTCCCCACCCGACCTGCTATTATCTCTGTTGGCATGTTTCCCCTGGCCAGGGGTAAGTACAGCCCAGTTCTATCTAAAAATGCCAGATAATAATCCAGAACAAATATAAAAATATATAATCCCCCTGCGCTCTACTGGTATGAACAAACACAACCCCAAATATATGCAACCTGCTACCACCTATTCCCAATACCACAGGATGTATGACATAAAAAAACAATATTGGTGAAGCGCTTCACATGAAAAACTAAATAAGTAGGTGCAATGATATAAAAATACATATAAAGTGACCACACAGTATTGAAAGGTATTGATAACTAATGCTAAATAATCCCCCAATTATTTAGCATTAGTTATCAATACCTTTCAATACTGTGTGGTCACTTTATATGTATTTTTATATCATTGCACCTACTTATTTACGGTAGTTTTTTATGTGAAGCGCTTCACCAATATTGTTTTTTTAAATAATCCAGAACAGGCCTGTTTAGATAGATTTCTAGTCATTTGTTCTGGGTTAGCAAAGTGCTTAGATTCCTGTTGCCTTCCTGTTTCTGAATCTGGCCTGTCTTGAGCATTGTGTTAACAGTTTCTCTGTTGCCCATCTTGTACATTGGCTTTTTCCTTTACAGTTTCAGTTGAATGTTACCTCCCCTAATCTGGCTTGTTTTAAAGACTAAGCTAGAAATGTTACAAAATTTCTACTTTAGCTTTAAATTTCAGCTGATTTTTGTTAAATATTGCCACTTGGCTAAATGCATTGGAGTCAAGGGGAAAGGCAGAATCAGGAAGGTTTTGGTGGTATAAGGCTGGGTTCACACCATGCAGGCTGGTTAACGATGCTGGAATGGCATCAATTACCGCAACCACCCGCAGCCGAATCATGCTTAGGAGATGAGCAGGGCTGCCATTATAAATGCTCCCCCCCTTGCATTTCAGCCCTCAGTGCGATTGCAGCCGTGTTTTCGGAAAGGTGCATGGACATTTTATTGCGCGGAAACTGGGGCATAACAGTTCTTTCAAATGAATGGGGTGCCATGCCCGCGCAAATGTGCACTGCACGGTCCACAATAGTGGGAACTGTGGGTCTGTCAGTGTAAGGGAACAACAATGACACATAAAGTGGAGATAAGTATTCTCAACATAGGTCAGCACTAAATAAGGTCACTGATGGCGATACAAATATCTGCAACAATAGTAGGATAGCCTACCTAATATTATCAGGCACTACATAGCCACTGGCCATTGGAACTCAGTTCTGATGGTAATGGGGTCCTTTCCTTCACTTGTGGTAGGGCGATCATTCCCCACTGAGAAGATTTGCAATGCAAGACAATAATTTAAGACAAGTGTAGAGGCATGGCCAGTAAAGAATTTGTTACACTTTCGAGTAAATGCATGAAGTTGCTAATTCACAGGTGATAAGTATACCGACATGTTTCAGGGGAAAGAGCTCCCCCTCCATCAGGACTAGTGTACAAGAAAACATAAAAATGACTAATACATATCTCAGGGTTACAGCAAAAATACAAAATAATTAAGGACAATGGACTAGTATTATTAAAATATCGAATCATGTGTATATAACTGGGTATAGTAGCAACAATTAACAAGTGGTTCAGGAATATCTATCAAAATGAGACTCAATCATGTCGTAAAATAAAAAGGAAAATACACACAATAAAAATATAATAGAGAAAAATAGAAATAATAAAAGTATACTAAAGAAAAACCGAAAAGAAAGGGCTCTGACAATAACAATAGCTGAGTACTACACTAGGCTGTCTCAGACAAGTGTAGTAGCCGTTGTGTGCCATTGTAAGCTTGTGTTATTTATGAATGAAAGCTACTTTCTCCAGTCGCAATCATTCATGACACAAGCTGACAGTTTCCACTTTTTCTGTGCCTGAATAGTAGGCAGCAGCTCTGAACTTTAGTGTAAACTAAACAGCAGAGATTAGGAGACATCACTGCACTGCACAGCAATGTTCTGTCTGACAGTTTAGTAGGAGGGGAGGGGACAGTGTGAGCTCTGTGTGCACTGCCTGTCATGTCTCCTCTCCTCTTAAGTTGTTAGTCCGAAGCCTGTCTTGGTTGATCTGTGTTGTCGGATAGCTAGGTAGGTGGACAGGGCAGGGTATCCTACACAGAGGGATAAGGGGGTACTATCAGTCCTCCTGTACGGGGCCCAGGTCAGCAGTGGGGGTGAACTGGATGTGGGAAGGGTGGTTGATCAGCACAACGGGGGGGGGGGAAGGGGGGCAATTACTGGAACCGATCCCCTGTATGGTTCTCTCTACCAAGCCTGCTGGATTTCAGCTGTTTCAGAGAGAGCCATACAGGGGATTGGTTCAATGAGTGATTGGTACTGATCACTCACTGTGTTCATTTATAACTGAAGCACAGTAAAATGTGATTTCTTTTGGGGGGGAGTGGCCTACCAGGTTGTCTTTATGGGGCCCCATGGTTTCTAACAGAAGCCCTGATCCTACACCACAGCTAAACAACCCCTAAACAGATTTAGATAGGGACGAGTGTTATATGGACAGAATCCCCTGAGGGGTTTACCAAGGTTTATGTTCTTCTAGTGATGGGCCTTCTTTAAATTCCACATTGCTATTGAAATGGCCCCTCTTAGACCTACAATAATTCTCTGATTCTTCTGTGTCTCAGGAACATCCCATTCATCCAGGGCCTGCATAGCCTGCTCCGTCCATTTCTCTGAGTCTTTTTCTCTGACATGTACAGGCTGAGTTCCTGAGAACATTTCTCAGGAATGCTCTGTGCAGCCAGGGAGGAATGTGATGCCAGTTGGCTTCAAAGAGTCGCTGGCTGAAGCTACAATAATATACTGTACTTAGATCTTAAAACACATTACCAAATGTAGGCCTCATATGTAATAAACAACATGGTATAAACAACATTTTGATATTCAAAGTGAAGAATAAAGAGTCAATGCTAAGTTTGGGAAGGTTTTTATTACCCCTGGACATAAGAGGCTAAGTCCCCTTCACAGCACTGTGATCCTGATTCATACCGAGCCCATCTGCTTTAAAGCCACACATTTTTACTTCTTTGTGTTCATTATTAGAACTATTATTGATTTTTTAATACAAGCAGTGTAAGTGCCAGAATTCCTATTCACTATACAGCATAGCATAGACTGTGGAGGAAAAGCGGCATGAAGAGCTTAGATTGTAATCTCCAAGGAGCAGGGCCCTCCTAACCCTCTTGTATTGAACTGTATTGTTGCTGTATTGTCTCCCGTTATATTGTAAAGCGCTGAGCAAACTGTTGGTGCTATATAAATCCTGTATTATAATAATGATAAGAGCCAGTGTTCAAAAGCAGAGCGTTCAAAAATGGCACTGGCAGAATGCTCTGCGCATGTGCAGCCATTTACACTGCTGTGCATGCGTAGACCTCTCCAGCTGTGCTGTGCAAAGCATACAAGGCAATTTCATCCTGACCCTTTAATACTTTGTGTTACCTAATGATTGAGTAACACACAGATTTCAAAGGTCAGGATTAAGTAACACACAGAATTCAGAGGTCAGGATCAAGTAATGCACAGAGATCAGGGGTCTGAATTAAGAAATGCACAGAGTTTAGGGGTCAGGATTAAGTGTTATTACTTAATTCTGACCCCTGAACTCTGTGCGCTACCTAATACTGAGCCCTGAACTCTGTGCTGTGCATTACTTAATCCTGACCCCTGAGCTCTGTGTGTTACTTAATCCTGACCCCTGAGCTCTGTGCATTACCTAATCCTGACACCTGAGCTCTATGTGTTACTTAATCCTGACCCCGAGCTCTGTGTATTACATAATCCTGACCCCCAAACTCTGTGTGTTACTTAATCCTGACCCCTGAGCTGTGTGCATTACTTAATCCTGATGCCTGAACTCTGTGCGTTACTTAATCCTGACCCCTGAGCTCTGTGTGTTACTTAATCCTGACCCCTGAGCTCTGTGTGTTACTTAATCCTGACCCCTGAACACTGTGTGTTACTTAATCCTGACCCTTGAGCTCTGTGCATTACTTAATCCTGACCCCTGAGCTCTATGTGTTACTTAATCCTGACCCCTGAGCTCTATGTGTTACTTAATCCTGACCCCTGAGCTCTGTGTGTTACATAATCCTAACCCCTGAACTCTGTGTGTTACTTAATCCTGACCCCTGAACTCTATGTGTTACATAATCCTGACCCCTGAGCTCTGTGTGTTACTTAATCCTGACCCCTGAACTCTGTGTATTACCTAATCCTGACCCCTGAGCTCTGTGCATTACTTAATCCTGATGCCTGAACTCTGTGCGTTACTTAATCCTGACCCCTGAGCTCTGTGCGTTACTTAATCCTGACCCCTGAGCTCTGTGTGTTACTTAATCCTGACCCCTGAGCTCTGTGCGTTACATAATCCTGACCCCTGAGCTCTGTGTGTTACTTAATCCTGACCCCTGAACTCTGTGTATTACATAATCCTGACCCCTGAACTCTGTGTGTTACATAATCCTGACCCCTGAACTCTGTGTGTTACCTAACCCTGACCCCTGAACTCTTTGTGTTATTTAATCCTGACCCCTGAGCTCTGTGTGATACTTAATCCTGACCCCTGAGCTCTGTGTGTTACTTAATCCTGACCTCTGAACTCTGTGTGTTACTTAATCCTGACCCCCTAGCTCTGTGTGTTACTTAATTCTGACCCCCAAACTCTGTGCTTTACATAATCCTGACCCCTGAGCTCTGTGTGTTATTTAATCCTGACCCCTGAACTCTGTGCATTACATAATCCTGACCCCTGTGCTCTGTGCGTTACATAATTCTGACCCCTGAGCTCTATGTGTTACTTAATCCTGACCCCCAAGCTCTGTGCATTACTTAATCCTGACCCCCGAGCTCTGTGCATTACTTAATCCTAACCCCCGAGCTGTGTGCATTACTTAATCCTGACCCCTGAGCTCTGCGTGTTACTTAATCCTGACCCCTGAGCTCTGTGCTTTACATAATCCTGACCCCTGAGCTCTCTGTGTTACCTAATCCTGACCCCTGAGCTCTGTGGTTTACATAATCCTGACTCCTGAGCTCTGTGCTTTACATAATCCTGTCCCCTGAGCTCTGTGCTTTACATAATCCTGACCCCTGAGCTCTGTGCTTTACATAATCCTGTCCCCTGAGCTCTGTGTGTTACTTAATCCTGACCACTGAGCTCTGTTCTTTACATAATCATGATCCTAAATTCTGTACTTATTTTTAATCCTGATGTATATTCTTGACCCATAGCAGCAGTTGTGTAAATCTCAAAACTGAATGGGGACACACAAATTCTCAGGCAGATAAAACAGCTCCAATACATGTGTCTCGTCTGTATATTTAGCTGTTGACCTGGAGTTCTGCTTTAAATTTACTGCAATTTGAACAACAATTTCATCAAATTTTCTGTATTTTCAGTACCCAGACCAATATTATTTACAGTACAACCCTCCTATCTATGTCAGTGTTACAAAATGTTCTTTTACATCCAGTCTCTGTATTATAGCTGTAATTTGCACTTCATGCCACCACAATAAGTGCTGTATAGTCACAGAAAAAAAAATAGTAAAAGAAATGCAGCAAACAGCAGATATGTCATGTTAATCCATAACTAAAACAATGCTGTGATTAGTGCCAAACTCTGAATAGAACCTTTCCTATGTAAGAATGGAGAGCTCTTTTGGAGCAGTCAAGTCTTTCCAATTTTGTGCCTTCTTAATGCACAGAAGATAATGAGTATATTTAAAATGACAGTTCTTGGCTGATTTTCCAAAGAAGAGACTTGTCTTAAAGCTGCAGATCACAGGGAGAGGGAAGAGCCTTGAAGAGGGAAAATTAGAGGGACAAGACAGATGATCTTTGCAGGCATTTCAAAGTGAATGGTTTGTGCAAAAAAAGAAGAAAAAAGAAGAAAATAAACTTGATTTACAACTGGTGTTTTTCTTTGCACATTAAAACAATCTCACGTTTTCAGTTGACATTTGAATGCTCTGCATTTGCATTTAAAGTAAGCCTGTGCACACAACGATGGCTGTTTTATACGGTTTCTCCTGTAATAAGAATATTGGCTTTGGGGTCATCTGAAAGTCTAGCCCTAAGCACCCAACAGTGAACGTCTGTTATTACATTTCTTTTGGTTGGTTAAAGACCAGTTCTGAGTTCTGTGGCCCAACACGGCTATGAATGGGCCCAACACAAAAATGTAGACTTACATACAAATGTTGATATTTTTTGTAAAAATACGTTTACACTTAGCAAACACATGTAGCCAAATACAAATTTGACAATGTCTCTTTACTGGACTTTATCTTTTACCAAAGAAAAATATTCCACTCCTCCCAATCATGCCTTACTCATGTCATCGGCCCCCTCTTCAGTCTATCATGAATGCTGCTGACAGACTCATCCACCTTACTAACCGTTTTGTATCTGCCACCCCTCTCTGCCAATCCCTCCACTGGCTTCCCATTGCCCAACAAATAAAATTCACAACATTAACAATAACATATAAAACCATTTATAACTCTGCCCCAAATTACATCACCAATCTTGTCTCCAAATATCACCCAAACAGTCCTCTACGCTCCTCACAGGACCTCCTACTCTAGCTTCCTTGTCTCTTCCTCCCATTCTCGTCTCCATGACTAGTGCACAAGAGATAGGCTAGTTAAGACCCCCTACACCACCATCTCACTCTCACATACCCCTTAACCTACCATCAAAGTAAAACATAACACCTATTGGAGTAAAATGGCCAACACGGCCTTTTATTAACACTTCAACTTCAATACACAAAACATTCCTTAAAACAGAAACATACAGGAGAAGTTGTTGGTCTTCGAAGGCACTAAACCAAAACTGATATCCGCCTGCATAACCTATATTATAACTAGTCCTCCAGCCGCAACACACTGGCTCGGAGACAAAAACATACCATCTACAGTGCTGAACCACCACCTTCCAGTTAAACCTCGGTTAACTGGAATGTACCCGGGCACACCATACCACCGATGGGTCCCAACCATTAGCTTTAGCTTCAAAGTATGTGCCGCCTCCAAAGACCAACAACCGCCCCCGGAACCAGAACAAAAACCGGGAATCAACAAAACACCCACACAAACCCCCAATGGAGGGCGGGAGGGAAGCTCGCTCACCGCTGTCTCCTGCACTGAACTGGACGACCCTCCCCATCCACACCCAAAGGTGTCGAAGACCCCACCCTGCACCCCCTATTACCAATCAGGTAACTTGCCCATATTCTAACTCTCACCTCTCACCTAACCCTTTCCTGTCTTTCCTACCCCCATCTTAACCTAGTCATGTCTGCCCTGTTCTATTTTCTTTTTTCTTCCTTTTGCTACGGGTGTCTCTGGACTTCTCCAGAGCCTCCCCATCCTCTGGAACGCTCTACCCCAATCTATCAGACTATCGCCTATTCTGCTTACTTTTAGGCGATCTCTGAAAACCTATCTCTTCAGGGAAGCCTATCCTGCCTTCAGCTAATAATGGAATCTTCTATTCCTCCTACCAGTCCATGCCCTACATTTATACCTTTTGTACCACCAGCTCCTCCTTCTTAGATTGTAAGCTCCAAGGAGCATCGCCCTCCTAACCCTCTTGTATTGAACTGTATCGTTGCTGTATTGTCTCCCATTATATTATAAAGCGCTGAGCAAACTACTGTATATAAATCCTGTATAATAATAATTCAACAGTATCTATATTTGTGAGCAATTATTTTCAAGAATGAAGCACACGAAGAGCAAAATTAGAACCAAAATATCTGATGAGCACCTTGAGAATTGCTACTACATCCATGGAACCAAATATTGATACGTTAGTTTATGGCCCCTTTCACATGGCTGTTACATTTGTCTGTTTTTTATCCATCTATTGATGAAAAACAGCCATCAATGCATCACTATGGGCAAGTGGATGTAAGCGGATGATCATATGTTGACAGCCGTTTATACCCGTTTCCGTTATCTGTTTTTTGACATGGAAAAAAGCCTTATTTTTGTTCCATAAAACAAAACAGAACGGATGAAAGAAGGATGTAAACAGACAAATGGTCCATTTTTGCATTGGTAGTGGATGTAAAAAAACGGATGTAAAAACTGATGTAAACTGATGAAAAACTGATCCTATTTTTTAAAACAATGACTGAACTAATGAAAAAAATGGTATGCCCGTGTGAATGGGGCCTATGGATGGGTGGATATAAATGGATGATCACCAGTTTACATCCGCCAACATCCATGTCAGTTCAGGTCTGTTTTTTTTAAATGGAACAGCCAATGTCCAGATCTGTTGAATCAGAATGGAACAAATGTAGAATGATGTAGTCTGATGTAAACTGAACTGAAGTGATATAAACCGATGAGAGGCCTCTTTCACATAGATGTTCCAATCAGGTCCGCCTGCCCATTTCTCAGGCGGGACCCGAAGAGAACCTTTATTCTCCTCTATGGAGCGGTGGGTGTAAATTGATGTGTCCATTTACACCCACCAACATCCAATCCGATTCGCCAAAAAGAGACAGATGGGGATCCATTCCCCTTCCATCAGTCCAATCGAATGGCAGTCGGATGGAAATGGATAGGCGATCCATTTCCATCCAACTGCCCATAGAGGACAGCGGGCTGTTTCTTGCTCAGCGGGGATCGTAGAGATCTCCCGCTGAGCAAGCGGATCCGCTGATGGGTCCGCTGATGGGTCTGCCCCATGTGAAAAGGGCCTAAATTAAACTGAATTAAACTAATATAAGGTGAACTGAACTGAACTTAAGTGCAAACGGATGTAAACTGAACTGAGCTGAACCGAAGACAAATTTTGCAAACTGATATAAAATGATGTACACTGCATCCATTTTATTCTTTGAAAAAACCTGACTGAAAGGATGACATACGTGTGAAAGAGAATATAGTGTAATTCCGTTATGGGATTAATAAACATACACTTTATTTACTGCTTACATTAATATAGCATCAAAATGCTTATTCCCATGCCCTCAAACCTCTAGGGTTGCCGAGCACCCTTCAAAATTGTTTGACATGTGAATTACAAAATCCAAAATGGCCGACACGCCACTTCCGGTTCCTCTCCTGTGCGTCCGACATCACTTCCCTTGATGCATTTCGTCACATCTGGGACTTAGTCATAAGGGGACACCTGACTAAATCCTGGATGTGACGAAACGCGTCAAGGGAAGTGACGTCAGACGCACAGGAGAGGAACCGTTTTGATGCTATATTAATGTAAGTAGTAAATAAAGTATGTTTATTAATCCCATAACAGAATTACACTATATCCTGTTTATATATCACTCACATCGAGCATGGGTACTATAAGTACTATGGAGTACTTCCTTAAAAGCCATGATGACATCTAGGAGAAGGTGGTTGATGACATCGTAAGGAGTATTATTCAGGCTTGGAGGAAATTCATGGGAGCGTGCTGCTTATCTCCGCAGTATTGATAAGGTGTTTTTTGTTTGTTTTTTTGGTAAGGGTATTTATGCCTTACACTATAGAAGTGTACACTGAATGGTCACTTGGATTATTTCATTCACAGAGTGATGCACTATCACGGTTTTTACACTGTGTTCACATTTTTCACTTTAATTATCACTTTTTTTTGAAGTTGCACAGGGCATATGATATATGGGAATGATACTGAATTTATTACGTTAATGCACTATATGAATTTTCTCTTTTTTTGAGGTACATACTTTCCTTTTGGGAGTCAATGGGACTTTTTGTAAATTGGTGCCCAAAACTGAACTGCATATTCCAGATGAGGTGTTACTAATGATTTGTACCGGGGTAATATGATATCTCTCTCTCTCTGGAGTTTATACCTCTTAATACAAGAGAGGATTTTGCTCGCTTTAGAAACCTCAGCTTGGCATTGCATGTCATTATTAAGCTTGTGATCTACTAGAACTCCCAGATCCTTCTCCACCATTGATTCCCCCAGTTGTACCCCCCTAGTATGTATGATGCATGCATATTCTTAGCCCCCAAGTGCAGAACCTTACATTTATTAACATTAAACCTTATTTGCCACATAGTTGCCCAATTAAACAGTGCATTGAGGTCGGCTTGTAAATTGGAGACATACTGTAAGGACTGCACAGCTTGGTGTCATCTGCAAAGACTGAAATGGAATTTTTAAACCCAGACCCGAGTTCTGCGGGACTTTTCGTATTGCGAAAAATTCATAAATTGAAATGCGGTTTCCCATAGGAATGCATTGAAAACCAATTAATCCGTTCCGGAGGTCAGAAAAAAGTAAAAACAAAATTTTATTTGTTCAAAACTTTTTATGAAGTGCATTTTAAAGGCATAAATACTGTACAAGGACATGATTTAAAAAAAATTTGTAAATGCATTGAAAACCAATTAATCGTTCCGATCAGAAAAAAATTAAAAAAAGTCTTATCTGTTCAAAACTATAAAGTGCACTTTAATGGCATAGTACTGTACAGGGGCATGATTAAAAAACATTTGTAAATGCATTGAAAAACAATCAGTTCATATTGCAAAAAGAATTTGTAAACCGAGGCATTATTTTCAATGGATTTTCATTAGTAAACTGAAAATTACATTAACCGAGGCGTTCATAAACCGAGGTATGCTTGTATATATGAGATAAGCGGAAATAATACCTGCTTGTACAGTCAGGTCCATAAATATTGGGACATCGACACAATTCTAAAATTTTTGGCTCTATACACCACCACAATGGATTTGAAATGTGACAAACAAGATGTGCTTTAACTGCAGACTGTTGGCTTTAATTTGAGGGTATTTACATCCAAATCAGGTGAACGGTGTAGGAATTACATCAGTTTGCATATGTGCCTCCCACTTGTTAAGGGACCAAAAGTAATGGGACAGAATAATAATCATAAATCAAACTTTCACTGTTTAATACTTGGTTGCAAATCCTTTGCAGTCAATGACAGCCTGAAGTCTGGAATGCATAGACATCACCAGACGCTGGGTTTCATCCCTGGTGATGCTCTGCCAGGCTGCTACTGCAACTGTCTTCAGTTCCTGCTTGTTCTTGGGGCATTTTCCCTTCAATTTTGTGTTCAGCAAGTGAAATGCATGCTCAATCGGATTCAGGTCAGGTGATTGACTTGGCCATTGCATAACATTCCACTTCTTTCCCTTAAAAAACTCTTTGGTTGCTTTTGCAGTCTGCTTTGGGTCATTGTCCCTCTGCACTGTGAAGCGGCGTCCAATGAGTTGTGAAGCATTTGGCTGAATATGAGCAGATAATATTGCCCGAAACACTTCAGAATTCATCCTGCTGTTTTTGTCAGCAGTCACATCATCAATAAATACAAGAGAACCAGTTCCATTGGCAGCCATACATGCCCACGCCATGACACTACCACCACCATGCTTCACTGATGAGGTGGTATGCTTAGGATCATGAGCAGTTCCTTTCCTTCTCCATACTCTTCTCTTCCCATCACTCTGGTACAAGTTGATCTTGGTCTCATCTGTCCATAGGATGTTGTTCCAGAACTGTGAAGGCTTTTTTACATGTCGTTTGGCAAACTCTAATCTGGCCTTCCTGTTTTTGAGGCTCACCAATGGTTTACATCTTGTGGTGAACCCTCTGTATTCACTCTGGTGAAGTCTTCTCTTGATTGGTGACTTTGACACACATACACCTACCTCCTGGAGAGTGTTCTTGATCTGGCCAACTGTTGTGAAGGGTGTTTTCTTCACCAGGGAAAGAATTCTTCAGTCACCCACCACAATTGTTTTCCATTGTCTTCCGGGTCTTTTGGTGTTGCTGAGCTCAGCGGCGCATTCCTTCTTTTTAAGAATGTTCCAAACAGTTGTTTTGGCCACGCCTAATGTTTTTGCTATCTCTCTGATGGGTTTGTTTTGTTTTTTCAGCCTAATGATGGCTTGCTTCACTGATAGTGACAGCTCTTTGGATCTCATCTTGAGAGTTGACAGCAACAGATTCCAAATGCAAATAGCACACTTGAAATGAACTCTGGACCTTTTATCTGCTCATTGTAATTGGGATAATGAGGGAATAACACACACCTGGCCATGGAACAGCTGAGAAGCCAATCGTCCCATTACTTTTGGTCCCTTAACAAGTGGGAGGCACATATGCAAACTGTTGTAATTCCTACACCGTTCACCTGATTTGGATGTAAATACCCTCAAATAAAAGCTGACAGTCTGCAGTTAAAGCACATCTTGTTTGTTTCATTTCAAATCCATTGTGGTGGTGTATAGAGCCCAAAATGTTAGAATTGTGTTGATGTCCCAATATTTATGGACCTGACTGTATATTACAAAAACCCAGTGAGCTTGTATCTTCCTGTGCACTCTGCTCCTGCTACAATGAAATCGTATCCAGTATTTGCCCAGTTCATCTCTGTGGACTACACCAAAACTTATGTTACAGTGAAGATCAGTACCAGGGGCGTGCTGACCACTCATGGGACCCTCGGGCAATAGGGGATCATGGGGCCCCTGTGTCCTTGCCCACACTCAAAAAAGCCTATGAAAAAGGTACCAGGGGCATCTCATGGGGCCCCCTACTTATCCCGGGCCCTAGGACAGTGCCCGAGTTTCCAAATGGTCGGTCCAACCCTGATCTGTACCCTAGAACATTTCCTGTGCTAGGGTGACAACACAGTTCTAGATATAGTACAGTCAGTGAGCACTGTCACTCTAAGACAGGGGTGTCCAAACTTTTTTCAAAGAGGGCCAGATTGGATGAAGTGAACATGGTGGAGGGCCGAACATTTTTCCGAACATTCTTTGAACCATTACAATTAAATGCAAATAAATTATTTTATGCCAAGTTAATTGCAAACAACATACTTTTCATTTCATAACATTAAGATCAACTGACAGCTGAGTTTTCACAATGTATTGAAAATAAATTTTAAAAAAACTTACCTGCACTAATGTGAAGGGTGAAAAAGGTAGCTGGAGCTGAAGTCTCTGCTCGGCAGCCGGGAGGGGAAGAGAAACACACTTCACGCTGGAAGCCCGGCCCTGACGTCACCGCCCTCTGTCGCTCCCAGTGCGGCGCAGTCACCCATGCGCACTGCTCTCAAGCAGAAGACTGTCTGCCACACAAGGGAGGGCCGTGCGACAGCCGCATTTACACAGACCAGGGAGAACGCACCGCAGTCAGGCATGCGCACTGCCCTCTGCTCTCAAGCAGAAGACTGTCTGCCATAGAAGGGAGGGCTGTGGGAGGCCCACATTACACAGAGCAGGGAGGGCTGTTGGAGGGCCATATTAAACCGACCCCTGGGCCGTAAATGGCCCGCGGGCCGGACTTTGGACATGCCTGCTCTAAGACAAGCAAACAAGGCCTGAAAAAAGACAACTAAGACAGCCACCATATCTAAGTACAGTTTGGTCCATGACATCATTGACATGTCCATATTTGTTCAATGACTTTCCCTTGGTGACCCCACCCCTTTGGTTACTTTAGTGGTGGGGACCTGGAGATGTCATTCAACACGAAGGAGACAACAGAATTGGACATGTCTTGGAGGGCATCCATATTTTTTCCCTTGGGAAGGTCAGCAGCTTTTCTTCATGGTGAGTGACGCGGACCTGAATCGCTGGATGACGTGATTGACGATGGATGTATATCACTGACCTGGAACCATCCCATTTAGCTGAGGTAGGAACACTGCTGCTAAAGATTTCAATTCTTAACTGATACATTTGTTAAACAGAGAGTGGCTAAACCACAAGATAATAAGCACATTTTTTTTTAGTGAATTGAGTTTTATGTCATATCACATTTTTTGCAGTATTTGCTGCATGTAATATCACATTTGTGGTACTTACTGCAAATACAGTATTTATCAGTAGTGAATTGACAGTTTACATTTTGCATGGGATATTTTGTATAGAACACAAATATCTCATATGATAAGTGTTGGTGAATTGACCTTTGTATCTATGTGAGGAGGTGGCTATCTTGATAGAGCAGAGAGCTTGGCTTCCCCGTGTCAGAACTGCCTCTCTGATGATTGGGGATCTAATGATTGGTGAGGGAATACTCAACAGGAACTGTGTAGAAAATACAGATCCATGTTAACAAATTAGGAGAGAGATCCTTGTATTGCAGGTCCTCAGGTACAGATTGCTCTCCAGCAAGGAGAACAGTGAGCAGCTTAGTTGTGACATCACCAGATCTTACTCCAAATCTGATCAAACTAGTAGTCAGAGGCACAATACTAGATCTCACATTGCAGATAAACAGCTATGAGGGTCAAGGCACAGGGGTACTTAGGCACATAAAATGAACTGTACAGAAAAATAACTGTTAAAGTGCAAAAAAAAAAATAATAGAATGCTCCCTACCTACCTACTTTCCAGTGAAATTTGAGCTCTGAATTTATAAATATGTGGTGTCAGCCCTGCCAACTTATTTCTGATGAAGACCTCCTCTCCTCCCTCCTTCCACCTCATCATCACCATCACCAGAGTACACAGGAATTTTTCAGGTATGAGCTTGCGTTTGGTTTGATGAATGTTCAGCTGAACCCAGAAGTAAGCTATCATTGCTGGACCAATCAACTGTGGCCAAGATATTCCCTGCCCCACAGCTGCATATACATGAAAGGGGTGAGGATGCTCAGACATGGTCATGTGGCCATATTAAGTCACTGATGTCACAAACATCCCTGTCCCTTTGTGTGCGTGCAACTGCAGGGTGGTGGATGCCCTTGCAGCAGCTGATTGGTCCAGCACTAATAACTTCCTTCAAGTTCCAGACTGAACTACAGTTCATCCTTAGAAGTTATTTGCCCACAAGATTTCTGGCAAAATCAACAGTTTTTATTCATTTATCAGACAGATAAAACAAAAACATCCCATGGTATTTTTAGTTGAAAAAAGGAAGCAAACAAGAGAAGCTCATTGTTGGAGTTTATATACACTTAACATTTCTAGAGGTTCCCTATATGATAGCAAACAAAAAGGGCTTTTTGTCTGAAACGTAAGATGGGCTTCGTGGTTGGCTGGTTTTGGCACCAAAGCACGAGTCCTTACCCCAGCTCCATCCTTGCTAGAACACTGTCCCTCCTGCTGAGGCTGAACCCTCCGCCATCTTGTACCCTGCTCCTTTTCATACGCCTCCTCATGATATTCCTGGCCATAGACCTTTATATCCTGAAGAAGGAATGTCCACACAAGAAATAGGTTCACTGTTCTCTACTGGTGGTGTTCAGGAAACGGCATTACAGTCACAACACAAGGACATACATTCCAGAGCCAATTGACGTACATAGTCAATCACATATAGTGGACGGTCCGCAGTAGTCACAAGTGAAAGCATATGTACACTTGAACTGCCATCTCCCTACAGTCTGTCTTCTGCCCAGGGATATTAGTACTCAAAGGACTATGCCCTCTGCAGTCACCTCCTCGCTAGGTACGTATCTCCTGGGAATCTTTCAAAATGAGGAAAAAACCTCTGTGATAGGTGTCCCATTGGAAGATTTCACATCTATTCCTTTTTCAGTGTCTAATTAAAAATTTGGGATTTTCCATCACCTTATGTCTCAAAAATAATGGTCACCAGGACAAATATAAAGAGAGAAACTTCCCAGCGGGGACACATACAGCAATAAAAAAAACAGACAAGGGTTTTAGAATGACTAAACTCTATCCAAAACTGAAAATGTTTTGGTTTTATATACATTTCCCATATAACAAATCAGGATCTTCTAGCACTAGGATCTCGGTAAACACAAATGCTCCTGCGCTTGGGGATGGACTCGATGCAGGCTACAACCACATTAAGAATGCCCTGGAACATGCACACCTTGCTGCCCTCAAATGGACCAGGGGAATCCAAATATACTGAATGAGGAAAGACAAAACAGAGGGCGCACAGGCCTAGTGCATTACCATAAAAAATGTTTAATAAAAAATAAAGTAGGTGTTGTACTCACTGAGTGAGTGCGCCCTCTGTTTTGTCTTTCCTCACTAGGATCTCTGTGCCTTAGGGTTCTTTCATACAGAACAGAAGGTAAGATTATCACCATCTGAAAAGCAATGCAGTAGTAGTGGATAAAGCAGAGGTTGACAGGCATTTAGGAGTCACTATTTCCACCTTCTGATCCCTGCATCAGCTGCTGCCTGACACAAGGGAGCTGATCACATGACCGGACCTGAGCGACCTGAAAATAGGAAAAATAGACATCTTTTTTAATACAAGTTAGCTAGTGAAGGTGTTAGGAAGGGGAGAGAGCATTTCTAAGACTATTTAGTAAAAGTCCGGAATTATACTTTAACCACATGCCGCCCAGTCACTGTATAAATACGGCAGCAGGGCGGCACGGCTGGGCAAAACCACGTTTTAAAATGTGTGTTTTGTAAAAAGGTAGGGGGCGCGCGCGAGGCCCTACCTGTCCCGCCGATCACAGCCGCGGATGTCAGTCGCCGGGTCACACCCGGTCGTTACCGGCTGTATCCCGGCGATCGGCGGCAATCGCTGACAGAGAGCACAGCTGCAGTAGCTGTGCTTTCTGTCAGTTCCCTGACAGCTCCAGGACAAGTTGATCGGGACAGAAGAGTTTCTCTCTCCCGATCAGCGGTGTTCCCTGCAGTACACACCCCCGCCCCCTAGTAAAACACTCCCCCTCACACAGTTAACCCTTCCCTGAAAAATAAACTTAACCCCTTCCTCCCCAGTGCCATTAGTAGTGTCAGTGTTTTTTTTCTGCACTGATCACTGTATTGGTGTCACTGGGGAGGTCAGTGACCCTAAGTCAGTACCCCCCAATGTCAGAATGTCCGCCGCAGTCCCGCCATAAGTCGCTGATTGCCGCCATAAGTTGCTGATCGCCGCCATTATTAGTATAAAAAAAAACTAAAAATTCCAGTATCTTTCCCGCCATTTGTAAACGCTATAACTTTCACGTAAACCAATTGATTTACACGTATTGGTTTGTTTTTTTTTTTAGCAAAGACATGTCGCAGAATGCATTTTGGCAGAAATTGATTTTTAAATTTTTTTTACTTGACATGTTTTATAGCAAAAAGTCCAAAATATTGTTTTTTTTCCTCAAAATTGTCAGCCTTTTTTTTTATAGCGCAAAAAATAAAAACCGCACAGGCGATCAAATACCACCGAAAGAAAGCTCAATTTGTGGGAAAAAAAAGGATGTAAATTTCATTTATGTACCGTATTGCATGACCGCGCAATTGTCCGTTAAACTAGCGCAGCGCTGTATAGCAGAAAAATGGCGTAAATTGCAGTATCTATACCATAGTTTGTAGACGCTATAATTTTCACACAAAGCAATCAATATACACTTATTGGGATTTTTTTTTACCAAAAACATGTAGCAGAATACATTTTGGCCTAAATTTATAACCAACTTTGAGTTTACTGTATATTTTTTATAGCAGAAATTAAAAAATATTGTTTTTCTTCAAAATTTTTGGCCTTTTTTTGTTTATAGCGTGAAAAATAAAAAGCGCACAGGTGATCAAATACCACAGAAAGAAAGCTCTATTTGTGTGAAAAAAAGGATGTAAATTTCGTTTGGGTGCAGCATTGTATGACCGCGCAATTATCAGTTGAATTAGTGCAGCGCCGAGTAGCAAAAAGAGGCCTGGTCATTAAGGGGGGTAAATCCTCTGGAGGTCAAGTGGTTAACCCCTTGCCTTCCTGATGATTTACCCCCCTTCCAGGCCATTTTTTGTTATGGCGCTGCGTTACTTTAACTGACAATTGCACGGTCATGCAACACTGCACCCAAATGACATTTATGTCACTTTTTCCCATGAATTGAGCTTTCTTTCGGTGGTATTTGATTGCCTATGCATTTATTTTTTTTTGCACTATAAAAAAAAAAAGACTGACAGTTTTGAGAAAAGAAACTATATTTGTGACTTTTTGCTATTAAACATGTCCAGTAAAAAAATTTAAAAAATAAAATTTCATCTTAAATTTCCACCAAAATGTATTCTGCGACATGTCTTTGCAAAAAAATATCCCAATACGTGTAAATTAATTGGTTTACATGAAAGTTATAGCATCAAATTGTGGTATATATACTGTGATTTTTTAAAATTATTTTTCTAGTAATGGCAGCGATCAGCTACTTATAGTGGGACTGCAGGACTGCGGCGGACATTCTGACACTGGGGCGAACTCACTTGGTGTCACTGACATCCCCCAGTGACACCAATACAATGATCAGCGCTAAAAAAAAGCACTGACACTGTACTAATGGCACTGGACAGGAAGGGGTTAACATGAGAGGCGATCAAAGGGTTAACTGTGGGATTGTTTTACTAGGGGGCTGTGTCTGTGTGCTTCACTGTAATCACACTGCTCTGGATGGCTGTGCTGTGCATAAAAAAAAAAAGAGGTATAAAGTCTTACAGTTCAATTTCATTAGAAGGTAGCCACCAGCTAAATAGAAAAGCCTGTCCCCTGCCAGTATGCTACAGAGTAGGATCTTTGCTTTTTTGTGTGGAAGCAGTGATCTCTCTGCCGAGGTCTAACAGGCCCCCTGCTGAGTTAGACCTATAACTTTCCAATCAGCATAACTCAGGGGTAGGCAACCTTAAAGAGGGAACAACCCTCAAAGAACCCCGGGCACAGTGTTGCACTATTACCGCCCCCCAATCCCAACCCTCTTTAGCTGCTGAAGCAGCAGCCAAAGGTGTACACATGCCGCAGCGGAAATTACATCCCCTGTTGCTTTTGGTGGGTGCTACCGCCTATCAATTGTGACCCATTCAAGTACATGGGGCCACTCTGCAAGTGCCCCACAACTGCATGCTTCTGCAGGGTCCAGGAGGTTAAAGCAGATGGTGAGAAAGCAACACACCGCTGCCTGTTTTAACCCCTTGTTTGCTGTATTTCACAAGGTTGCAGGGCACTTGCAGAGGTGGTGTGAACCTCCTGCGCTCACAATGATATTAAACAATAATATTAAAAGCAAAAAGCTGCCAACATTAAATCATATATCCAATGATCCTCAAAACTAAAATGTGAAAAAAATGTAGCGCTAATCGCTAAAAGAAGAATCAAAATAGAGCAATGTGCAACTAGGTCCCCCCAATTTTACTCGAATAGCCTCGTGCTTATAAACACACAAAAAACAAACTCCTATAGTGATGGTGGAAGAAACAGTCCTATTGACTAATAACAGTGCGTGTTTTGACAAATATACATAGACACACAGAGTGCACTTAATATATGTATATATATATATATATACACACACCTACACAGATCTCATAAAGTGAATAAAAACAACCTCATGCACAAATGTGAACTCAAATTAGTGCAATAAATATACACTCAATAATCTGAGGAAGTCACATGGTACTGTGACGCAATGCGTCGGCCCGACATAGTGACATACTTCCGGCGTGGCGGCCATCTTGGTACACCTTTTTGTACCCTGTACACCCATGCAGATGACATCCATGTGGTGGGAGCCTTGATTTCTACTAAATCTGATGTAAGTGCACATTCTATTTTACCACACTTTGGCAATAAACATATTACGCTATGGGAGTTTTGTGTTTATGTTACATGTGAGTGGTTAGCGCAATATGTGATCCTGCCTGGAGAAGGAGCTATTATTGGAGTCCTGATCCCTAGAGGGAGATCTGTACATATTGGGAGCTGTCGTTTGGAGTGATACTAACCTGGAGGATCTGTGAGAGGGATCCTTTAAAAACGTTTTGACTCACAAGGGTCGAGTCTGTAAGGTGAGAGGCTAATTCAGCCGGTGATCGGATGATTTTGTATACAGCTATCAACCCACGTTTTTCACACGGATATCAGCACGAGTTATTTTGTTCACTGGAGTATGATTATTGAAAGTTGGACTTTAAAAAACGCATGAAAATAGATTATTGTGTGTATATTTATTGCACTAATTTGAGTTCACATTTGCACATGAGGTTGTTTTTATTCACTTTATGAGATCTGTGTAGGTGTGTGTATATATATATATATATATATATATATATATATATATATATACAGTATATATATAATATACATATATTAAGTGCACTCTGTGTGTCTATGTATATTTGTCAAAACACGCACTGTTATTAGTCAATAGGACTGTTTCTTCCACCATCACTATAGGAGTTTGTTTTTTGTGTATTTATAAGCACGAGGCTATTCGAGTAAAATTGGGGGGACCTAGTTGCACATTGCTCTA
Organism: Staurois parvus; assembly: GCF_062004578.1. NCBI lineage: Eukaryota > Metazoa > Chordata > Amphibia > Anura > Ranidae > Staurois > Staurois parvus. Next base: position 515,299 of record NW_028317934.1, read on the forward strand.
TTTTGATTCTTCTTTTAGCGATTAGCGCTACATTTTTTTCACATTTTAGGGCACTTGCAGAGTGGCCTCATTCACTTGAATGGGCCAAGCTTGGCAAGTGCTACACCCACCAACCATGACATGGCATATACCTCCTGCTGCAACTTCAAAATGTGTACACCCCTGGCCGCTGCAGCTAAAAGGGGTGCGGTTGGGACGAGGGTAGTAAAGACATGTCTTAACTGTGAGGTTTTGCCACCCTCCGAAATGCAAATGTAACGAACCCTTACTGTTCTGAGGCTGCTTTCATACTGATCAGCTGATGTTTACCTGCACCGAAGGTTCAGAGCAGGGCATCTGCGACTTTCTTGGGATAGCTGCACTTTGCCATAGACTTCTTTTATATCTGTCTTTATGCTTTCAGGAGTTTTGGTGCACTTTCAGAAAGTGCACCAAATCCTCAGGATATAATAGAAGTCTATGGCTAAGCACAGCAAACCTGTAGGGAAACTGCAGATGCACTGCATTGCACCCATGGTGTGGGTAAACCGCAGCACATCAGTGTGAAAGCAGCTCTCTACTAATATGCCCAGTGTATTGCTTCACACTGACCTGAAGATCTCTTCTTTCCTGCTGCTGGCACCACTCTGGAGACCTCTACCCGGGATAAGAGGTGGAGTGCAGTTGGTATCACTACTCATGGGACACTAGCCACCAGGGCTGCGGTTAGAAACCACGGGGCCCCATACAGTCAACCTGACAGGGCCCCCCAAAAACACAGTTTGCTATGCTTCAGGTATGAATGAACACAATGAGTGATCAGTACTGATCACTCATTGTGTTCATTCAGGAAAGGAAGGGGCTGGTAAATGTGACATATTTACCAGACCTGTCCCCCACTCCTTATCCTGAAGGATCCTACTGTGTGCTTGCAGCTGCCGGTGGGAAGGAGAGGAGGGAAGTCAACAGTTCTGCAGGGGTGGGGGCACAGAGGGGGACCTGGGCAGCTGGGGGAAACATAAGGTGCACAGGGAGATGAGGGGTGAGGGGCAATTACTGGAATTGATCCCCTTTATGGCTCTCTCTGCTGTAGCTGAAAGTCAGTGGGAGGAAGAGAAGAAGCCAGCTTTTAGATGCAGCAGTGAGAGCCATAAAGGGGATCAGTTCCAGTAACTGCCTCCCCCCTGCACCATGCCGATCACCCTCCCTGCCCACTTCTGATTTACCCAGCTGCCTGGGCACCCCTGCTGGCCTGAGCCCTATACAGGAGGACTGGTGGTACCCCCTTATCCACGGCCCTGGGAGCCACCACTACAGAGGAGGCATCAGCTCCAACTTTACAAGTAGTCCTTCTGCATTGCATTCTGTTTGATGCTTTGGGATGGCGGGGCAGCAAGCCAAGACTGTGATCTACTAGTCACCTGGCCTCCATCTACTGATAGATCGTGATCTACTAGTTGCTGACCCCTGGCATAGCTCATCCTCCGATACTACTTTCTGATAAGAGGTCACTGGTTGAGACTCAGCAGGTGGTATATCCGACCTCTGCAGAGACAGCGCACCTTCCACATAGTGTACAAGGGTCCTTCTCTACAGCATTCTGGCAGTGGAAAAGCTTTTCTACTTAGGCTGTGGCCCCCCTGCTGGCCTGGGCCCCATACAGGAGAACTGGTGGTTCCCCCTTATCCACGGCCCTGGGAGCCACCACTACAGAGGAGGTATCAGCTCTTTCTTCCTACTACAGCTCCAACTTTACAAGTAGTCCTTCTGCATTGCATTCTGTTTGATGCTCTGGGATGGCGGGGCAGCAAACCAAGACTGTGATCTACCAGTCACCTGGCCGCCATCTACTGATAGATCGCGATCTACTAGTTGCTGACCCCCGGCATAGCTCATACTTCGATACTACTTTCTGATAAGAGGTCACTGGTTGAGACTCAGCAGGTGGTATATCCAACCTCTGCAGAGACAGCACACCTTCCATGTAGTGTACAAGGGTCCTTCTCTACAGCATTCTGGCAGGGGAAAGGCTTTTCTACTTAGGCTTTGCTGCTTTGTAAAGAAAACAACCTGTAAGACTTTACACACCTTTTATTTTGATGCATCTGGAATGTATTTAGTTGTAGTATATAGTTATACTATATATACTGTAGCTATATAGTAATATAGCATATAATACTTTTTTTTTCCATTGCAGATCAGAGAGAAAATATTGAAACCGGATTGGCTGCAGGCAACACCTTCACTTTTTCTTTGCTCCAGTTTATGTAAATCAGCCCCTCTGCTGCATGTTTGCAATTAAACTCCTGCACACAAGTGGACAGATATAATTAATACACACATTACAATATAAGCACACGTCGTTTGTAACATCTTCGAGACCTAAGGGCGGTGTTTTTATGGGAAAATCACTCATCATGTAACTACTGGATTGGGAACGCGTGGCGTCTTCCACTCTGGGTGCAGTCCAGAGCTGTGTGGATATTAATTAAATGTATTAAACAAATAACACAGCCACACGGGGAGGCAGGGGTCCATCTGCCAGTGGCACAGGCTGTTCTATGCAGAGACTGGAGGGGAATGGTAGTTAATGTTACTAGGCAGAGCTCAGCAGATGGACTCTGGTCTCTGGTGGGAGAAATTTGGTGGCGGTCCAGCAACTCTTCCCTCCTCCAGGTTTTTTCCATCCTTGCAAATGTGATTCGAAGAAGCCCCTTTCTGACTTCTTCCAGATTTTCCCTCCCATTGGCTTGTGTGAGTGATGTTTGAATCGGGCTGATGTGCTAGGGAGGCAAGTCCCAACTGATCTCATACTATCTATGTGCGGCAAGCTCGGAGCAGAGAAGTAATTAGGAAAATGTGATCCCATTGACTTTACACCTTGTATGTATACGCTGCTACATCTCAGTCTGGGCCCGCAAAGCAGACTGTATCGGTGTGTGTCTTTCGTAGAATTTAAAATACCCTGAACTAAAAGTGTAGCTCTGGCCAACACTTAAATTGGATGTAAATCCGATCACTAAAATCTCATCAAAGCTTTAAAGGATAAGTTCCCCTTTTGGGAAAAATAATAAATGCACATTTTTTGCAGGTGAAAATGTGCTTTTATTATTTTTTGCCACAGGAGCCTGTAAAGCATTACACCAGCAATCAGTAGAACGCTGGTGCCATGCAGATCTCCTGCAGACCTGTCAGTATATCTTCTTGCCCATATGGGATTTATGAGCAAGCAGATATACTGTACTGACAGGAAGATTCAATGAACTACCACGGCGCGGAGGAGCCCATGTGGAGTTCATTGAGAACTACAAGCTGCTAAGCAGAAGTGTGATGCGGCCTGGTGGGCTGAATATGGGTATAACATGTAACACATTATGAAATGTGAACTTATCCTTTAACCTGTAAATGTAATTTCAAAAGTAATTTAAATTTTTTTTTTAAATCTGCAGATGCCATTAAAATAATATCTGGTGGCTCTGCCTTGAAGGTCCAAGCACGTCCTATGGGCATATGAAGGGTGAAAATGCTTGTCACCTTGTCACACATGCTTCTGATAGAGAAGTTTTAACACACATTATGAAAGCATGGTCTGTTGTTGTCACTATTAGAAAACCTTTCCTGAGAAATGCGATACAGCCATCACTAGAGTACATCAATATGGGAAGTGGTTGCAAAGAAGCTCCTGGTGATCAATAGCACTGAGATGCAACACAGGATTAAAAAAACACACTGTCAAAAAACAGTTTTGGCACCTAGCCAACTGAAGGGTCCACGTGGTAGAGTCACTGAGAGCCACTTCCTGACATGTTTCGTGCTATCGCACGAAACATGTCAGGAAGTGGCTCTCAGTGACTCTACCAGGTGGACCCTTCAGTTGGCTAGGTGCCAAAACTGTTTTTTGACAGTGTGTCATTCCTTGTAATTGATTTTCTTCCTAATAAAGCAGTGTTGCACTATGACACTCTTTGTGTTTGGGCTCATTCTTCTATGAGCCTGCCTTTTAAAAGGAGACCATTGGATGACATCTTAACTGCTGGCTCCCTCTGGTGGATTTCGTGTGTACTACATACTCCCTGGTGCTGGGTTAAAGACCCGTGATGACGTCTTGATCGCTGGCTCCCTCTGGTGGTTCCTGATCGCTTTGGTAGTATTTGGAAGCGTGGCTGATATGCTGGAATTCCTGGGGCTGTCCATCAGACGATCCATATCCTAGATGTCCTACTTTAGATGACCCATGTATTATTCATATGCGCATGGAATAGCGCTATCTGGTTAGTGCAAGCTACACCTATACGTACCACCAATGTCACCATTGATATTCTGACCTTGGATAGACTGTCACGTGTTTTCCACATAATTTCACAGTTTCAGAATATTTTTCTATTTTATTTTTTCCAATATCAAGAGACATTATATGTATCCGGATAATATACGGGTTTGCATAAGGGTAATGATTTAGAATAAGACTTTTCAACCTAGCGCTGCATGTTGAGAAATATATTGTGTTTAGAAGGTTCTGAGGTATTACCTTTCATGCTAGCAGCTCCACCCACATAGATCTAGCGCTCGTATCTTTCATACATTTAAGTCCCCATGAAAGGCTGCTTTACAATTGCGCAACTACGAGGACCTTCTTGAAGTAAAGACATTTGTGCACATCCGCTAGTTCTTTAGGTCAGAACTCACAATGCCACAGGATCATCAGCTGCCTCCTTCATTGGGCACTCTTCAATGAGGGATAAACAACTCACAATTATTATTATTATACAGGATTTATATAGCGCCAACAGTTTGCTCAGCGCTTTACAATATAACGGGAGACAATACAGCAACAATACAGTTCAATACAAGAGGGATAGGTGGGCCCTGCTCCTTGGAGCTTACAATCTAAGATACCACAGGAGAGCTGAACATCCTCCTCCAATAACCCCCGGGGACTCTAAAGCGAGCTCTCCAGACCAAAGGTTCCAGACCAAACCCTTAGCTATAGCCAACCCCCCCAGCTATCTGGGACCTCATTGAAAGTTTAAGACACATGGGGGTTTATTTACTAAAGTTGGAGAGTGCAAAAGCAGGTTCACGTCTGCATAGAAAACCATCAGCTTCCAGGTTTTATTGCCAAAGCTTCATTGAACAAGCTGGGGCTAGAAGCTGGTTTCTATGCAGATGTGAACCTGATTTTGCACTCTCCAGCTCTAGTAAACAAACCCCACAGTGCTTTAGCTAAAATGTCATTCAGTAAGGGTTTACTTCTGCTCTAAAGCACAATTCCAGGAAGAAAAAATACATTTCCCTTTCCACTTGCACCTTCTCAAATTGTTTATTTAAAAAAAAAAAGAGGTTTCAACAACCTTCATTTTGAAGACCTCAGGACCCTATGAGAACCTCATGACTGACTCTTCTCACAGATAACGGGCAGGGTCCACCAGGAAATTAGGTGGGCACAGCCAGAGGGAGCCTCCAGACCAGATGTAAGAAGGACTCATCTGTCTGGGGTTTCAGGAAAGTAGTTGAGGATTTTAGGTAGATTGTTTTTATATTAAAAAAATATATTGATTAGCCTCCCTGGCGGTATTCCCGAGTGTAGCTCGGGGTAAAGTTTCAGTACCACAAACGGTAACCCCGAGCTACACTCGGGAATACTATGCGGCGCTGCTCCGCGATCCCTTGATCACTTACCTTGTCCTGCGTTCCCGCAATGTCCCTCCTGCAGTGTCCCCAGCAATGTAATCCGGCGGATGCCGGCATCTGTCATCTGGATTCCGTCCCCTGCGAGCATCGCGACGTATGGGGACGGAACAGCGGGAAATTCAAAAATGACAAAAAGTGACATTCACTAAAATCACTAAAATCACATAGTATAACATTACTGTATCAAACCATTTCACATACATTTTGTCCCGAGTGCTTTGTCCTGTGCCCTGCCTACATTTTTACTGTTCTTTCTGCCTGGAAACTGAGAAATGTCCATGGCGTCCAAAAAGCGTCCCTTTATGTCAAAAGCGGTTTTAGACCAGCTGGAGAACACCGAGAGTAAATCAGAACCACTTGCAGAATTGAGTGATAATGATTTGTGGGGAAATTTCTCATCAGACACTGAAAACGATTCTGCGACTTTGCTCAGTGATGTGCGAACTTGGCGCTCTATTTCAAATTTCAGTATTTTTGGTTTGATTATATTATTGAATTAAATTTATTATTATTATATTATTATTTTTTATAATTATTTATTAAATTATAATTTATGATTTCGTGTTTCAGATTTTATCATATCCGGAATGTTTACTAGACTCTTGTTCGGACAGATTTCAGTGACTTATTCCTAAAAATTACAGGCCTACAATAAAAAAAATACATATTTCCATGCAAAAAAATTTACCGCTTTCAGGACCACAAATCTGAAATAATCATACCACCAGGGAGGTTAAGTACAGGGAGTGGCGATGGAAAGGACAGAGTTTTTTATTTTCTGGGGATCAGTTTTAAACACAGCAGCACAGTGGCTAAATGGTTAGCACGTCCACCTGGCAGCACTAGGGTCGTGGGTTCAAATCCCAACCATGGCATCACTTGCCTGGAGTTTGCATGTTCTCCCTGTGCCTGTATGGGTTTCCTCCAGGTACTCCGGTTTCCTCCCACACTCCAAAGACATGTTGGTAGGTTAATTGGTTCCTGTCTAAAAATTGTCCCTAGTATGTGTATGTATGAATTTGAGTTAGGGACCTTAGACTGTATACCCCTTGAGGGTTAGGGACTGATGTGAATGTACAATTTATATGTAGAGCACAGCAAAAATTGACAGCGCTATATAAGTACCTGAAATAAATAAAAAATTAAAAATAAACACACAGTTGGATTACTTGTGTAGGAAATGTTTAATCTGTAAACTAATGCATGTGTAGCCACCCTGCCCTAAGCAGGATTGATTCTTTAAATCTATTGTTGCTTGACTGTAATCAACCTAAAATGATATTTATAGTTCTGTATTCTTTTGGTCTCCCATAAACCCAGTGTTATTGTTTGCTATTGCTTCCTGCCTGGGATTGTCACTTGCATTAAAGCAAAAAGATCCAGTAATGCTTCGTTTTATATGTTTATGTCCCTGGACAACCATTTGGAGGTTTGTTGCCAGTGGGGCATGCTAGGAGAGGATATAAATATTTGAGCTTGACCTTGTGCAGCTCACTTCACACTCCAGGCTTCTACATGGGGCAGAGTGGTGTGCTGTGTTTTGTCCTCCTAAGCCTGCTGCCTAGGGAGGGAACTCATGTGTTTGTGAGATAAATCTGGAGACTAGGCTAACACTACTCCACTGGAGATGGCTTTTCCCAGCAGGAGTGGAACCAATCCTGGGAAGGAGCACCAGGGAACTCGGGATACTCTGGTTTCCTCCCACACTCCAAAGACATGCTGGTAGGTTGTCCCCTGTCTAAATTGGCCCTAGTATGTGTATGTATGAATGTGAGTGTGAATCAGGGGCGGACTGACCATTTGGAAACTCGGGCACTGCCCGAGGGTCGGGGGTTAGTAGGGGGCCCCATGAGATGCCCCTGGTACCTTTTTCATAGGCTTTTTTGAGTTTGGGCAAGGACACAGGGGTCCCATGATCCCCTATTGCCCGGGGGCCCCATGAGTTGTCAGTCCACCCCTGGTGTGAATGTTTGTTAGGGACCTAGATTGTAAGCCCCTTGAGGGTTAGGTGACTGCGTACATTGATGGCTGTATATACTGTAAGTACCTATAATAAATAATAAATAAGAACATCTGCTGAAGATACCTGAAAATCTGGAATTTAGCTTGAATCATGGGATGTAAGCCTGGCCTACAGGTCCTTTACCTGTGAAGATTGTATGATTTTTTTCACGTAGTCTGCTATTTGCTTTGTGCGTCATGTACCCCAACCCTCTCTTATAGTAGCTAACAAACTCTTTATGAATCTTAACTTAACGTGACTTTTGCCCATCAGTCCAGTTGGAGCACATTATGGGCGAGTTGGTTGAATCGTTATATGTAAACAAATGCACCTTATTAAAGTGTTACTAAACCCAGGACCCTGCATTCAGTATATCTGGTCTCCCACAGTACACACAACATGGAAATGCAATTATTTTAGTAACTATAAACTGCTAAATACCTTTTCTCATCAGCAGTTAGAGCAGTCTTGTGACTTCTATCAGTGTCCAGCAGAGCACATGTTAAAGCTTGTAGGAGGAGTTACGATTTTGCTTTAGGAGGATGCAGAACCCCTGACCTATGTCTGGACAGTGCTGATTGGCCCTATGCTGATCACATTTTTGATCACAAAAAAAAAACACATGATATGTCTTATCAGGAAATAAGAGGGGGATGCTTGAAGAAGGGGAGGATCAGAGAAGTCAAGATCAAATAGCCTTTTTACACAATGCTGAGAATTAACCCCTTAGGTTCCACAGTGAGTATAACAAGCATGCGTTACTGCATATACATATTGATTTTACTGTTGTGGATTTAGTAATACTTTAAGCCTTTTGTACAATCTTATTGTACAATTTCTGTGCAATTTAATTTAGATTTACCAAAACTAAGTAAAGTAAGGGCCTACCTAAACAATATTTTCAATTTGCAACCAATCAGGCAGGCTCTTAGACTACCCAGTTGATGGTAGATCTAAAATAGATTATAAACTCCAACTGTTATGTTTTTGGACAGTTTTATGTTGCATAAAGACCTGCTACAGTTGATCTGCTTACTGCTGACTAAACATTGTTGCACAGACTTTGCTATATCTAGATAGTGGTGGACTGTTCTCATACCCTACAACATGATCCAATTTAAGGTACAAAGTACTTCTGAATATTTCTCAAACAGATCCTCACAAAGAGTCTGTTTAAAGCTAAAACCTAGGCAGATATAAAGAAAACATTACATGGTCCATTTATAAACACGTTAATATGACTTTCACCATATACTCTTTGGTTGTGAATCAATCATTGCTATTGAAAGATTCACCTCTAATGAATGATTGTTGAATGTCTGCTTCACAAATACGTCCTTAAGCAATACGTGGCTAAGGAATGTGTCAATTCCTGTCCTTACTTTCTGCAATGAAAAACATCGACATGGACTGCGTGACAAATAATCAACCACAGCAGTCATTTTATTTACTACAAGTCATGTTTTGGTGCCCATTCACAAAAGATTTTACAAAGATCAATCCCTGTCAAGCCATACCACACAGGCTAGAGAATTGTGCCAAATTGTGTCCTATTTACTACCCCCAAGAGACATACTTCATGAAAGCACCAAGGACAATCAACCAAGTGGAAGAATCATAGTTGGGTGCCCTATTTTGTAGCAATCCCAACTATTCCACTGACCACCAAATACTCCCTAACCTGGCAGACATGCTCCTTCCTTGTCTGAAATTTCTGAAATGAATTCACAGCATTACCCATAGAACCTACACTTATGGCTCCTACCTGCCTATCTGACCCTCAACCACTATTAAAGTAAGACTTCACAGCAACCTAATATCTTACAGTGTATCTAATGGCAAAGCTTTTATAAGAACCTCTACTAGGTGTTTATGGCTGTATGTGTCCCTGCTCTGGTGATTCTCCCTCATTTTTGGTCCTTTGGGCTATTGTCTCCAACAGAGAAAGTGAAATTGAAAATTTTGTACATACTGGAATTGTCATAAGGTAGCACAGGGTCTTTAGCTCTGACCCTATTTCACCACCAGGGTATGGCAACAGATGTTCTGCTAATTGGTGAAACGGTTTCCTCAATGAAGTGAAAGAGAGCCTAGTACTGAGGTGTGAGGGACATTCTGCAGTGATAGTGAAGGAAGCAACATCTTTTTTTCATAGGTAGGGGAGAACCTAGATAATTCAGATGTGCACCAGATAGAGTTTCCCATCCAGGGTGATCTCCAAGAGCATCAAAAATGATATTATGAAAGAGACTGTTAACAGCAAAGGATGCATTAGCTAGAATTGAGTAACTCTACTGATGTTGAAGTGAATGCCTAATCGGTTAATGTCGTTATGCTTTATATGGGAAGTCTTTAGTTAAAGTTCAGATGAATGCATGCTGATGGGTGTGTGCCTAGAGATACTAGTGAAAACATTCGTGAAACTGGAAGTGAAATGAGAGCTTGTTAAAGGGAAAGAAGACTGAACACTAGGTCTGGTGTGAAAGGGCTGCATAACCGTAGCCACTTAAGAGGAGGGAAAATATCCCTCTAATTCTAGGCCCTTTGAAGGACTCAAAGAGGATTCAACTCCTGAATTGAGCAATGATACCAGGTGAAGAAAGGTATGTATCTGTATTGGTAATGGGTTGAGTCTCGGACATCCCCACTCAAAGTACTAGCTGAATCCTGTGGGCTGTAGCTTGGGTATACTGGCTGACTGTGTGACCCAAAAGCCCCTGGTGTTGTGAGAGTATTCTAAGTTCTGAAGATGTGTGTGATGTTTGCCCCTTCCTTTCATGATTGTTCCTCCAGACTCAACATTGAAAGTCACACACAGCCAACCTGGTCTTTCATTAAAAATTCTTAAACTTGTTTTTTTACAGCAGCCAGGGTAAGTACATGCATTTGACTTATTAATGAGTAATGAACAGCACTAGAAGCCAATCAGGTGTGCTTTGGAGCCCATGTGATCACAAGAAATGTGCTGACAGGAGAAGAAAGCAAAATAGGCAGAGGGAGGAGGTCCTCGGTCTGCTGCTGCTTCTTCTTCGCAATCCAATCAGTATGTTGGGAGCAGGGAGGACTACTTGGATGTATTGCCTGATGTTTTGCTTAACTGCACCAGAGGCAGGGCAGGACACCATTTTGGCCATGCTGTGTGGCATCACAGCACTGGACAGACAGAATTACAAATCATTTAACCTTTTACCATATATATGTATTTCAACTGTGCATTTAGTTGTTTTCCTGGATTCCACATCTGTTTTTCAGGTGATAAAAACAAAAAAGTTGAGAAGCCCAGGAAAAGAGAATTCTCTACTATATAGCATGTGTCTATACCTTTTTAAAGGGCCTGCACTCTGTTACAATTTTAGACTGCAATGTTTGCTGTGATTATCGCAGAATGGCGAGGGCATGGATTATATGAAATCTTTTTTATTTTTGAAAATTGTTTTATTTTGGCTTGGAGACAGGAATTCAGAGAGTGACACTGGGTACAAAGTAGCTCTATACAGTGGGGATCGAAAGTTTGGGCACCCCAGCTAAAAATTTGTATTAATGTGCATAAAGAAGCCAAGGAAAGATGGAAAAATCTCCAAAAGGCATCAAATTACAGATTAGACATTCTTATAATATGTCAACAAAAGTTCGATTTTATTTCCATCATTTACACTTTCAAAATAACAGAAAACAAAAAAATGGCGTCTGCAAAAGTTTGGGCACCCTGCAGAGTTAATATCTTGTACTGCCCCCTTTGGCAAGTATCACAGCTTGTAAACGCTTTTTGTAGCCAGCCAAGAGTCTTTCAATTCTTGTTTGAGGTATCTTTGCCCATTCTTCCTTACAAAAGTCTTCCAGTTCTTTGAGATTTCTGGGCTGTCTGTCACGCACGGCTCTTTTAAGGGCTATCCATAGATTTTCAATTATGTTGAGGTCAGGAGATTGTGAAGGCCATGGCAAAACCTTCAGTTTACGCCTCTTGATGTAATCCCCCGTGGATTTCGAGGTGTGTTTAGGATCATTATCCATTTGTAGAAGCCATCCTCTCTTTAACTTCAGCTTTTTCACAGATGGCATCAAGTTACCATCCAAAATTTGCTGAAATTTTATTGAATCCATTTTTCCTTCTACTCGTGAGATGTTCCCTGTGCCACTGGCTGCAACACAACCCCAAAGCATGATTGATCCAACCCCATGCTTAACAGTTGGACAGAGGTTCTTTTCATTAAATTCTGTGCCCCTTCTTCTCCAAACGTACCTTTGCTCATTCCGGCCAAAAAGTTCAATTTTAACCTCATCGGTCCACAGAACTTGTTTCCAAAATGCATCAGGCTTGTCTATATGTTCATTTGCAAAGTTCAAACGATGATTTTTGTGGTGAGGACGTAGAAGAGGTTTTCTTCTGATGACTCTTCCATGAAGACCATATTTGTACAAGTATCTCTTTATAGTGGAATAGTGTACCACAACTCTAGTGTCTGCCAGATCTTTCTGGAGGGATCGTGCAGTCAAACGTGGGTTTTGAATTGTTTTTCTCACAATCCTGCGAGCTGTTTTTTTTGCTGTTATTTTTCTTGGTCTTCCAGATGTTGCTTTAACTTCCACTGTCCTGATGACTGCCATTTCTTAATTACATTCCGAACAGAGGATATTGACATCTGAAAATGCTTTGCTATCTTCTTATAGCCTTCTCCAGCTTTGTGAGCGTCAACTATTTTCAGTTTCAGTTTTGTAGACAACTGCTTAGAAGAACCCATGGTGCTGATTGTTGGGGCAAGGTCAGATGAGTCTGGGCATTTAAAACCTTTGAGATTGACATAACCTGGTCTTCCCAGACGATGATTTAGAACAATCCATGACACTGGCAGGTCTCAGCTTGGCAAAGGGGGCAGTGCATGCTATAAATTCTGCAGGGTGCCCAAACTTTTGCAGACGCCATTTTTTTGTTTTCTGTTATTTTGAAAGTGTAAATGATGGAAATAAAATCGAACTTTTGTTGACATATTATAAGAATGTCTAATCTGTAATTTGATGCCTTTTGGAGATTTTTCCATCTTTCCTTGGCTTCTTTATGCACATTAATACAAATTTTTAGCTGGGGTGCCCAAACTTTCGATCCCCACTGTATATCTCACCCAGTCTACTTGTAAGATGATGCTCCCTCTCTTCAAGGTAGCGAGAGCCATGTCACCCACTTCAAAAAACGAAGCTGGCACATTTGGAAGCTATGGCGTCTGAGACTCAATACAGTAAAGGCAGGAGATTGCATTGCTCTTCCTCTAGATACAAAAGGTAGAGGCGGGGTGTTAGGGCCGGAACTCCAGCTAACATAAGGGATAACTGTAATTTCTGTAGCAGATAAGCTCTTCCATGTTGATGGAATCAGTTGTTCTGTGGCATAAATTATTCACATGTGATGGCAGAAACCAGGATTTGTAAAGTATTTGCTGTGCCTATGTAGTCCTATCTCAGTTAAAGGCTACATACCATTATACATGTAGGCACCACTGTCAAGGTCCTACCTTTTCCCTGAGGTTATGTTACTCCATGTGCTGGCGTCCATCTTGGATTCTGCTGTGCATGGTGGGAATCCTTTTATGCCTTCAGGTCTCTGAGGTCCATCCCCCAGAGGGGTGTGGCTGATGACATATAAGCCTGTGGCCCGCACATGCTCTTTGCACTTGTGTCTTGTGTCTTTGTGTTGCTATTACTCTGTTCTGACTCTCGTGACTCTCCTGGTATCTGATTCGGCTTGTGACTCGACTATTCTTTGTATTCTTCTTTGATCTGGCCCTCTGTTGCTGAACCCGGCTCGTGACCTGTGATTCTCGTCTGCTGTCCTGTACTGTTTTGTCCTGTTGTTGTTGACCCGGCTTGTCTGACTACTCTTTTGTCTCTTCCACCAGCTACACGCCATTGGCGGCGGCCATTACCGCAGCTGAGGTGTCTCGGGGGCCGCGACCTGGTTCCTGGCTGCGTCAAGTCCATCCCCACCATCAGGGGCCCTGGTGAAGGGCAGCCTGGGACTTAGACTCCACGCCCTGAGGGACTTTGGTCTGTGGGTGGTGGTTGTCGTCAGCCAGTGCGTTACATTGTTAGGCCTGCCTGTCCGTTCCTCGGCCCCTGCCCTGACAACCTTGCCTTAATCTGGAGTGTCCCTAACCAAATTTAGCATTTGCAGCCATACTTTAGCCGGCCTGAACTTTGCTTATATTAACAGTGCAGTTGTCTGCTTGCTGTTGTCGAGTGTTTGCTAGTAGTTAAAATATGTGGCAACGTTTAGGTTGTGAATATTTATTTTGCTTTGGCCAATTACTGAATGGTTTATTCCAGTGATGTCAGCTGAGGAAGGGCACTGTCACGTACCTGATAGAAGTCTGAATTGACGACGTCAGCCTCTCTTGTATCTCCAACCTAGGCCCCACTGAAGGTGGAACAGATGGTGCCGAGGGACAGGAGAAACAAGAGTGAAGGCAGATATTGATTGCAGAACTTGCGGCTGGAGGTGTAACCTCGGTAAATCAAGCAGGGCATCAGTCAGGAACAGAGGAGATGCCGGAATGGCCAGCTGAGGTTAAGGAAGCACTCCACTGGAACTGCAAGATCTGAGTACGTGGCTTTCTGGACCTTCTGATAAGCGTGAGGCCAGAACATACCATGACAACCGGATCTGATGTAATAGATAGCCAGGCCAAGCACTCGGCAGGCCTGTAGAGCCAAACTGGAGCTGGAAGCGTAGTCAGAATAATAGCCAGGGTCAGCAATGAGCAGGCGATGAAGTAACCGAACATCAGACAGGGATGAGGTCAGGAGGAAGCCAGGATCAGAAACTGATGAGCAGAAGCATAAACAGAATCCAAGAGCAGGTCATTGGCAAGTCGGGTCAGTAACAGATACACACAGGATACAGCAGGACACAGAATTAACTGAAGACCAGTCAGCACTGACAGAGAGTAAAAGCCTCCTTTAAATAGTCCATCTGGTGCCAGAAACTATGGGCACACTCCCACATGCATGCACCCGTGTGCGCATATTCTTGCACACGTGCTCAAGCCTAATGTTTATTTTTATTAGCAATGTGCCCGTGCTAATTTCTATGCGCGAATGTGCATTTCTATGCGCCAGTCGCCGTACAGGAATTCCCTTACAGGCATAAATATTTGGAGGGATCTTCTAGAAAGGACCTTGCCTCCCAGGCTCACCCTGGAGAGGATGTAGCTGTGGTAGGTCCTTGCTTGTTTGGACCTATGGAATCTATTCTGGCATGTAGCACAGATCTAAAGAACCTAAAGTCAACAAAAGGAATCTAAGCTGGTCTGTGGCAGAGGTTTAAGAAACTGGAAGATCATCTGGGCCTAAAGAATTCTTGGAGAAGTTTGCTGTGCAGGGGTATATTTGCTACAGTTTATACCTGTCCTGTATGCCTAATGTTCTCCCTCCAACACAACAGAGCCAATAAAACTGCAAGAAAAAGTTTGAAGGCACTGAATCTGCCTATCTGTGACTGTCTGTAAAATCTGAATATTTGATGAACAAAAGCAAAAAGGGCACACTCTCATCGTGCATTAACGTGGTACACCACATGTTTAATGTGAAATCAAATAGATATATACTCACAAACCAAAGGAAAATACAAGCAGAATAGGTGGTCCGCAATGGCAGTCCAATACAATGCTGTGCCCTAAATAAGGATATGCTGACGCGTCTCGGGAGACGAACCCCCTTCTTCAGAGCTAAAATATGTCCCTGCTGTTCCAACTCTTATATACCCAGGAATGTTAAGGAGGTCAAGAAATCCATCCCCCCCACTCACGAAAAGACCCAATCACATAAAAAGGCCCAATGGATCCACCTCCCAAAAAAAAAAACACACAAAACTCAGCCAAAAAAGTATTATATGAAAAAATGTCACCAATGGTAAATAAATAAATAGATAAGCAAATAGATTAATTAATTCATGAATAAATAATAGAATGCAAAAAGTAAATAATTGATGGACATTACTTACTCATCGTCCCAGAATATGAATGCATGCCTCCTGTGTAGCACATGGATAATCCCTGCCCCAGATGATATTGACCTTTTAATACTTATATGTAATGATAGTGTAGGTAAATAAATGTTCCTGTATGGATACTGTATATAAAGTGTACATATATAGCCAGCATGGTGTCTGTATAACTCGCCACGCTGGTAACAAGTGGACGTGACTGCAGAGGCAATTGGAATGTCGGTGCGCATGTGCACTACGTGGCATTCCGTTCACGCATGCACGCTGCGCCGTGCATGCGCCGCGGAGTCGCACCGCCCGACACATGCATTCTGAAATCCTTATATTCTGCATGAAGATTTGAGTGCTGGTTTCGTTTGTTAGTTTTTGGATTGTGACTGTCTGTAAGTTGATGTGTTGTTGTTGGGTGCAGCTACAGGATAGGCCTTTAGGAAGGCAGGAGAGCCCATTAAAATTGCAGTTGAACTGTGAGCTGTTGAACAAATTATTAAATCAGGAATAAACTCTTCTATCTTTTACAGCCAAAGACAGCCGCCATCTTAGCCTCCGTTTAGATCTACAGTTACCATGGTACAGCATATGTGATCAGCAATGAGACCAAACATTTGGGGGTTTGAAAGTTTGTTTGGGGACTGACATAAGCACACTGGAAACTATGACAGTTATCATGACTTGAATGTAACTATTTTGGGTTACAGTTAAATTGGTGAGTTAGTTGTGCTTTAGGATGTATCTATATATCATGTCACAGTGGAAAATGCCAATGGAGTGCAGTTTTTCAGGTGAGTCACAGGATTATAAAATAGTATAAGTGTTACCTAGGTGTCTCACCCATACATTGTGAGGGGCTCCAGGACAAGTGTCATATAGAGGGAAAACAAGCATGTTAGTTTTCTCAGGATTTGGCATATAATGTCTAAGCTTCTTCAGTTAACCATTAGCCACCCGGCCAATGGCCATTTGGCAGCTGGCAAAATCCTTCAGCGTTCCGGGTGGACGCCATATAGCGTCCTCCCAGGCATGCGCAGTTTGCGCGCCTGCAGAGCCGCGCAGCAGCGCGATCTGTCACCGGCCGCGTACCTCGGACACGACCGATTAGAGATCTGAGTACCGGCCCCATTGCCGGTACCATGTGACCTGCTGTGACCAATCACAGCAGGTCACACGACAGTTGTATACAATGGATGGCTTCATTCATGCCATCCATTGTATACTAGTGTGCCTAGCTGTGAATGGTCACAGCGATCACATGCACAAGCTGGGCTAATCACAGCCCAGCTGTGTCATGTGATTAGCCATGGCCAAATCACAGCTAAGCACAAAAAAAAAAGCTGAATGAATCGATGTCATTCAGGTAACTGCTTGCTTATAGCAAAGTAATTCTTTGCTATAAGCAAATTGTGTAAAAAAAAAAAAATATATACTGATCACTTCCCCAAAGTAGTACAATGTTACTATGGTAACATTGTACTACTTTGGTCAAAGTGAAATATGAAAAAAAAATCTTAAAAAAAAGAAAAAATGTAATAAAAAATTAAAAATAATAAAAAAAAGTAAAAAAAAATATATTTTTTTTTCATACTGTCACCAGTCAGTGTCCCTGATCACCGCCATGCCAGTTATATGATGATGCTGTACTGCACTGGTGACAGTATGTAAAAAAATTTTGAAAATAATTTGTTTAATTTTTTAATTTTCCGAAAAATTATGACAAAAAAAATACAACTTCAAAAAACTCACCATGCCTCTTATGAAGTACGTCAGACTGTCTACTTTGCAAAAAGGGGTAACTTGGGGGGATATCTGTACTGTTCTGACATTCTTGGCCCTCAAGAAAGTAGATTGGCTGTCAGTACTTCAGGATTGATCAATATTCAGATCTATACCATAGTTTGTGAACTCTATAACTTTCCTACAAACTAAAAAATACATCCTAATTTGGGTTATTTTCACCAAAGACATGTAGCAGAATACATCTCGGCCTAAATTTGCAAACTTTTATAACAGAAACAAAGAAAAACGTGTTTTTGTTTTACAAATTTTCTGTCTTTTTTTGTTAATTTAGCAAAAAATAAAAACTCAGTGATGAATAAATACCACCAAAAGAAAGCTCTAGTTGTGTGAAGAAAATGATAAAATTTTAGTTTGGGTACAGTGTTGTATGATCGCGCAATTATCATTTAAAGTGTGAGAGCGCTGAGACCTGAAAAATAGCCTGGGAGGGAAGGGGGTAAAAGTGCCCGGTATGGAAATGATTAAAATCAACAGCCCAGAACTCCTCTGATTTTTTTCTATATCCCAAACGTATATCGAGTGATGCACACCCAACAAACCAAACTCTCCAAAGGCTCAGCATATCCAGATAAGAGGAACAGTTTTACATGTGAAGATATAAGGCAAATGAGACACTCTCTATAGCAGTGGTTCTCAACCTTCCTAATGCTGCGACCCTTTAATACAGTTCCTCATGTTGTGGTGACCCCCAACCATATTTTCATTGCTACTGTAACTGTAATTTTGCAGTGGGAGGAATAGTGCCTCATCACTGATGTCAGTGGGAGGAATAGTGTCCCATCGTTGGTATCAGTTGGAGGAATAGTGTCCCATCATTGGTATCGGTGGGAGGAATAGTGCCACATTGTTGGTGTCAGTGGGAGGAATAGTGCCCCATCATTGGTGTCAGTGTGGGAGGAATAGTGCCCCATCATTGGTGTCAGTGGGGGGAGATTGTGCCCCATCGTTGGTGTCAGTGGGGGGAGGAACAGTGCCACATCATTGGTGTCAGTGGGAGGAGGAATAGTTACCCATCATTGGTGTCAGCGGGGGGGGGGGGGAGGAAATAGTCCTATAGCAATGCCACTGGTACCTTCTGCCTGGGGACGGGGTGGCGCCACCCCGCTGAAAAATGCCGCCTAAGGCAAACGCCTTCTTTGCCTCAAGGCAGATACGCCCCTGGCTACAGCCAACATATCTAAAAATCTAAATGTTCTTTTATTTCACGTCAACAACAGTGATCAGTCATGTACTACATGCATTAGGGCCGCTGTGCTACATGCATTTTACCCTCTGGGAATTCAAGTTACTTTTAAGCTTTGGGGATACTTCTTTAAAAATTAAGGTCAATAATGGAAAAACCCTTATAGTTAGTAACTACATTAATGAGAAATTGCCTGCTTATTCAAGACGGAGTGGCAGTGCCTCCTGATAGTCTGCCTCCCAGCAAGGTATACAAACTCATAGATGCTCCATGCTCCCTTACTCTCAGCATGCTGCAAGAGTCAATCCTGAGTAATTGGATCCCCCATACCTGAAAGCCCCATTCCATTAGAGCAGTGAAGCGAAGGCTTCAACAGAGTCAGAAAGGAAGCATGGAAAGATGAATTTGACTTGTTAGGGGGTTGGCTATTGAAGTTCAGATTGGGCAAAAAGACAGTGTATATTTTGATCCTTTCTTTTATACAAATGTTGTTTTTATCCATTTTATATATTGTTACAGAGACACTATCCTGAACTCAAAAATGCAGGTGAACATACACAAAAATCAAGTATTTTAAAAGCTTACTTGAAGTCTATTTCTATTTCATAAACAAAAAAAGAGCAAAACATTTTCTTAAAAAAGTTGTTCTTTGTTTCTATTGTAAAATTTTGCAAACAGGTTTTCTCCTTCACTGATGTGCGTAGATGTGGCTGCACTGATGGGCACTGATAGGCAGGACTGATGGGAACTAATGAGGTGGCATGGATATACAGCACTGATGAGCTGGCACTGATGAGGCAGCACTGGTGGGCATTGATGAGGAGGCACTGATTAAGCTGCATTGATATGCAGCAATGATGGACACTGATAGGAGGTGCTGATGGGAACTGATAGGCAGCACTGATGGGCACTGATAGGCGGCACCGATTACACTGACTGGAGGAGCTGACTGGTGGCACTGACTGATGGCACTGACTGATGGCACTGCTGGGCGGCACTGAATGGCTTAACTGCAGGGCGGCGCTGCTGGGCAGCACTGATGGGTGGCACTGCTGGGCACTGATGGGTGGCACTGCTGGGCACTGATGGGTGGCACTGCTGGGCAGCACTGATGGGTGGCAATGCTGGGCACTGATGGGTGGCACTGCTGGGCACTGATGGGAGGTACTGCCAGGCACTGGTGGGTGGCACTGCTGGGCACTGATCATCAGTGCCGCGATGATCAGTGCCAATCTGTTCTGTGACAGTTGCTGGTTATCGACAGTATTTTCCTCACTTTTTTTTTACTGGATATGTTTATTAGCAAAAAGTAAAAAAATTCTTTTTCTCAAAATTGTCATTCTTTTTTTTTTTATAGCGCAAAAAAAAAAAACACAGATGATCAAATACCACCGAAAGAAAGCTCAATTTATGGGAAAAAAAGTAAGGAAATGTTATTTTGGTGCAGCATTGCATGACCACTCAATTATCAGTGAAAGTGAAGCAGCGCTGTAACGCAAAAAATGGCCTGGTCAGGAAGGGGGGTAAATCCTCCGGAGCAAAAGTGGTTAAGATGTCATTATCCTTAAAGTGACACAAATGTTTGGTTGAAAATTAATAAACCAATACATTTATTCAAGCATATTTTCTTTATTCAAAGTATCTTCTATTGCGCTCAGCCTCCTCCAAATCTCCAATTTCTCTTTTCCCTTAGCAAATATACATAATAGTTCTTCATAAATTTAGGCTAAAATATATTCTGCTACATTTCTTTGGTTAAAAAAACAAATATATTTATATCATTTAGACCAGCCTTTCTCAATCCTTTCAGCACAGAGGAACCCTTGAAATAACTTTACGATCTCAGGGAACCCCTGCTAAAAATTATTGTATCTACAGCTTATGATTAATTAATGTGATGGTCAGTGAGAAATATGTTCCTTAAGTTTCCAGTCATTGGGAAGAATTACACCCTTACAGATAGCTAAAAAGAACAGTGTTATCAATGAGAACATTTTTGAGATGCAGAAATTGTGCATTCCTGAAGGAACCCATAACGACCTCAGAAGAAACCATAGGGCCCTGGTTGAGAAACACTGATTTAGACTATGGGAAAGGTATAGAGTCTACAAACTATTATATATACTGTATATCTAAAATTTATGAACCCTGACATTCTAGCTGTCTACCTTATTTCTTGAGACCCTAAAATTCCAGTACAATACAGACATCCTCCAAGTAATCCCCTTTTTCTTTGTTATAAATATGTACAATTTAATTAGGTACTGGGATGGCATAAGCATATTAATGGTCATGATACAATGGGTGAAACACAAAGTAAAATATCCAAATCATACAAAAAGTACTGTCAATCACAACCAGGGGCGGACTGATAACTCATGGGGCCCCTGGGCAATAGGGGATCATGGGGCCCCTGTGTCCTTGCCCAAACTCAAAAAAGCCTATGAATAAGGTACCAGGGGCATCTCTTGGGGCCCCCTACTGACCCCAGGCCCTCGGGCAGTGCCCGAGTTTCCAAATGGTCAGTCTGCCCCTGATCACAACCTATTGCACAGAGATGATGCCAGAGTAAGAAGTCTTTAGTACCTGAGGTGTAATACTCCAAGGTATTTAAGAGGCATGGTGAGTTTTTTTAAGCTGTTGAGCCTTTTGCCACACATTTTTGGAAAAATGAAGAAACTAAATAAAATTAGATATTTTTTCACAATTGCCATTTTAACAAATTATTCCTCACACACAGCATAGGCAGTCTTGCTAACAACACCCATAGCACATTCTGCTACTCCTGCGTATGGGGATATCAAATGTCAGATTTTGTGCACAGCATAGC
The DNA here is from genome assembly GCF_062004578.1 of Staurois parvus. Taxonomy (NCBI): domain Eukaryota; kingdom Metazoa; phylum Chordata; class Amphibia; order Anura; family Ranidae; genus Staurois; species Staurois parvus. The sequence goes on from NW_028317934.1 coordinate 536,771, forward strand.
CACATAAAGGGGCCCTTAATTCAAGGAGCGCCTTCAGGTTTTCAAGGGGCACACAAAAAGTTATAAAATGATGACATTTTGGAAAAGCAAACACCTCAAGCTATTTTCTAAGAGACATAGTGAGTCTTTTGAAAATTTAACTTTTTGCCACAAGTTTTTAGAAAATGCAGCAAGAAAGTGACAATGTATTTTTTTCCAAAGTTTTCATTTAATAGCATATTTCTAAAACAGAGCATAGGCATACTACACCATAAAACTCATCCCATTGTTTCTCCCACGTATGGGTATAATGCATGTGTGAGACTTTTTCAAACATTGTATCTAAAACAGCGTACTGTAATGCTCCCCTCTGTATGAGTGGTCACAGAATATAGCTTAGAGTAGCTTCACCTATATCAGTCCCTGTTCCTATAAGTCAATTTGACGGCTCTCCAAATTTTTAAACAATGTTATGTTCCCTGACCAGGAAGTACAGGAGGCTGAAAAAAGAGAAGAGTGAACCTGTGGTTTCAGGAGTGCAGTTGTTCCTAGAGAATGACTGCGACTGGTGTTACGCAGGAACATAGTCATGAGGCATGCAAATGGGTCAGTTCAAGAGTCAGGCAGAGCCATGGTTAGTGGAGGAAAAAACCAAGCGCCATCTGGGTGTAGTACTGCAAAACCATTTAATGAACAAAGAGCAAAAGTAACACTAACAAAAGGAAAGTGGTCTCAGGCATGAGTAGTAGTGGGGATGGTCATCAGTGTCGGTCCCGGGCCGCAAATGGATGGAGGCTGTGAACCGGCATCCAGGTGGTTCTGGAGGCTCCCAGGGCTACCTGGTTGGTGAAGACCGCAGCATGAGGGGCAGAAGTGATGTCAACAGCGGAACTGACAATCAAAGATGGCAACGCGTTGCAGAGCGTGAGCTCCTTCTTCAGAGCCATGGTCAGCAAACAGGCAAATGATCAGTCTAGGCAGCAGACAGAAATATTGTCGATTAACAGGCCAGGGCCAGTTCAGACAACAAGCAGGAATGAGGTCAGTATGTAGACAAAGCAGACTTCAAACCAACATAAATTCTTACACTTGCCCTCTTTGTGTCCAAGTGGCAGGCAGAATGTGGTCAATAAACAGACCAGGGTATGTTTAAATTTGGAAAAAGTGATCCACTCAAATGGTCCAGCATGAAAGAAAGTAGGATTACTGGCAATGAACTGTTGGACATACAACTTACGTGTGTGTGTGTGTGTGTGTGTGTGTGTTTGGGGTTTGGGGGGGTCCAGATGTGAAGATCAGATATTTAGTGATTCAACCTTGTTCCAGATGTGAAGACCAGGTATTTAGTGATTCAACCTTGTTCCAGATGTGAAGATCAGGTATTTAGTGATTCGGGATGTCTAACTGCTGTACCCTGAGAGGACCATTAATAGGAAGTGAGTATGTGTCTAAAATAAGGACAGGTAATAGAAAATTACTAAATCAACAAGAGAGTGTCTTATTACCACTAATTTAGGTATATAAATGGTAATTTTAGGTGTGTTTTAATTTCTAAGTCAGTGATTCGTTATGGGTGGCAGGGGACAAAGGAAATGAGTTGTATCTAGAGTTTAGTTACATATTTAGTCTGGCTGAATAAAGACAAAAGTCCATCCAGTTCAGCCATTAAAAAAAAAAAGTTATAATCCTATACCCACAGTTGATCCAGAGGAAGGCAAAAAAAAACTAGCAAAGCACGATCCAATTTGCTCCTGTAGGGAAAAAAATTCCTTCCTTAGTAACTATTTTGTCTTCCCCAAGGACAAGCCTCCGCAGTCCATAGGTTGGCTTTCTCTGGTATTCTCCTAAAACAATTCATAGACCCCTTAGCCCCAAATAACCCAGGCAGAGCCGATAAGTGTAGAATTCATCACTGACTTTACCTTTTCTTAGGACAGAGTAAACACCATGCATATCAGCCCGTGCTGCAGCTGCTGCTTCAATGCCAAGCATCTTTCTTTCTATCCATTTCACCAGCCCAAATCAGAATAATGTCCGGTCAGGTTTGACTAAATGAAACCTAAACTTTACTCCAGAGAGAATAAACATAACAGTCATTCCATTTAACAAACAGTGAGGGCCCCTTCACACTATGTGCAGTGACTAGTGTTTTTCCTCACCAGATCAATGCCAATAACCACAAGGGCACATAGGAAATAATTGTTTTCACACTGGTGAACTGAGAACATAGAAAACAATGCTGGTGTGATGTGAAAACACTTGTGGTGTGATGTGAGATCAGAGCACATAGAAAACAATGCTGGTGTGATGTGAAAACACTTGTGGTGTGATGTGAGAGCGGAGCACATAGAAAACAATTCTGGTGTGATGTGAAAACACTGGTGGTGTGATGTGAGAGTGGGGCACATAGAAAACAATCCTGCATATGTAAACGGGCCCTAACATTTTCAGTATAGTAGAGACACCGTTCATAATAAATGGCAGTTATTGCTCTTTCTTAGAATGTCTAGGTGCTCAGATAGACTCATTTTCATTCACATAAACAGAGCACTTTCTCTACCCAGAGGGTACTCATGAACTGTTACTCATTTTCATTGCAGGGCAGGGGAGTTTGGTCTGTGAAATAAGTGGAGAGGAGTTCCAGTTAAAGAAGATCTATAATATTTTATATTTCTATAAACGGAGGGAGGACACCTTCTGTTTCCGCTCCCCCCCCGCCACCCAAGGGTTTCAATCCTTAATGGGGAGCCCTCATGCCCACTTAATGTTTTTACAGCGGCTGTTTTTGGTGTTTTTTTCTACAGTCAATAAACCCCCCAGCATGTTATCCTATGTGTCCAGTGGGTTTCTAGAGGAGTGTTTTAACTGTGAAAACGCTATAATGCTGAAAAACACGGCAAAAGGTGGTAAAACACCGCAAACCGGTGTTTTTGGACTTTTTTTTACCCCAACATTTTTTTTTTTGGTAAAAAAACCCCTAAAAACCGCAAATGTGTGAAAACGGCACTAATCGTGGCAAAACACAGCTAAGCGCTAATGCAAAAATGCTAAAAAGAGCTGAAAACCTCACGTTTTTAACTTGACTCTACACAGCTAATGTTACCAGCGTTATCAAAACATTAAGTGTGCATGAGGGCTAAAAGACAGGTTTATTGCACACAATGTAGAGCACCGTAGAAGAAGATGGGATCCCACTTTCCTGTAAGTCGCTCTACATGTGTGCAATAAACCTGTCTTTTAAGTCTACACTTAGAGGCTCCTTTTTTTCTCTGTTTAGTAACACTTTAAAACTTTTTTCTAAAAGAAAAAAAAATGTAATTCAATTTGTTTATTGAATACTTAAAAAGCATATAAACTCAAGAGCAAAACTGTATTATATTGCAGTTTACCAGTCCTTAGATGTTGTGGCTGTATGTATGGAAGAGAAACATGGTCACCCTAGGATGATTTGGATTATAGAATACACCCCCTCTCCTCATCCCCATAACATGGGGGTAGATGTTCTGTACTTTGCTGAAGTAAACTGGGTAGGGCTGATAACACTGGTTGACATTTGCAAAGGAAGTTATGAGCTCACTGGCAGGATCAATGGGTATTTTTTTTGCATTTATCAAACAGATATAACAAAATGGTTTTAAATGGTATTTTTAGTAAACCAAAAAGGAGAAAACAAGAGAAGTTAATTGCTGTTTATTGTTCAGGGTTTACATTTAAAGTCTATTTACACTTCATGTCCCTCTAGGCCTACCCCTTCAACATGCTGACAAGTTTGTTGTGTGATTCCACTGCAAAACAAAGAGTATTGTTGTCCTGTTTAAGAAAGTGTAAAAATAACAGATCTACAGGCAAAATCAACAGATAATAAAACTTACGGAGGTAACTCCCCATATAGAAGATACATTTGAAATACTACAATTTTGGCCATATTCAATATACCAGTATTTCAAAATATATTTCAATAAATATATATATATATATATATATATATATATATATATATATATATATATATACTGCAAGTTAAAATGCATTTTTTTATATATTACAAAATATATGAAAATATTTTTTTTAAATATATTCTTCAGATTTTTTTTAACATATAAAAAAAGTCATTTTAACATATATTTTTACATATATATATATATGTAAATGCTTTCCACAAATTTTGATTTGTATTTTTAAAGACACAGTATATCTTAAATGTATTATTAAAAATATTTTTCATATGTTTTGTAATATATATATATATATAGATATATACAGTTGCAAGAAAAAGTATGTGAACCCCTTGGGATTACGTGGAGTTTTGCATGAATTGGGCATAAAATGTGCTCTGAACGTCATCTAAGTCACAACAATAGAAGAACACAGTCTGCTGAACATAATACTACACAAACATTAGATGTTGCCATGGTTTAATTGCACATAACATGTAAACATTCACAGTGCAGGGAGGAAAAAGTATGTGAACCTTCGGACTTAATAACTGGTTGACCCTCCTTTGGCAGCAATAACCTCAACCAAACGTTTCCTGTAGTTGCAGATCAGACCTGCACAACGATCTGGAGTAATTTTGGACCACTCCTCTTCACAAAACTGTTTCAGTGTAGCAATATTCTTGGGATGTCTGGTGTGAATCGCTCTCTTAAGGTCATGCCACAGCATTTTAATCGGGTTGAGGTCAGGACTCTGACTGGGCCACTCCAGAAGGCGTATTCTGTGCTGTTGCAGCCATTGTTTTGGTATATTACTTGTATGCTTTGGGTCATTGTCCTGTTGCATCACCCATCCTCTGCAGAGCTTCAGTTGGCGGACAGATGGTCGTACGTTTTCCTGCAAAATGTCTTGATAAACTCTGGAATTCATTTTCCCATCAATGACAACAATCCGTCCAGGCCCTGAGGCAGCAAAGCAGCCCCAAACCATGATGCTCCCTCCGCCATGTTTTACAGTGGGGATAAGGTTTTGATGTTGGTGTGCTGTGCCTTTTCTTCTCCACACATAGTGTTGTGTGTTCTTCCCAAACAACTCAATCTTGGTTTCATCTGTCTACAGTATATTTTGCCAGTAGTGCTGTGGAACATCCAGGTGCTCTTTTGCAAACTTCAAACGTGCTGCAATACTCTTTTTGGACAGCAATGGCTTCCTCCGTGGTGTCCTCCCATGTACTCCATTTTTGTTTAATGTTTTACTTATTGTAGATGTGTCAACAAAAATGTTAGCATGTGCCAGAGATTTCTGTAGGTCTTTAGCTGACACTCTGGGATTCTTCTTTACCTCATGCAGCATTCTGCGCTGTGCTCTTGCAGTCATTTTTACAGGACGACCACGCCTAGGGAGAGTAGCAACAGTGCTAAACTTTCTCCATTTGTAGACAGTCTGGCTTACCGTGGACACATGAACATCAAGGCTTTTGGAGATACTTTTGTAACCCTTTCCAGCTTCATGCAAGTCAACAATTCTTGATCGTAGGTCTTCTGAGAGCTCTTTTCTGCGAGGCATGGTTCACATCAGACAGTGCTTCTTGAAACCAGTAAACCCAAAACAGGTGTGTGTTTTTTAAGGGCAGGACAGCTGTCAGCAACACATCCAATATCATCACACTGATTGAAGTCAAGGTTGGCTCACTCCTGGCTCCAATTAGCTCTGGGAGAAGTCATTAAGCTAGGGCCTCACATACTTTTTCCTCCCTGCACTGTGAATGTTTACATGTTATGTGCAATTAAACCATGGCAACATCTAATGTTTGTGTAGTATTATGTTCAGCAGACTGTGTTCTTCTATTGTTGTGACTTAAATGACGTTCAGAGCACATTTTATGCTCAATTCATGCAAAACTCCACATAATCCCAAGGGGTTCACATACTTTTTCTTGCAACTGTATATATATATATATATATATATATATATATATATACTGCGTATATATATATATATATATATATATATATATATATATATATATATATACAGTATATTGAAATATATTTTGAAATATATTGAATATGGCCAAAATTGTAGTATTTTAAATATATGTCAATATATTTGGGGATAATATTTTTAAAATATATTTCAAATATATTTTTCTTCCATATGGGTCAGAAAGCAACACTGCTGTGTTAATGCTAGTGTGCAATAATTTTTTGTTTGTAGTTCCACTTTGAATATACATTTCAGTTGTGCTTACCTGCCTGACAAAGGCAAGCCATAGATTATGCTATTTTCTTTACTGCAACCACAGGTTGCAGTAAAGAACAATGGAGAAGCCCTCTTATTGAAGGGATTTTTAATGCACGGATTTTATCAAATAGTTGGCTAACATTTAAACAATTTAAAAGAAATGATTTTTATTTACACAATCTTAAAAAAGACATATGAATTATAATACAAAATAAGGCGGAATCACCAAAAGTGATTTTACAGTAAGGATTTTTGCTCTCCTACTTTCGTCTACCTTCGCTGTTAGAGGCACATGAAATTATTGGCTTCATTCACAAAAATCAATGTTTTTAACCCTTTGGTGGTTCTTCCTATCCTTCCTGCCCCTGTATGGGGCCATGAAAGTGCATAATTGTGTCCTATTTGATTATAATTGTATTGTTTATACTGATGGAAGATCTTAAATATATATTGTTATGTTTATTGTAGGCGTCATGCCTCTTGAGCACTTCTGAAGAAGAGATTGTGATTGGTTTTGAAACGTGTCAAGTGCAAATATACGCATGATTTATCTCTACATCCTTACTGTAAGATCACTTTTGGTGATACCGCCATATTTTGCATTGTAATTCATATGTCTTTTTTAAGATTGTATAAATAAATATCGTTTTCTTTTAAATTGTTTGATTGTTAGCCTACTATTTGATAAAATTCGTGCGTTAAAAATCCCATCAATAAGAGGGCTTCTCCATTGTATTTTCCAGGGATGATGGCACTTCTTGTATCACACCCCTTCCCTTTCTCAGGTTGCAGTAAAGAAAACCACTCGATTCCCCCACCAACACAGTTGGTGTTGATGGGGAAATCTCTCCTGCAGTGATGTTGTGTTCCTGCTGAACCTCCAAGATTCGATCCATCTATGGCTGGCTTAACTTGTTGTATAAAAGTCCAAACGAGGCTCTTGTTGACATGATATAACTGGCCTTTGCATGGGTGGATGTTCCCATATCAAAGTTATCTGCTTCAATATAGCTATGAAACATGACAGTTTTTTGAAGGCTGTATTGGGGTCAGTTTATGTGGATCTCAAATAACCTTTCTTTTGTTCCCCCTGCGGATCCTACACATACAGCAGGTTGTGATTTATTGAGAGTAGCTGGATCTGGGATTGCACCTACATAGGGCTCTCTGGGTAAAGCCATTACATAGTATTACATAGTTAGTCTGGCTGAAAAAAGACAAAAGTCCATCCAGTTCAACCATAGAAAAAAAAAGTTATAATCCTATACCCACAGTTAATCCAGAGGAAGGTAAAAAAAAATCCCCAGCAAAGCACGATCCAATTTGCTCCTGCCGGGAAAAAAATTACTTCCTGATCCCTTGAGAGGCAATCGGATATTCCCTGGATCAACTTTACCAATAATTGTTAGTATCCAGTTATATTCTGTGTATCTAGGAAAGAATCCAGGCCTTTTTTGAAGCAATCCACTGAGCTGGCCAGAACCAACTCTTGAGGGAGTCTATTCCACATTCTTTGGAAGAATGTAATGATTTCAGCTCGGCTGCTTTTAAACTCAGAATGGGCTGCTTAGGTGGGATATAAGGATGAAAAAATAAAAAAGACTCAGAAGATTTCGATCCCAAACTTTTTATTCCAAAGAACAAAATAATAAAACTCTTAGAATCAAACTCTTCAGAGTCTAAACAGGTGTTTGTCCCTCTTCTGGACCATGCATGTCAGATTTAGCGATCACTGTGGTCAGCAAAATCTGTGGTTGATCTGCTCACCAACCACAAAGAAGGTCTAATCTCAGGTGACCCTATCTGATCTTATATGACCACCTTACAATGGTCTCATTTGTCACCATGCTCTGCCTTCTCATTTTCAAGCCTTTCCACCCTTTACTCACTTTTCCTCTATGGCATGACAAATAGTATTTCCTTTTTAATGTTTCTAATTGCTTAAAAGGGTTAAATCATTTTTGAACAGTTTATCACTCATCAATTGTAATTAAATATGTTTATATTAATTTATGTGCTGTAATTAATGTAAAATCTCTGAGCTTGTGCTGTTATTAGTAACAGATGCTGAAGTATCAACAGTATTGCAACATGACTGTTTTGCCGTGCCAGCTGTCTGATTGTAATTACTTTAATCTGAGCTTGTTATCTAATTATCACCTTTGTAAAGGGAAAGTACTCTCTAATGCGTACTGATTGTTTCAGATGATGATGAAGAGCGTGAAGCAGCTGTCATACTCTTCGGGATGGTTCATCTATCTCCCTTCATGTATTGTTTGGGTTTGCTGTACCCATCAAACTATGAAGATGAAGGGAGAAGAACCCAGAGTCATGTGATCTGTGATGTCACACCAGCTTCTGTGCGCCTCCAGTAAGCAGTAGGAACGCTCCGCTACTCAGAGCATATGCTGATGTGTTTGGATGTTGGTTGATCCTTTCATAGCATTGTCAAATTAGGGAATTAAAGAGCTAACTACGGCAGGGGGAAGAGATTGTTCTTGTCCAAAGCGGCCAATCATACTTTATCTATGCATATACTGTCGGACGTCAACTGGTTGTTTTGGAGCGCATTAACTATGTTAAATAAGTTTAACAAACTGTTGAAGAACTACCCCTGTTAATAATACTCACTGCAACAACCGGCATCTGTCATTCACCCTACCACTTTTGTAATAATTCTATTTTTTACAACAGGCTGGAGGAAGGAGATGATAGATGATGTTGAGTTTCCCTCCGCCCTACCCTGCTTCAGAAGAGTCCTTGTACTTTGAGTTCAAAAGGTTTTCACATGATGTAGCTAATTACCCTCGTCGGAATTATTTGACTTGTACAATATAGGACAGGTTTAGAAAAATCAAGCTCGCAACGTTAGATAAAATACTCTACCTCAATTGCAAGCTATGTAAGAGTTGCCCTTTTTGCAGTAGAATCCAACTATGACCTGTTTTGCACCCTCGTGTGTAGAACAAGGGGCTACATTTTCTGGTGAGACCTCCTGCTATTTGCAATTTTCTTCTTTGCATATTAGAGAGACATCTGAGGCAAATGTTATTGAAGCTGCTCTACAATTAACTAAAGTCCCTTGCACTGGTGAGTCTCCTATGCATGAAGTTCACTAACAGTTGTATGAGCGGTCATCTTCAAGTATTTGATTCGTTGACTTTATAGAATAGGGCTATAGAAAGATTCAACCACATAGAGAGGAAAGGACTGCAATTTTCTAAAGTCTTTCCCATAGTTTCTTTAAATGTAAGGACTTTTCTGCAACTGTGACAAAGAAAAAAATCGTATTTGTGGTTGGTTACACTTAAACCAAACACCTTCCCTCCCCGCCATTCGTTAAATGGAACAGGTTGCTTTATTTATGCTTCCATGGTCTTCAAACTAAGTGATTGTTATATGAGGTTGATAGGACATTTATGTTTTTTATGTTATTAGACTTTTTAAGCTCTGGTTATAGTCAAAACTAAAAAACCAAACTAAATTTAAATTAAATTCTAAACAATATTTCCCAAATATAAAAAAGTAAAGAAATATATTTCCTTTAGGAAACAAAGGTGTGGAAAATTAGATTTTGCTAATTTTTTTCATATCTTTTTCTATGATATTGGTCTGGTAGTGTAGAGGAGGCAAAAGTTTTGGCACTGGTGTTTTTTTCTTTTTATAGTAAAAAAAAAAGAGAACACCCAGGGACAGTCTCCCAAGTCTTTTAGGTTTTTTAAATGGCAATTCTGGCATCCTGTTTGAAAAATTACCCTCTTTTGTCAAATAGATTCAACCTCTTGTACTCAGAAGCAAAATAGTCTTTTTCTCGGCGGTTAAAACAAACGGCAGCAAACCGATAATGAGTCCATGAATATTATGATTTGGGCAAAGTTCTCCCATAATGATATTCATTAACTCGCTAGGGGTGTGTTTTGTTTATGTAAATAAGCGCGCAATGATGATACTGATTCATTTTAATTGTTGTCTTCTTTTTTTACCCCCTTAGTCTTCTCTTTTCAAGAACCATCTTTAAGAGACGCATTGTACTCGCTTTTAGAACTGAATCTCCTCTTAGGCCTTTGTATGGATTTTTGTGCAAACAGTCTCCCATCTTTGCCCCAACTATTACCCAATCATGGACTGGGAATTCATGGGCACTCGTTAAAAATTTACTTAGCTAGTTAGTTTTACCTACTAAGACTGGGTACAGATAGATCTAAATCAAGTAACCAAATTTCAATCAGTGTGTGTTTCCCTGTTTGCCAGAAGTAATTCGTTAGATTGACTTCTGTCGATTGGACATTCTGGAAAACTGTCATTGATCAGCTGTTACAGCTGCTGTCAGAGTACAATGTCCTGAAGGGGAGATTCCTCTATCCACCTCAGCCCACTGGCTGAATGAAAAAATAACTAATAATAACTCTATACCCAGCTTAAGTATCATACAAACTGGCTTGTTTAGTTGTTTTGGGGACCTTAAAGCCATTTATTTTTATCATCAATCCATTAATCTGGCATCCTATAAAGCAGAAAATCCCTTATGCCAGCAGGTATTAAAGTAGGATTTCAGAAAGACTGTTTTTTTGGCTTCGTATAGAGTTGGGCAGGGTTAGAATTTTAGATAATTTGTTATTGTTATGCATCGCCATTGGGAGGACTTCCCTTTACTTCGTGTTTTGCCACTCAGGAAATGAGAAGATAATGTCTATATTCCCATTGCACACTTTTCTCGATAAGGCATGGAAGTAACAGGTACTGAAGCAACAACCAGCTGGAATGGAGACATCACAGATCAAGTGAACATATTCTCCAGCACATCATGGATCATCAAACAACGTCTGAAATCTTTACTGAAGAACAATCGCATCACAGAGGACACAGTACAACATTTTGGAACCACGCAGGACCACTTCGTCTGGCATGTGCTCAGCTCTGAAATGTTGCACTATGGGGTTGATTTATTAAAACTGGAGAGTGTAAAATCTGGTGCAGCTCTGAATAGAAACCAATTTCCTTCCAGTTTTTTTTTGTCAAACCTTAATTGAATAATCTGAAGTTTGAAGCTGATTGGCTACCATGCACAGCTGCACCAGATTTTGCACTCTCCAGTTGTAGTAAATCAACCCCTATGCCTTCTGTGATGTGAACATTGTTCAGTAAAGACTTTGGACATTATTTGTTGATCTGTGGTGTGTTGGCAAATATGTGCAGGAAATGGGAAGATTCTCCAACAGTGACAGAGTGGGAAACCATTACAACATCTGCCATGTTTTGTTGTGTGTCCCTCCTTGCTTGCTCTCCTTGCTTCTTACTGTTGACTGATTGCCTCCAATGGAAGATAACAATAAATACCCAACAGTGGTTCTGATCCTCACTCTATCCAAATCTAAAAGAAGGTTGAGCTGGAGTCTCTTACATATGTAATACTTTCAAACGCTACCAAATGAAATCAGATATGTGTTTATTATTACTATACACAACGATAACTGACAATGAAATAGGCAGTCCATTTGGGAAGTATCAAATGGTGATCAGGCAGTGCAAAAGAACTGGATGCATTTAGTTTTATTGCTTAATACAGTGTTTCGTGCAGATCCATCAAAGTACAAGCATACAAGTGCTGAATATGGGGTAACAATCCACAAAATAATGTACAGAATACTGTGAAACTGGGCATGCAGAGCATTGGTACACAAATTATATTGGTACGACAATGCTGTTTGTGTTTCTTGTTGTGGTAATCCTTTTTTACTATAATAAAAGGTTTAGTGTTAGGGTTAAGGGTTAGGATAGATGACATTCAAGAATTAAAGTTGAGCTATGAGCAACATCAAAATGGCATACATAATGCAGTCTGTCACTAGCATTAACACAGTTTTTTGAATCCCACCTGTAACATAGATTTATTACCCATGGATCCTATCAACTTCAGTTAATAGACCAAGCTGGCCAGCAGAACTGGCAGTTAGACCACGGAGGCAAACCCTTTAACATTGACAAGGGTGCTTAAAATGGTCATCTTTTATTTATATGGTTGAGATCTTTATCCAAAAAAGAAAATAACTGTTGCTGGAACTGCTTAAAAAGTGTTAGCTGGAGTTAGGCCTTAAAGTGCAACCATTGCCAAGATTAAAAATGACATATATGATAAAGTCCCTCAATAGAATTACCACAGCAGTCTTTGTTTTTCTGGGACCCCCTATAACATTGTTTCATTACTTGGTGTTCCGGCCAGTAAGTCTGTTGTTTTTCAACTTCCTTTAACAAACCAAGTTGTCCAGCAAAAGTGGCAATTAGAAGGAAGAGGCAAACCATTTGATAGAGGTGATTACAGTCAGCTTTTATTATTTTATGTAAACCATTTAAACCAAAAGGTAATAAAACTATAACTGTAACTAATTAAAAAAGTGTTAGCTGGAGTTGGGCTTTACATTTTTAGTCAGTAATGTAACTCCATCTACATCTAATAATCCATCCAACACAACCCTCTCCACTGAATTACAATGCTGCTGTCCAAGGGTGGCTAGAGTACACCTCCATAGATGCATTGGAGAAGTGAATGTAGTCACCCTAAGACAGGAGGTATGTTACTGGCTGATCGTCAGGTGAAAATAAAGCAATAAAATCCTGAAAAAAGAAAACCAATGCAGCCACTGTATCCACTAATTGCTAAGTGCTGTTTTTTATATTAGTTTACACCTTAATTTGTGAGTCACTCATGTAAAGTCAATCTGAATCAATCAGTTCATGTAACACTAACTTCTCCACAGGTTGTCAATGCTGCTGTCCAAGGGTGGCTATGCTTCTCCTTCATAGATACAGTGGAGGAGTGAGTGTAGCTACTATAAGACATTGAGTGTGTTACAGGTTGGACCACCAGCTGAAAACAAAGGAAATAAAACTTAAAGTTAGAAAACTACTATAGCCACCACATGTAAGAACAGGTAAGCTGCAATATACAGTATTACATTTTTGTTATCAGGTATACACTTCAAATTCCAGAGTTAGAAGTACTATACTTACCTGTTCCACTGCCCATTCTTTGAGTCTTCTCTCTCTCAAAGAATAAAGCTGTGAGTAGGATTCCGCAAATTCTTTGTTCCCCACCACACACTTTGGTTCTATCCACCCACTCAATGTCACAAAAGGACACACTAGTGGTGCATGGGCCGGCAGGTAGAACCACACTGCTCGGTGCAAAACCGGGTATAAGAATAATATGAACACAATAGGGTGGATTTACTAAAGGCAAATAGACTGTGCATTTTGCAGGTGTAGTTGCACTCATTTTCCCCAGAGCTTAGTAAATGTGGTCTGCGGATTTCCATCATCCAGTCATGTGCAACCAAAAATGTTTTTATATTATCCATGCACCTGATTGGGTATTGTTTACAAAGGGAAGCTTCACCACATTACATTTACTAAGAAAAAAGAGTGCAACTACACTTACAAACTGCACAGTCGATTTGCCTTTAGTAAATCAATACCCCTATAATCAGAGCAGGACAATTGTTTATGTTTTGCTAAACTTGTGTATCTGTCTTTGTTAATTTAATTTTTTATGCCCTGTTTACTTCCTAAAGAACCTTTTAGTTGGTTTTGAATGTCTTGGTTTTTGTTCACATGAAGCTTTAAAGTGTTCAAGACATAATATGGGAGTCACATTTTTGGCTGATTTGAGCAAAGATATAGTATTTACAAAGAATTTGCAGACACCATAAGAGTAGGACTGGGAATGGTGATTGGACAGGATATAAAACTTTGTCCATTCACTATTATTTCCTCCTCTGATTAGCTTGTGTTGGGATGTCTGCAGTGTTCCTCCCTAACCTTTCTTCACAGGCCTAAATGCAAATTATAGGCTGATCCAGCTACAGAGATACTTGAGGGTAGTTTTGCTTCAATATCTTACACCCTTTAGTTTCTATAGTCAGCTGTGGTCTAACATCTATAGTAATACAATAAATATAGTGAGCGCTTCCTAGTATAGCAGCTAGCACTTAAAGGTAACCAAACAAAAACCTTCAGATATACAGCATATAATAAAGTGCAGCGCTAAATAATGAGTCATAAAGATAAGTTCGTGGATAAATGTGATAACATCTAAGTGAGCCAGAAGATCAAAGTGGTGGTGCTTGGAAGAACCAGTAAAACTGCGCACTTACCAGATGCGCATGGAATAAGCGCATATATAAATCCACCTCTGGGAGAGGTACAGTAGGTAGAGGTCCTCCTCTCGGGAAATGGGTAGCACAGCAGAGTGTAGATGAAGATGGTGTCTCCAGAGGTCCCCTTAATGGTAGATTGGGTCTGCAACCTGCATCTAGGGATTCTCTTCCACTGGGTACCGTATTTTTAATAAAAGACTCCCACTGGTTCTGCAACTGGTTCTGGCATGGATTAGCATGACTGTAAAAGAATCCAATTCATCGGGGTACAGCTGATGCAGGCAGCGCAGAGCATACAATGTAGATCCTCCATTCCCTATTTTGGGTCCCGGCGGATCAGAGAAAACGTGATAACGAACTCCAAGAGGAAGTTCTTTTCTGGCTATTTTATCAGCAATCTGCTGCTGATAGGCTCTCTCTTGTTGTTTGTCGGCCGCTGTAATGACAATCACATCCCAGAATTCCCCAGGCTGCACTTCTCTACCTCTCACACTGCTGTACCGGGCCAGCTTGCACATGATGCTGTAAAGTGGACTCTTTATTTTGCCTAGTGTTGGGAGGTGGGGTGGCTGTCGTATGTACTCCTACATGTGTACTCTTGGGAGTACATTGATGGTCTGGCAGTTATTCAAGGTGGTAGGCAAGCACTTGGAAAGTGAGCACTATCTCCTTATGGTCCCTGCTTTTGCAGAAGGAGCCAGTTACCAATCAGCTTTCAGGTTTTATTGCCAACGTTTAACTGAACAAGCTGAGGTTATAAGCTGATTGGCTTCTATGTAGAAATGAGCCAGATTTTGCACTCTCCAGCTTTAGCAAATAAACCCCAAAGGGTCTGATTTGTCTACCAGACTCATATAAGTCTACAGGGCCAAACAGCTTAAATGTCGGATGAAGAAGCTGGCAGATAGAAGTGAATGATGCTACACGCTTAAAGTGATATCTATTTAAGAAGAGCAATTTGTGGGTGTAGGAATTATACCTATTAAGGCAGGTGGGAACATATGGGTAAATAAGCTCTGTGGGAATGTTTTCTTACCCTTTAAATTGTATCTATAACCAAAACATTTTTGTTTAGTTTTGTATAGCCTAAGTAAGCATTCGAACGGATGTCATTTTTGTGTAGCCCGTTAAGGAAATTTACTCTAATTTCCTGTGTAAGGGACAAAACAGGCAGTGAAATCTCTCCAATGAAAGGAATAATCCCCTCTTAGACAGTCTTAAACATGGCCAGAGACCAAATTACTACACTGGACCCAACACTGGGAGGATAACATCTTTTCAATTGCCAGTGACACCTGTCCCGGTACTGACTCCAAAGTCATTTTTAGAGATACCTCATTGAGCATGGATTCTCTCCACCAATTCCTTTACACACATTACAAGATACACTTTATTTATCAACCTAAAGGCATGGAGAATGTATTGCATATTTGGTGATCATGCCCTAGACTGTTTCGTTTTTTGGTCTTGTGTGTTTGGCCTCCTTTTTACCTTGTTCCATCTCTCTATACGCTGGGATGCTCGGTATGCTTTGCTTCATTGTCCCATACTGGGCCTCTTGGCTCACCAGCAGAAGTTGGCTTCCTATTTGTTTTTGTCAGTCACTAGAACAATTGCTCAGGCCTGGAAGAGCCTGTTTGTCCCTCTTCAGGGGATGCAAGACCGTATGACCACTATGATGCTCAGTGAACAGATGTTGAGTATCTGTAATGACTCCCAATGGAAATTCTTAAAAATATGGGAGCCGTGGTTGCAATATGCCTTTCCCATGCTCCACCCGGCTAGTCTGTGGTTGTGATGTTGCTCAGTATTGACGTTTTCGGACCCCTGCTCTTGGTCTTGTCATCTTTTTCCTTTTGTACTCCTCTTTCCTTTCTGTTTGTTTTTGGTGTAGCAGTGGATAGCTGCCTTTAGTTTGAGTTACTGTCGGTGTTATACTAATGTTTTTGTCATTTATGCGCCATTGATAGCCCCTGCGTGGGCGCACATTTTGCTCTGTTGGTGTTGGAGCACTGTTTTTTTTTTTTATGTGCAATTGATAGCCCCTGCGTGGGCGCGTTTTTTTGCTCCTGTCTTAAACTGTTTATAAATTAATAAAAACATTGAAATACAAAGGCATGGAGAAACTGTTGTATACTTTGTGAGGCTTTCCACACCGTTGTCTAGGCCCAGGCCCTAGGAGGTTTCTGTAGCACTGCAAACCCTGATTTAGGGACACTGCAGCTAGGAAGGGCAAATAATACAGCCACCAGTCTACCCCATGAAAGAACTTCTGTCACCAGCCACCATTACCTCTTCTCCCAAACTGGCTGCTCCTCATTCATTTTACTGTTTGTTCTCCACTACCCAGAAGGTTAACATGAAGGTTTACACTTTGTTCCCCATTCCCTTTCAGTGTAGTAGCACTCTCACATTCTCCATAAAGTAATTTAGACCAGACCATTTACTTAACCAGCAATTTGTTTTACTGAAGGATTAGTTGTCAAACAGCTTCAACTTTTCAATACAGTTCACAGAAGAACAAAAGTTCAGGCAAGTTAACAACATTTTACATGTTCCCTACCCCATAGGTAGTGCCGCACTGTGGTGTTCCATACCTTCAAGAATAACTCAATTTGTGTCTCCTACAAAGTAGTTCAAGTTTAACCATTGTCCCATACTCGGGCCCTGCTAAAGGGTTATCCCAACTTTGTAAAGCAGTTACATCTCTCAGGTGTGGTCATCCTCCCAACGTCCCACCAGAATAAAGAACTACGAACCCCACCTCCACCTGCATAAATGGGAAGTGACATCTCCAGAGGGAAGTTTTATAACTGTACACATTACCTCTGTTAAACTATACTTTGACCCCTAAATGTAAGATACTACATTATGGCATCTGCCTGCACATTGGATGATTTCCCCTCTATTCTTGTTCCAAGGACAACTGTAAAATTTTGTATTTCCCATCACTGACAATGGTTACCAAGTCTAACAGAAAGGGTGATTCTCCCCCGTAGGGACACAGCCTACAATAAAACCCTTTGAGAAGTTTTAACAATTCCCTAAACTCTCCAAAACTAAAAAAAAGATTTGCCTAGCAACAAAGTGTAACTGTTTAGAAAAACATTAGTCTTTGCAGGTCCCATTAGGAATCCCTAACTGCCACTCATTGTTAGTAAAAGTTCTGATCATATATGCACCAGCCCATCTATGATACATTTTATATAGCAATATAATCCTTTTAAATGTGCCATCACTACAAATTGTGATCTTACATTAAGCACCTCAATTCGATACATATGTGTACAAAGCCTTATACTAAAGTATATATTTAAAGCTAATAATTATTGAAAGGCAAAAGCTGGTGCGAGTTTTCCAATACATCAGTGTGGATCGGTAACAATGAAAAGGTTTGAGATTCCTATCTCCCTGTGCTCTGAGAACATTTCATTTTCTGGTGAATAGAAGACACATTAAAGAGGCTGTAATGATGTGACTGCAGTGCAGTGACTTTATGTAAGGGTAATGTAATGAGCAGCAATAAAGAGGAAATACAGGCAGTCATGCTATTAGTTACAGCCAAGGCCAGACAGAGCACTAAATGGACTCCGCTGATTGTGGAACGCTTTGTCTCATAAAAATGACTGACTGCCAGATACGCTGGCTGCCCCTTAATTGTGTTAAGTGTGGAGTTCAGTAGTTTTTTATGCATATGTTGTAGCTGTACATGAACATTTTATTGAATCACTATTTGAATGGCACGTGTACAATTACTAGATAAGCTGCATGGGGTGGGAAATGTTAGAACTTTAATAAGCACTGTTTGCATCTGGTATGGCCACATTATAATTTTAGATTTACAGCTCTTTCCATTGGAAAAATAAACATTTTTAAAGTGTCTCAGTGTCAGTAGTGGCCCAGGATAGAGGTGAAAGCATATACAGTATCACCAGCACACCATGGATCCTCAAGATAACGTCCAAACATAACAACAGAAAAAGTGAACCATTTCGGGGCCATGCAGGACCCTTCATTGGGCATGTGAAAAGTGTATAGTGCAGTGCAGAACATTTAAAGTGCCATCAATCAATCAATCAAAACTACAAAGGAAAACACCCCTTGACCTCTGACATCATAATGACATCATAAACCCATAAGCAATGCAAAGTAAATAGCCCTGCCAAATCATGAACCACACACGTTAACCAGTATTAGAATATTACAAGCACAGGGTAGCATACGTGGATTATCCTCTGTTTATTCTTTCCCATCCCTACACCTGTCTTGTATAGCTGACTTTTCTCCCAAATTACATTAAAACTGAAATGTACTGAAAAGACCATGTAATATGGCTGGGCTAATGTTTTGTTTTCTCTTGAACATGTCATCACCCCAGGTGAATGTAAATGGATTACAAAAAACAATGCAGACACCTGAAACTTTTGAAAAAAAACGCACATTTCTTCGTTTCTGTTATAAAATTTTGCAAATAAATAACATTTCCTCATAAATTTAGGTCAAAATATATTCCGCTACATTTCCTTGGTGAAAATAATACAAATAATAATAATAATAATTTAATTTGCATTTTTTTTCAAATGTTTCTATTATTTTTTTTATTTTTATTACATTATTTTTTCTTTTTTTTACTATTTCATTTTTCAGCACACTGTGTCCAAAGCAATACATAGTAACATTGAACTACTCTGGGCAAGTGATCAGGATTTTTCTTTTTTTTTTTAACACATTATGATTGCTAATACCAATGTATTTCATTGATATTTGCAATCTGTTACTGAATGAAACTGATTCATTCAGTCTTTTGTTGTGATTAGCTGTGATTGGGCAAAGCTGATCACATGATACAGATGGGCTGTGAATGGCCCTGTCTGTATCATGTGACTGCCTTGACCAGTCACAGCCAGGGGCGCACTGACAACTCATGGGGCTACCGGGCAATAGGGGATCATGGGGCCCCTGTGTCCTTGCCCACAATCAAAGCACACCCAAAAAAGTCTATAAAAAGGTACCAGGGGCATTTCATGGGGCCCCCTACTGACCCTGGGCCCTCGGGAAGTGCCCGAGTTTTCGAATGGTCAGTCCGCCCCTGGTCACAGGTATCGACATAATTGTATACAATGGATTGCATGACAAGAAGCCATCCATTGTATACAATTGACATATGATCTGCTGTGATTGGTCACAGTGGTCACATGACACTGGCAACGGGCTGGTGTAGTGATATGTCATCGGCTGTGTCCCGTGGACACAGCCCGTGACAGATCGCGCCGCTGTGCGGCCCAGCAGCCACCTAACTGGCTCGTTTTGACAGGACTTCATATGACATCCAGTCACAACAGCGAGTGTCCGGCCCGGCCTATAGTAGATTGATGGAAGGTGTTAAGCTTTAGCATCCTGTCTGGGTCTGCTGCTCCAGCCTCTCTCACACCTCTCTCCTCTGTAAACTAAAAATGCTTTCAGAAATAAAAATGCTATTAGTTTATTTTTATCAATTAACAAAATGAGTGAAAAAAGTAACTGAACAGAAGAGAAATCCAAATCAAATCAATATTTGGTGTGACCACCCTTTGCCTTTAAAACAGCATCAATTCTTCTAGGTACACTTGCACACAGTTTTTGAAGGAACTCTGCAAGTAGGTTGTTCCAAACATCTTAGAGAACTAACCACAGATTTTCTGTGGATATAGGCTACCTCAGATTCTTCTGTCTCTCCATGTAATACCAGACAGACTCCATGATGTTGAGATCAGGGCTCTGTGGAGGCCAAGCTAGGGCTGCTTGTTCTTCTTTAACCACTTGCCCTCCTGAGGATTTACCCTCCTTCCTGACCAGGCCATTTTTTGCGTTACGGGTCTGCATTACTTTAACTGACAGTTGCGCGCTGCACCCAAATTAAATTTACGTCCTTTTTTTCCCACGAATTGAGCTTTCCTTCGGTGGTATTTGATTGTCTGTGCAGTTTTTATATTTTGCGCTATATTTTTTATTTTTGCTGTTAAACATGTCCAGAAAAAAAAATTTAAATCAAATTTCGTCATAAATGTAGGGCAAAATGTATTCTGCTACATGTCTTTGCTAAAACAAAAATCCAGTAAGTGTAAATTAATTGGTTTACGTGAATGTTTTATCGTTTACAAATGGCGGTATAGATACTGGAATTTTTTTTTAAGTTTTTTTATTTTTACTAGTAATGGTGTTGATCAGTAACTTATAGCGGGACTGTGGAACTGCGGCAGGTATTCTGACACTGGGGGGAACTGACTTGGTGTCACTGACATCGACCAGTGACACCAATACAGTGATCAGTGCTACAAAAAAGCACTGACACTGTACTAATGGCACTGGGCAGGAAGGGATTAACATAAGGGGTGATCAAAGGGTTAACTGTGTGCTGGGAGTGGTGTACATAGGGGGCCGAGTCAGTGTGCTTGACTGTAAGCACACTGCTTTGGATGGCTGTGCTGTGCAGGGTAGGGCGCGCGTGTGGCTCGCACACACACCCTACCCAGAAATGCAAAATAACGTATATATATATATACAGTGGGGATCAAAAATTTGAGCACCCCAGCTAAAAATTTGTATTAATGTGCATAAAGAAGCCAAGGAAAGATGGAAAAATCTCCAAAAGGCATCAAATTACAGATTAGACATTCTTATAATATGTCAACAAAAGTTAGATTTTATTTCCATCATTTACACTTTCAAAATAACAGAAAACAAAAAAATGGCATCTGTAAAAGTTTGGGCACCCTGCAGAGTTAATATCTTGTACTGCCCCCTTTGGCAAGTATCACAGCTTGTAAACGCTTTTTGTAGCCAGCCAAGAGTCTTTCAATTCTTGTTTGAGGTATCTTTGCCCATTCTTCCTTACAAAAGTCTTCCAGTTCTTTGAGATTTCTGGGCTGTCTGTCACTCACTGCTCTTTTAAGGTCTATTTATAGATTTTCAATTATGTTGAGGTCAGGAGATTGTGAAGGCCATGGCAAAACCTTCAGTTTACGCCTCTTGATGTAATCCCCCATGGATTTTGAGGTGTGTTTAGGATCATTATCCATTTGTAGAAGCCATCCTCTCTTTAACTTCAGCTTTTTTACAGATGGCATCAAGTTACCATCCAAAATTTGCTGAAATTTTATTGAATCCATTTTTCCTTCTACTCGTGAGATGTTCCCTGTGCCACTGGCTGCAACACAACCCCAAAGCATGATTGATCCAACCCCATGCTTAACAGTTGGACAGAGGTTCTTTTCATTAAATTCTGTGCCCCCTCTTCTCCAAACGTACCTTTGCTCATTCCGGCCAAAAAGTTCAATTTTAACCTCATCGGTCCACAGAACTTGTTTCCAAAATGCATCAGGCTTGTCTATATGTTCATTTGCAAAGTTCAAATGATGATTTTTGTGGTGAGGACGTAGAAGAGATTTTCTTCTGATGACTCTTCCATGAAGACCATATTTGTACAAGTATCTCTTTATAGTGGAATAGTGTACCACAACTCCAGTGTCTGCCAGATCTTTGTGGAGGGATAGTGCAGTCAAACGTGGGTTTTGAATTGTTTTTCTCACAATCCTGCGAGCTGTTCTGTCTGATATTTGTCTTGGTCTTCCAGATCTTGCTTTAACTTCCACTGTTCCTGATGACTGCCATTTCTTAATTACATTCCGAACAGAGGATATTGACATCTGAAAACGCTTTGCTATCTTCTTATAGCCTTCTCCAGCTTTGTGAGCGTCAACTATTTTCAGTTTCAGTTTTCTAGACAACTGCTTAGAAGAACCCATGGTGCTGATTGTTGGGGCAAGGTCAGATGAGTCTGGGCATTTAAAACCTTTGAGATTGACATCACCTGGTCTTCCCAGATGATGATTGAGAATAGAGATGAGCGAATTATTCAAAAATTCGGTTCGGCTGATTCGCCGAATTCTCCGATTAAATTCGCTTCGTGCCGAATATATTCGCTGCGAATTTAACTTATAAAAAGGGTGTTTCTAGGCTTCAGAGAGCCTTTATATTAGTGCAGAACACTGTACCTTTAATTTAAATGCCCTTGGAGTCTGCTGGGGAAGAGAAATAATACTGTCAGTCAGTATGACATGCAGATGAGTGCCGTCGATCTTAGAATCACCGCACACTTCACTCATTTGGGCAGTCACGGGGCCAAAACCAGAGTGTGGAGCCACAGTGTGGCGGTGGAGGCAGCAGCAATGGGAGGCCATACAGCACCCTATGACAAAATGGAACCCACCAGCAGTGTGAGGAGACCTGAAAGTGGCACATGGCAGAGTGTGGCGATGGAGACAGCAGCAATGGGAGGCCATACAGGGACCCATGACACACTCTGGACCTGGCAGCAGCATGAGGAGGCGGTACAGGGGCCCATGACAGATTACGGGCCTGGCAGCAGCATGAGGAGTCGGTACGGGGGCCCATGGCAGATTACGGGCCTGGCAGCAGCATGAGGAGGCGGTACAGGGGCCCATGGCAGAGTGGCGGAGCGTAAGCAGCTAAAATTGAAGGCCATACAGAGGCCTATGTTAAAAAGTCCCCCCAGCAGCAGCGTGGGGAGACGACTATCAAGAGTCCAATGGCAGAGTGGCGGAGCAGAAGCAGCTTCAATTGAAGGCCATACACAGGCCTAGGTTAAAAAGCGGAAGCCGTCAGCAGCGTGAGCAGATGACAGAGACACATGGCGCAGGGTGGCGGTGGATGCAGCAGTATTCGGAAGCCAAACACAGGCCTCGGTTAAAAAGCGGAAGCCGTCAGCAGCGTGAGCAGACGACAGAGGCACATGGCGCAGGGTGGCGGTGGATGCAGCAGCAATGGAAGGCCATACAGCACCCTATCACAAAATGGAACCCACCAACAGTGTAAGGAGACCTGAAAGTGGCACATGGCGCAGGGTGGCGGTGGAGGCAGCAGTATTCGGAAGACATACACAGGACTAGTTTAAAAAGCGGAAGCCGTCAGCAGCGTGAGCAGACGACAGAGGCACATGGCGCAGGGTGGCGGTGGAGGCAGCAGTATTCGGAAGCCATACACAGGCCTAGGTTAAAAAGCGGAAGCCGTCAGCAGCGTGAGCAGACGACAGAGGCACATGGCGCAGGGTGGCGGTGGAGGCAGCAGTATTCGGAAGCCAAACACAGGCCTCGGTTAAAAAGCGGAAGCCGTCAGCAGCGTGAGCAGACGACAGAGGCACATGGCGCAGGGTGGCGGTGGATGCAGCAGCAATGGAAGGCCATACAGCACCCTATCACAAAATGGAACCCACCAACAGTGTAAGGAGACCTGAAAGTGGCACATGGCGCAGGGTGGCGGTGGAGGCAGCAGTATTCGGAAGACATACACAGGACTAGTTTAAAAAGCGGAAGCCATCAGCAGCGTGAGCAGACGACAGAGGCACATGGTGCAGGGTGGCGGTGGAGGCAGCAGTATTCGGAAGCCATACACAGGCCTAGGTTAAAAAGCGGAAGCCGTCAACAGCGTGAGCAGATGACAGAGGCACATGGCGCAGGGTGGCGGTGGAGGCAGCAGTATTCGGAAGCCATACACAGGCCTAGGTTTAAAACTGGAACCCAGCAGCGTGAGCAGACGACAAAGACGCACATGGCAGAGGATGGATCTGGCAGCAGTATGAGAAGGCGGTACAGGGGCCCGTGGCACAGTGTGGTGATGGGGGCTACAGCAACTGGATGCCAGAAAGTGGCCGATAGGGCTATATACTGCATGACTACATAGGTGGTTTTTATAGTACTATAGTTTGGCCTCCCTCTCAGCAGGTGTGAAAAAGGCCACCATTTTTGAACGGTAGCGAGGGTCCAACAAGGTGGACAGCCAAAAGTCATCCCTCTGTCTGATGGTTATTATTCGGCTGTCGCTACGCAAGCAACCGAGCATGCTATGGGCCATTTGTGCCAAGGAATGCGAGGGACTCCCTGCCTCCATCTCCACAGCATACTGCCACGGTGCGTCTGGGTCCTCTGTCTCCTCCTCCTCCTCTACCAGATGCTCCTGCTCCTCCACTCCTGTCCGCTGAGTGGAAAAACCACCCATTTCACTCAATAATTCCTGAGCACCAATGTCCTCCTCTACCTCCTCCTCTTCTTCCTGTCCTGCCCCCACAGGGGTCATGTGGCGTTGAGATCTGTGCGCCACGTCTACCGCACCCTGACCAGCCATTGTTAACAGCATTTGTTCCAGGACGTGCAACAGAGGAATGACGTCGTTCATCCCATAGTCCTGCCGACTCACGAATAGCGTGGCCTCCTCAAAGGGCCTGAGCAAGCGGCAGGTGTCACGCATGAGCTGCCAATGGCTGACATCTAAGTTACACAGGGGAGTACCTTTATCCGCTTGTAACATCAGGAAATCAGTGATGGCCTTTCGCTGTTCGTAAAGGCGGTCTAACATATGTAGGGTTGAATTCCACCTTGTTGCAACGTCGCAGATCAGGCGATGCTGTGGAATTCCGTTCTGCCGCTGCAGCTCAAGGAGGGTGTGCTTTGCGGTGTAGGAATGGCTGAAATGCATGCAAAGTTTACGTGACATTTTAAGGATGTCTTGCAGTGGGATGGTGGATTTTAGGAACCGCTTGACAACCAGATTGAACACGTGAGCCATGCATGGCGCATGGCACAACCTTCCTTGACGCAGAGCAGACACCATGTTCTTTCCGTTGTCGGTCAACATGGTTCCGATTTTCAGTTTGCGCGGAGACAGCCATCTGTCGATTTCTCTGTTCATTACACTCAGAAGTTCCTCCCCTGTGTGACTACGTTCGCCAAGGCATACCAGGTGCAGCACAGCGTGACACCGTTGCGCCCTGCACATGTGATATGCCGGTCGGGTAATGGGACTTGGCACGGGGGTGGCGGCTGAGGACACGGCGGAAGAAGAGGCGGTAGAGGCGGACATCTTTGCTGGACCAAGGACGTGCAAACGTGGAGGCAAAAGCGGCGTGACCTGTCCAAGTTGCTGGTGCGGCTGTGCCAGCACCACGTTCACCCAGTGGGCCGTAAATGACATGTACTGTCCCTGACCGTAGTTACAGCTCCACACGTCGGCGCTGCCGTGCACTTTGGCAGAGACCGACATGCTCAAAGACTGGCCCACCATCTCTTCTACATGTGAATGCAGGGCTGGCACTGCCTTTTTGGCGAAGAAATGCCGGCTTGGCACTCTCCACCGCGGCTCGGCACAAGCCATCATTTCTCGGAAAGGTGCTGAGTCCACCACTTGGAAAGGGAGGGACTGCAGCACCAGCAACTTGGACAGGAGGACGTTCAGCTTCTGCACCGTCGGGTGCGTGCTCGCAAACTGTTGTCTCTTGGAAACGGATTCCAAGAAAGACTGCTGACGGAATCCGTGAAGAGGAGTAGCAGGAGAAGGAGCATCTGAACGAGCGGAAGATGCCAACGAGCGACAACTCCCCTCAGCAGAGGTGTTGGAGCCTTGACTGGCTGATAGAGGGCGATTGACGTCGGGTGACGGAGCAAGTAACGGAGCGGGTGATGGAGCGGGGGCTGGGGCAGGCAGAACCGCCGTATCTTTATCACGGTTTTCCCAGGCCACCGAATGGCGACGCTGCATATGCTGACGCAACGCTGTATTCCCAACATTGGCCCCCTGGCCACGCTTGACTTTCTGGCCACATAGTCGACATACGGCTACGTTTACTTCCTCGGGCGGCGTGACGAAAAATTGCCACACCGCCGAGTAGGAAACTTTGCCCCCGCTACTCCTCACTGGCTGACTGCTACTTCCTCCTTGCACACCGGCACCACTACTGGCTGTGGTGGTAGGCTGCAGTGGAGCTGGTGCTCTACTCCGTGGCCGTTTGGCTCCACTGACACTGCTGCGACCCTGCTGCCTCCTGGGCAACCCACCGACTGTTTTGCTCGCTGGCAAGCTGGCACCCTCTTCTCCTGATGATGCGGAAGCAATAGCCTGATGACGACGAGGCTGCCAAGTGCGATCAGCCTCATCATCATCAATTAGGGTCTCCGCGTCACTACTAACCCCCTCGGCTGCGTGTGGGTCAGGAGACAGACCTGTCTCTAGACCGGCTACCGAGCCACTCTCCTCGCCAGTACTTCTTCGCCTGGCTGCTGAAGAGGCGGATGTCTCCCCCCGTTCCTGACCGCCCTCTGTTAGCTCTTCCTCACTGTACAGTGGGGCTGAGCCCACAGCATGCGAAACTTCGCTTGGTGAGGGAACACCAAAGGACAGGGGCAGGTCGAGGACACGTGATTTCAGTGGGCTTGCTCCCGGGCCATGCCAACTAACGGTTGTGTCTGACGTACCCACCGACCGTTGGCTGTAGGTGTCAGAGGTGACCTGGGAAGAGGAAGACGACCAATCGATGACGGCAGGGTTGTCGGTGGAGACACGACCGCTGGATGACACCGGGAGCACTGGCCTCTGGCTGCGACTAGTGCTGCCTCGACCCCTTCCTCTGCTGCCACGTCTGCTCGCTCCTGAAACATTGCCTCCTCTGCCACTCCTCTGCGTGTTGTCTGACATACTCTTTAATTCAATAAGCACCCCAAAAATAAAACCGGATTTAACTCTTTGAACGTACAATAGTGGTTGTGAAGCAGAAAGTCAGTTTATTGTACACAATCGGTCAATTTCAGCTTGCCGTTGGCTGGAAACTGTACGTTTATGTCACTGGAATGCACTAATCACCCAAAAAATATTACCGCCACCCGGCGTGTATATGGATTTAACTCTTTGAATGTACAATAGTGGTTGTGAAGCAGAAAGTCAGTTTATTTAGCACAATCGGTCAATTGCAGCTTGCCGTTGGCTGGAAACTGTACGTTTATGTCACTGGAATGCACTAATCACCCAAAAAATATTACCGCCACCCGGCGTGTAAATGGATCTAACTCTTTGAACGTACAATGGTGGTTGTGAAGCAGAAAGTCCGTTTATTGTACACAATCGGTCAATTGCAGCTTGTCGTTGGCTGGAAACTGTACGTTTCTGTCACTGGAATGCACTAATCACCCAAAAAATATTACCGCCAGCCGGCGTGTAAATGGATTTAACTCTTTGAACGTACAATAGTGGTTGTGAAGCAGAAAGTCAGTTTATGTAGCACAATCGGTCAATTGCAGCTTGCCGTTGGCTGGAAACTGTACGTTTATGTCACTGGAATGCACTAATCACCCAAAAAATATTACCGCCACCCGGCGTGTAAATGGATCTAACTCTTTGAACGTACAATGGTGGTTGTGAAGCAGAAAGTCAGTTTATTGTACACAATCGGTCAATTGCAGCTTGCAGTTGGCTGGAAACTGTACGTTTCTGTTACTGGAATGCACTAATCACCCAAAAAATATTACCGCCAGCCGGCGTGTAAATGGATTTAACTCTTTGAACGTACAATAGTGGCTGTGAAGCAGAAAGTCAGTTTATTTAGCACAATCGGTCAATTGCAGCTTGCCGTTGGCTGGAAACTGTACGTTTATGTCACTGGAATGCACTAATCACCCAAAAAATATTACCGCCACCCGGCGTGTAAATGGATCTAACTCTTTGAACGTACAATGGTGGTTGTGAAGCAGAAAGTCAGTTTATTTAGCACAATCGGTCAATTGCAGCTTGCCGTTGGCTGGAAACTGTACGTTTCTGTTACTGGAATGCACTAATCACCCAAAAAATATTACCGCCAGCCGGCGTGTAAATGGATTTAACTCTTTGAACGTACAATAGTGGTTGTGAAGCAGAAAGTCAGTTTATTTAGCACAATCGGTCAATTGCAGCTTGCCGTTGGCTGGAAACTGTACGTTTATGTCACTGGAATGCACTAATCACCCAAAAAATATTACCGCCACCCGGCGTGTAAATGGATCTAACTCTTTGAACGTACAATGGTGGTTGTGAAGCAGAAAGTCAGTTTATTGTACACAATCGGTCAATTGCAGCTTGCCGTTGGCTGGAAACTGTACGTTTCTGTCACTGGAATGCACTAATCACCCAAAAAATATTACCGCCAGCCGGCGTGTAAATGGATTTAACTCTTTGAACGTACAATAGTGGTTGTGAAGCAGAAAGTCAGTTTATTTAGCACAATCGGTCAATTGCAGCTTGCCGTTGGCTGGAAACTGTACGTTTATGTCACTGGAATGCACTAATCACCCAAAAAATATTACCGCCACCCGGCGTGTAAATGGATCTAACTCTTTGAACGTACAATAGTGGTTGTGAAGCAGAAAGTCAGTTTATTTAGCACAATCGGTCAATTGCAGCTTGCCGTTGGCTGGAAACTGTACGTTTATGTCACTGGAATGCACTAATCATCCAAAAAATATTACCGCCACCCGGTGTGTAAATGGATCTAACTCTTTGAACGTACAATAGTGGTTGTGAAGCAGAAAGTCAGTTTATTTAGCACAATCGGTCAATTGCAGCTTGCCGCTGGCTGGAAACTGTACGTTTATGTCACTGGAATGCACTAATCACCCAAAAAATATTACCACCACCCGGCGTGTAAATGGATCTAACTCTTTGAACGTACAATAGTGGTTGTGAAGCAGAAAGTCAGTTTATTTAGCACAATCGGTCAATTGCAGCTTGCCGTTGGCTGGAAACTGTACGTTTATGTCACTGGAATGCACTAATCACCCAAAAAATATTACCGCCACCCGGCGTGTAAATGGATCTAACTCTTTGAACGTACAATAGTGGTTGTGAAGCAGAAAGTCAGTTTATTTAGCACAATCGGTCAATTGCAGCTTGCCGTTGGCTGGAAACTGTACGTTTATGTCACTGGAATGCACTAATCACCCAAAAAATATTACCGCCACCCGGCGTGTATATGGATTTAACTCTTTGAACGTACAATAGTGGTTGTGAAGCAGAAAGTCAGTTTATTTAGCACAATCGGTCAATTGCAGCTTGCCGTTGGCTGGAAACTGTACGTTTATGTCACTGGAATGCACTAATCACCCAAAAAATATTACCGCCAGCCGGCGTGTAAATGGATTTAACTCTTTGAACGTACAATAGTGGTTGTGAAGCAGAAAGTCAGTTTATTTTGCACAATCGGCAAACTGCAGCACCAACTTTGCACGACAGCCACCAAAAAAAAAAAATTTTTGATTCTTTGATAGCTGTGGCCCTGAGTAACAATTCTGTGTCCCTGAGTAACGATTCTGTGTCCCTGAGTAACGATTCTGTGTCCCTGAGTAACGATTCTGTGGCCCTAAAGTCTCTGTG
The DNA here is from genome assembly GCF_062004578.1 of Staurois parvus. NCBI lineage: Eukaryota > Metazoa > Chordata > Amphibia > Anura > Ranidae > Staurois > Staurois parvus. The sequence continues at coordinate 566,308 of NW_028317934.1, forward strand.
GCCCTAACTCTGTCCCTTAATACAGACAGGTCTGTCTCTCTTGAATGACCGGAGGCTAATGGAGAATTCTAAGATGGCCGCGATTTATAGCTCCACCATTACACAGTGCTGGCTGGCTGCTGATTGGCTAATGCGATCACATGTCATGATTCATGACTCATGAATGCATTATGGGTCAGCGCGCCTTGTCTGCGCGCCTTCCCAGAGATCCCCGCCCCATCTTCTCTGTCCATTTTCTCCTGTCACCACACATGTCGCCGCCATTTTTGGGAAAATTCGATTCGTGCATCCGAAGTTTGCTAATCTTCGGATTCGTCGCGAATCTAATTTTTCCAAATCTTCGGAACGAATTCCACTTCGTCATGTTCGATTCGCTCATCTCTAATTGAGAACAATCCATGACACTGGCAGGTCTCAGCTTGGCAAAGGGGGCAGTGCATGCTATAAATTCTGCAGGGGGCCCAAACTTTTGCAGACGCCATTTTTTTGTTTTCTGTTATTTTGAAAGTGTAAATGATGGAAATAAAATCTAACTTTTGTTGACATATTATAAGAATGTTTAATCTGTAATTTGATGCATTTTGGAGATTTTTCCATCTTTCCTTGGCTTCTTTATGCACATTAATACAATTTTTTAGCTGGGGTGCCCAAACTTTCGATCCCCACTGTATGTGCACCCGTACCGTCCTGTAGCAGTATTTCTACTATAGGGCGGCGTGGAAGCGGTTAAACTGAAGATAGGTCCTAATGACATTGGTTGCATGTTCTGGGGTCATTGCCCTGCTGAAGAATAAACTTGGGGCAAATTGCATGCCTCCTAAAGCAAAGGGTGGTCACACCAAATATTGATTTGATTTGGATTTCTCTATTGTTCATTTATTTTCCTGTTTGTTCATTGATGAAAGTAAACTATTAACACTTCTGTTTCTGAAAGCATTCTTAATTTACAGCATTTTTTTCACACCTTCCTAAACGTTTTGCACAGTACTGTATATCCCCTATAAATAAAAAAAATACTTTATTATCTTAGAGAAAAGTATATAGAAGATGTTTATATACACCCACAGATATAGACATAACATTATCTATATACTTTTCTATAAGATATGTATCACCACCCCTTCAGGTGTCGCTGAGTTTTGTTTCCCCCTAAAGGTCTGCAAAGCCAGGCAACATGCATTTTTCCACACTTTGCACTCAATAAACAGTACTTGAGCTTGGCTTTGTGATTTTATTAATGGGTTAAGAACTTGGATGGGGTCTAGGGGTATATGGGATGTTCAAGGGAACTGTAAACTTGAGGACAACTTCTTAGCAACTATGTACAAAAACTAGCAACTATGTACAGTCAGTCTCTCCTTTAAGAGCATTAGAAGCTCTTTAGTGTACTTCCTCAGACCCTAGATGATTCCTCCTCTTTGCCAGCTGCCTGAGGGTATCCCTGGGTAAGGGGATCCCAGGGCTGCAGATTTAGAACAGTCCCAGATGAAGACTAGTTGGGTATTGCACCTTATCGCCCTCTCCCTTATCTGGCCCAGGGGGTGTGGGAGCACTCACTTAGTCCTTTCCTACTTGCCTAATGGGTTGGTGGCTGCCTTCAGGACTTATGCTGGGCTGGCCCCTTCTCTGCTTCCATTGAGACAATGAGACAGAAGAGATCCTCCTTTCTAGAATCCTGCCCACAGGTTGGCTCCCCTCCCTGGGGCTTCTCACTCCAGCCTTCCTCTCAGTTCATCTTCCACACGACACTACCCCCCATCCCACAGGCTCTCTGATATTTGAGGGTTGCCTTGGCTATCATGCCCAGCCTCCTGCCAGGAGATTGACCAAGGTCCCTTAAACATGCATATCTGGGCCTACTCCACTCCTCCACCCCTGTTCCAGAAATTTCTCAACTTTCTGGAAAGGTGGCTCCCCTCCCTGGGGCTTCTCACTCCAGCCTTCCTCTCAGTCCATCTTCCACACGACACTGCCCCCCATCCCACAGGCTCTCTGATATTTGAGGGTTGCCTTGGCTACCATGCCCAGCCTCCTGCCAGGAGATTGGCCAAGGTCCCTTAAACATGCATATCTGGGCCTACTCCACTCCTCCACCCCTGTTCCAGAAATTTCTCAACTTTCTGGAAAGGGGGGAGGGCTCCAGAAGCCCTGATCTGTTAGAGCCTTGCACCTTGTCCTGAGTTAACCTCAATCCCCAGGCCGACTAATCCTCAGGCTGCTATTCAGCCTCTGTCTAAAAAATTAGCAGCAAACCTAGAGGGCGTTACAATAAAAATGTATTTTGTATTTGATGGTGATATGCTTTGTCTTTATTCACCAGTTCTTTTTTAAGAAAAATTATATTGTCAGATTCCCTAACAGTCTGCCTTTTTATGCCCCATCTTTCTTAGCTGCATTACATTAAGGACGTTGAACCTAATGATACAAAAGCCCCATTCCCTCTACTCTACTCTTATTATACAGCATGGGGTTAAGGCACATTATATGTAATCCCCTCCCCTGGGTTTGGTTGGGGTTGGGGGTGGGGGGGGGGGGTTGAGTCACCTTTTTGCATATATATTTTCCCTGCAGAATGAGAGGAGGGATGGGATGGAACCTGACACTAGCATCATGTGAGGCTATTAGGGTTTGGAAGTAGGGCCCAGGGTACTAATAAGGGAAGATGTTACGGGTCAAGGACAATTTTTTGGGGACTTAATGTGAAAAGTTTGAGCTATGCCCCCTGGGTTGATACAAGCGTCACCAAAAGTTTATGGAGAGAGGCTGAAGGAAAAGTATGAGAACTGTTTTGTATGTCGGAACTGCTTTGTACCATCTTCACCACAATTTTTTGGGGACTTAATGTGAAAAGTTTGAGCTATGCCCCCTGGGTGGATACAAGCGTCACCAAAGTTTATGGAGAGAGGCTGAAGGAAAAGTATGGGAACTGTTTTGTATGTCGGAACTGCTTTGTACCATCTTCACCACTCCTACTTTTTTTGATTAAAGCATCTAAAAAGGCTGACCATGCAGACAGATGCTTATTAGCACAGGACATAAAGTATACTTGGAAGCTGGCTTGAGGCCAGGAGTATGTGAGTAGCCAAGATGGGGAATTGCTCCATGATTCAGGTGTATGGTACCCCAACCCGTTCCTCTGGGAGGTGCCCTTGGCCAGCATGTTCTTAGCCAATGGCCAGCCAGGGACCTGCTAACAAATTTCTGTTTATTTACTCTATCAGCTGGGTCCATATTGTAACTGCATCACCTGCTTATGTCTGTATGATAAACACCCCAAAAGTGAAGATTAGCATTGGAAGGTTTAGTACCTACAGAGATGGTTAAGAGGACGTTATGCTGTACCTAAACTGCATTTTATATTTTCCTAATTTGGATAACAGTGTACCTTTTACTTTTAGACAAAACACATTAAATATATGTAAATGTATTGCAAAATATCACATAACTGGGTTTAGATCAACAAAAGATAAGTCAGTCTATGCCAATGCATAAAACAGTCTGCCTTTTTATGCCCCATCTTTCTTAGCTGCATTACATTAAGGACGTTGAACCTAATGATACAAAAGCCCCATTCCCTCTACTCTACTCTTATTATACAGCATGGGGTTAAGGCACATTATAAGTAATCCCCTCCCCTGGGTTTGGTTGGGGTTGGGGGTGGGGGGGGGGGGTTGAGTCACCTTTTTGCATATATATTTTCCCTGCAGAATGAGAGGAGGGATGGGATGGAACCTGACACTAGCATCATGTGAGGCTATTAGGGTTTGGAAGTAGGGCCCAGGGTACTAATAAGGGAAGATGTTACGGGTCAAGGACAATTTTTTGGGGACTTAATGTGAAAAGTTTGAGCTATGCCCCCTGGGTTGATACAAGCGTCACCAAAAGTTTATGGAGAGAGGCTGAAGGAAAAGTATGAGAACTGTTTTGTATGTCGGAACTGCTTTGTACCATCTTCACCACAATTTTTTGGGGACTTAATGTGAAAAGTTTGAGCTATGCCCCCTGGGTTGATACAAGCGTCACCAAAGTTTATGGAGAGAGGCTGAAGGAAAAGTATGAGAACTGTTTTGTATGTCCGAACTGCTTTGTACCATCTTCACCACAATTTTTTGGGGACTTAATGTGAAAAGTTTGAGCTATGCCCCCTGGGTTGATACAAGCGTCACCAAAGTTTATGGAGAGTGGCTGAAGGAAAAGTATGGGAACTGTTTTGTATGTCGGAACTGCTTTGTACCATCTTCACCACTCCTACTTTTTTTGATTAAAGCATCTAAAAAGGCTGACCATGCAGACAGATGCTTATTAGCACAGGACATCAAGTATACTTGGAAGCTGGCTTGAGGCCAGGAGTATGTGAGTAGCCAAGATGGGGAATTGCTCCATGATTCAGGTGTATGGTACCCCAACCCGTTCCTCTGGGAGGTGCCCTTGGCCAGCATGTTCTTAGCCAATGGCCAGCCAGGGACCTGCTAACAAATTTCTGTTTATTTACTCTATCAGCTAGGTCCATATTGTAACTGCATCACCTGCTTATGTCTGTATGATAAACACCCCAAAAGTGAAGATTAGCATTGGAAGGTTTAGTACCTACAGAGATGGTTAAGAGGACGTTATGCTGTACCTAAACTGCATTTTATATTTTCCTAATTTGGATAACAGTGTACCTTTTACTTTTAGACAAAACACATTAAATATATGTAAATGTATTGCAAAATATCACATAACTGGGTTTAGATCAACAAAAGATAAGTCAGTCTATGCCAATGCATAAAGCAATTGCGTTCCAGCTAACCTTAATTCACTAATAGCCAACAAAGTCCATTTTACTTATCAAGTAAACATAGTCTATATACAAGCCTACACAGCCATACTTCAAACTGTAATTCAAGTACGGTATCTTGAAGCACAATCCAACTTGTGCGAGAGCACGCCATCCACTATTTTCCTAATGCGGCCGCCGTGTAGAAACAAATATATTGCAGTGTCATTTTTTAAGTATATTGTGAGGGTTTGGAGTGAGTTTAACATTCATAGGATTCTGAAAAGGAATGGTAATGGGGAGCACAGATTCTGAACAGGACCTCAGAGAGACAAATTAAGTCTGTTTATGATGGGCTTATATGTGACTACACAGCAAAATTGTAATACAGAGCAGAGCGATACAAAGTGCTTCCCAAGGCAACACTTAATGAAATGCCATTACTGGGCACTTCTTAATTTAAAGGGGGGAAAAATGACCTTTGCTGAAATTAATTTTACTGCTTTAATCAAAAGGAGTTTGTGAGAAACATCCCTCCCAAATTGCCTTTGACTAAAATTCATATTATTTTGTGAGTTTGGTGCTGCATCAGCATCTGCACTTCTCCGGGCTTAGCTTGGATAATAAGTCATGTAGGAAGCCAAAAGATGTTCAGGAGAATTTTTTTGTATTCCTATTTAAAGGGAAACAATTATGCATTATCAATAGGCATTAATTTTGCATAACATTTACTTTTGTTGTTTTCTTATGTGCTTATTGCTTCATGTTTTTCACGATCCTATTCACTAACAAATTTAGAGGTGAACCCTAGTGCCAATTTATTAGACAGTGCAGCCAGTATCCTTGCTGGATGAGTGGTACAAAAGAACTTGTTACATGATTACTCTACATCCAATGCAGGAATTGCACACATTGAAGATGCTGACACGAGCCATTGTAATTTTTTCACCAGAATGACTGAAGAAAAGGTCAATGTGAAAAGGTGTCTGAAGCAAGCAAAGCTTTTTTTAGTTTGGGAAAGAGGGTAAGGCGTTAGAACCCTTCTCACTTTGTTTGTTGGTGCCTGCTGGGGAGATTTATTTTTTCTATTTTTCCTTTTGTCCTGGTGAACTCTGTCTAAAAATGATTGGAAATCCAATATTTTGAGTTGTCACCAGAACTAAAATAGAAAAAAAACCCCTTATAAATAAAAGAAAAATGGTGCAGACTCAATGGACCACTTGATTTTTTTTTTCCGCTGTCACTCTTTCATGTTTCTATGTAGAATCTTCCAATGGGGACACCTGTTAGGGGTATAGACAGGAAGGCCTGGAAAAAACTGGAAAAATTGGGGAACACATTTTTTTCTGTTTTTTTTTTTTCCAAAGCTGTTTTTAAGGTTTTTTCCAGGAAAAAAATGAAAAAAAGGAGTGTGGAATATGTTATTTTACAATGATAAATAATACAGTATATTTATGACATGGTATTCAAACTATATACCATGAAGACCTCGCAAATACTGCAGTTAGCCTCTGGCTCTATCCTACGCTCTTTACCTTATATCTTCAATCTCTCGCTCTCTTCTTGCACCTTCCCCAACCCTCTAAAACATGCACTAGTCACCCCTATACTTAAAAAAGGCCTCATTGGACCCCACCAATCTTAACAACCTAAGACCCATCTTCTTACTCTCTTTTGCCTCCTAATGCCTTGAACGTCCAGTCTACAACTGACTGAGCTGCCACCTCATTGAGAATAACCTTCAAAATTCCCCGTCAGTCTAGATTTTGCCCTCAACACTTCACAGAAACTTATTTTCTAAAACTGGCAAATGAGTTACTAACAGCTAAAACCAATGACCACTATTCCTTACTCTTACTCTTGGACCTCTCTGCTGGCTTTGATACAGTTGACCACCCCCTTCTCCTCAATATACTCTATTTCCTTGGTCTCCGTGACTGTATCCTCCTTTGGTTCGATCTATCTCACCTATCTCACTGCACCTTCAGTGTCACTTACAACTCTACTTCCTCCCCTCCTATTCCTTTTGCTGTCAGGATTCCGCAAGGTTCTGTCCTTGGACCTCTCCTATTGTTGATCTACACCTCCTGCCTGGATTAGCTGATAGCTTCCCATGGTTTCCAATACCATTTCTATGCTGATGACACACGAATTCATCTCTCTTACTCTTAGCTCACCCCACCAGTTTCCTCATGTGTCACTGATTTACTAACAGACATATCAGTCTGGATGTCACACCAGTTCCTCAAACTTAATCTATCTTAAACTGAGCTCATAATATTTCCTCCCCCACGTGCCTCTTCCCCTGATTTCTCTGTCAAGACCAACGGCACAACTCTCAACCCATCCTCGCATGCCAGGGTGCTAAGGGTAACCCTGGATTCTGAACTGTTCTTTCAGGCCCACATCCAATTACTGTCCAAATCATGCCACCTCAACCTCCACAACATCTCCAGAATGTGCTCCTTCTTAACCAATGACACCACAAAGCTTCTAATTCACTCCCTGGATATCTCTCGCCTTGACTACTGAAACTCCCTCCTCATTGGATTACCTTTACATAGGCTATCCCCCGATCAGTCCATCATGAATGCTGCTGCCAGACTCATTCACCTTACCAACCATTCAGTGCCTAGTTCCCCTCTCTGCTAATCCCTCCACTGGCTTCCACTCATCCAACGAATAAAATTCAAAGTACCAACAACAGGCTGCTATTTTCCTGATAGCGACAGATGGAAACTCTTAGATTTCTGATTGTGTATAGTGGAGCACGATACAAAAGTGCATCTCACTTACAGAACTTTTGAAACATTTAATGATTAAGAGCATCAAATACAGCAACAAGATTTGGGGAAAGAGCCTCCCTTTTCTTCAGAGCTTGAGCAATCAGTGTTAATAAAATCATAGCAGAATTCACAAAGGAACCTGTGTTCAGGCTTAATGAAGACTAGTGTCTCTCTTTTTGTGCATTCTGTTGTGATTTTATTAACACCGATTGCTCAAGTCCTGAAGAAGGGAGAGGCTTTTTACCCCCAAAAGGCATTGGCTACATATGATGCTCTTAACCATTCAATGTTTCAAGAAGTCCTCTAAGTGAGATGAACTTTTGAACCAGGCACTCCTCTGTACACTTTCAAGAATCTGCACATGATTGGGCATTCAAAGAGAACACCCAATGAGAACCCCCTAAGGGCTCACTTAATTGCTCAGTAGCAACCCCCAACTCTGCTGATCCGCCACTCAGTAGTAACCCTCTGCTCTGCTGATTCCCTGCTCAGTAGTAACCCCCAGCCCTACTGATCCACTGCTCAGCAGTAACCCCCAGCTCTGCTGATCCCCCACTCACTAATAACCCCCAGCTCTGCTGATCCTCTTGTTTGCTGATCCTCCTCTCTCTCTTTAGTCACCACTCACCTCCCACTATATTGCTGCCATGCTGTGCAGCACATGTGACATTGTTAGTTTCTCCTGCTCTGGTCTGCCAGCCCTGCGGATCCTTCATTGCTCAGTCCTCTCTCTCCGGTCTCTGCTCACCTTCCGCTATAGCTCAAATTCCGCTATAACATTCTCATGTTGCACATCATGTGTACTGTCTGCTAGTTGCTCTGCTCCAGTATGGACCCTGCTCACCTTCCTGTTGTTCCATGCTACACACCTGATGTGACGTCTGCACCAGACACTTCCAGAATATTAACACATGAACCGGAAGTGACTGCCGATGACGCCATTCTGATTTTGTTGGTCTCCCAGTGCATCTTTGGACATCTCAGATCTACAATACTTCCAAAGCAAAACAAAGCTAAAGCTCACTAAAACCCTCTCAAAAGCTGCAGGTGCTGTAAGCAAGCTTTGTGATAGACTTCTTTGGAAGCTTTGAAGATTCTTTGTTGCGCCATTAAAGCGACATGGGATATAATTTTTGCAGCAAAGCAAACCACAACATGTGAACTGGGCTCTAAGCTAACCATTTTATTTAGTGACAGGGGCTTTGATTGGCATTCAGAGTGCTTTACAAAATATCACATTTTGAAGCACGTGTAACAAACAAGTGTTATCACTGCTGCTACAGCTTGAAAAGGAGCAATAATTTTTGATCAACATATCTGGTTGTAGATTAGAATGTAAAAGTAATTTGTATTGCATTAAATTACAAAATAGTTTGTATAGCTATGTAATATATTAGATTTTATTTTTTGAGTGAAAGTGAAGTTTTCCTTTAAATGAGTGGTACAGTATAATATTGGGTATGACTGACTGGGCTACCTACATGAATGCTAGAGACATAAGAGACCTGTAATTCCAAGTTCAACATAAAAGCACCAGACTCCATTTAATCAGATCCAGATACAGTGGAAAAATGTAAACATTGGTAGGTGAACAGATGAGTTAATTATGATCGCTATACAGTTGCACTTTTTTTTAATCATTAATGGAATTTCCACAAGCTCAGCGGCATAATTATTAACTGCATCAATGTGTTACATTTTCATCATGTTCTCAGATAATAATACAGATGGTATTTTTACCTGTAACTGTTGCATGGACATAATTATGCATGAGAAAACTAACAATTGTAATTAAAATAGCTGTGAAAGAACACAGAAAATTAAAACACAGCACTGAATCTTGCTTGAACTTTGACAAGAAGAGGCACTTTGCTATGATTGAGGTCAGCAGATTTATCTGTCAGTTTCTCGAGACTGAAAGACATTGGGAATTAAAGAGAACCTCCAGCTTTGATTAAAAAAGGTTATCTAAGACCAATTACTGTGACAAATATAGATATACAGTCAGAGAGACATTGCACTAACAAATTCCATCTTCTTTGTCCTATATCTGATGTGTTGCATACAAGACATCTCAATATGGTTGTGTAGACCAACAGGCACCAGAGTAAGACCTAGTGATTCCAGTAATCAGCACTCAGTAACAGATGAGGTCAGAATTGGCCTCTGTCTTCCTCTGCAATACACTTCCAATGATTGGTGTGGTTTGTGCTAGTCACAATGAGATTGTAGGAGGTAGCATTTTTACAAATGTGGTATTTTACAGTATCAGAAGCCTCCATGCTTTTGTTATGGTAGGTTTTATTTTAACAGAATATACAAGTATCCCATCATAATTTAATAATGAACGCTGAAAGTAAATATGGTTAATATAGGGAACTTGGTTCAATTGAACATTTTTTTTGCCATGGGACACTCAAGTCCATTCACATGGGATGAGATCAGGTGCGGACTGACCATTTGGAAACTCGGGCCAGGGTCAGTAGGGGGCCCCATGAGATGCCCCGGTACCTTTTTCTTTGAGTTTGGGCAAGGACACAGGGGCCCCATGATCCCTTATTGCCCGGGGGCCCCATGAGTTGTCAGTCCGCCGCTGGATGAGATGCAAGAGACTGCATGGGGTGCGATTTACTAATTTAAGTAAAGTAAACCTGTTTCAACTGAAGAAAAGTAAAGAAAATCTGTTCTTGCTTTAAAGATCCAATTGTGGGCAGCAGAAGTTACTATTTTATTAGATCCCTGACTAAATAAATTAACCCCCATAGTAAGCTGTATGCAGTAGAAATTCAGGCTCTGTGGAAAGAGTTTTAATAAATTGCATGAGCAATGCGGATTCTGGAAAAATCACAACTATGAAAAAGTATATCTCAAATCCTGTAGTCCACATCCTATGAAAAGGAGTCTTTGAGAATTGAGGAGAATGTATTGTTTTCAGGCCAACAGACCCTTACTGGTAGACTTGATCTACTAAGCAAGAACCAGTGTCTGCATATGTAATGAAGAAATGGGGTTGCCTCATGTACATATCTGCATATGTTGCTGTACTTATCTGTAAACAGTGTATAGAATATATCTTGTTAAAGTGCAGTCAATTGTTCGTTAAGGTCTAGGGGACACAGAAAAGAAGATTTACTTACCCAATTCTCTACTCCTCCGTGCTGCTATACTGGTCCTCGCAGCATCTTCTTTCCTCATGCTCACGTGGTTAAGATCCTGACATCTTCAAGACGTGATGACAGTGAGGGACAATCCACTGCAGCGTGGGGGGTGTCACCTGCTAGGGAGTAGAGGATCAGGTAAGTAAAAGCACTTCTTCTTTCCAATAGACAAAATGAGAAGTTAACCCTTGCAGTGCAGGTGCAGTACTCGAGTTGGGCTTTAAACATTAAAGTAGAACTATAGTATTACACTTGTATTAAATAAGTGTATTAATAAACATGTATGTGATATTTATCAACACCTATTACATTGCGCTTAGCGTATCAAATATATTCAACAAATATATATATTAATCAAAAAACTGCTGCCACTTTAAACAAACCATAATAAATAAGTGAATAAGACAACATATAAAATGTTATAGTGCGCTAAATTAATAGTGATGAGGTGATATAGTGCGTACCACACAATAAAATGTGAATTAATCAATAAAATGATAACAGTGAATTACTGTGAATACAAAAATTATATATAATAATCCAAAGTCCACAGAAATTATTCCTCCTTCTTTGGAATCCACCACGTGCTGTCTAATAATAACCAGGTGCCTCAAAGTGTCCCCTACACGGATGTGCACTCACCAATAGTTGTTGCCTTCCACTTTCATGGTTGGCAAAACAGGCTTCAAAGAATAATTCTCCAAATATAAATGGATTATAACCAATGGGGTATAACCATAATGGAGGTATAATGGTTCAAATTATTAAGGATTCCATACATTCCAATACTAATGTATCATACAATCATGATAGTCCTCTTTCCCATGATCACCATGTAAAACAAAAAGCAGAGAGGCGCTCTAATGGTGTAGTATTAAAACCAAGATCCTTTATTAATCCAAATGGACATTACTCACAAGCCCAGTATCATATTACTGAATAAGCCTGGAGTGACAGAAGACCGTGGGTGCTCTCACCGCCTCCGGATTAGTGTTCACTGATGCCGTTGCGTCACTTCCGATTCCGGGCAACATCACTTCCAGTTGCTGCACCATCATGCACTGACATGTTTCGTCACTTCTGACTTATTCATAGGGAAGATCTGGGTCCCCCTAAAGTCCTGCACAGTCAGGCATCACACATCTTCACAAAAGCTTGCATCCAGAGTCAGAAATCAATCCTTGAGCTTTGGTTTTGTTGTTTTATTAGGGGACTTGAACTGGAATAGGGTTAGGGGTGTACAGGATGCTCAAGGAAACTGATAAACTGAGGACAGCTTCCTGGAACTATTTACAAGCCTTCTGTGCAGCAAAAGCTTTGTTGGAGAGCTAGCCAGTGTCTCCTTAGTGTACCACCAATCTGGAGGTATCCTTGAACAGGAGATCTGGTTCCTGTCACTTTAAGAGTTGGACAGTCACTGATAGGTGGCTAATCTGGTTTTCCACCAGAGTGCTCATTCTCCTATCCGCCCAGGGGGTTTAGGTGTACTCACTCTGATCCTCTCCTATACCGCTTGTTGGTTGGTGGCTGCTACCAGGCCTATCAGCTGGGCTGCTCCTTCCCTGCCATACAGGTGGTCCTCTCCCAGGGGGCCATTGAGCCCTGAGTTTTTCTCCTTTCCAGCACCAGGCCTGCAGGTAGGCCCTATTCCAGTGAGCCTCCTCGCAGCCTCCTTCCTTCAGCCTCACATCCTCCTCTCTATCTTCCACCCGAACTCTCCTGCAGCTGAGCAGGCTCCAACAATTTTAAAGGTATCCAGTCTCTTGCCAAGCCTTCTGTTAGGGATTGGCTAGGACCACTCAAGAGTACAAGCCAGCCAATCCTCAGATCCACCCACTGCCTCTAGGCCACCTTCCTCCAAAGCCCTAGAGCAGGGGAAATTCCAGAGGGGCTGGCCTGCAGAGTCTCCCAGCTCTTAACCACAACTTTACCTTCTGGCTATTACACCCAGGCTTCTACTCAGCCTTCCTCATTGACAATCAGGACTCTAGGTCCCCTTAGCTAAACTAGGAGGGTGCTACAATAGGCAAAACTTTTTTTTTCATTTTGGATAGAGTAAAGGAGGGTTATGACCCCTGTCAGTTTGTTTCTTTCCATTGATGTCCTATTGAGGAGATTTACCTTCACTTCCTGTCCCACAGCCATAGCAGGAAGTGAGAGAAAATCCCTGCAAATTAAGCAAATTCTTAGGGGATCCCCAGGTTACCTGAACTAGTGCCCCCCTTAGAAAATTTCCCCTCAATTACTTTTCTGGGGACAACTAAAAAATTGGGGGTTTTCTTTTACTTTCACTTCCAAAGATGATAATGGTAAACAGGACACATTGAGAGGGTGAATCTCCCAAATGGGGACACAGACGACAATAAGGATCTAAAAGGTGTTCTAACCCCTCTCCACTCAGTCCAAGAAAAATTTTGCTTTTAGTTATACTTTAACTCATATTTATATGATTATTTACATTCAGATGATGATGTTAAAATGTATATTATATTGAAAAACATACAAATGTATATAGCTCCTTTTTAACCTGATTTATGTAATTTCATAGGAATGAAAAAGTATTCTTGAAATTGTTTTTGTCCAAATTAAAAGAAAATATAATTTTAAAAAATGTAAACTATTCTACCTACATATTCTATATGCAAAAACCTTGATAAAACGCACTAGTATGAAAAAAATTGTACCATTGCAACTGCAGTATTTGTCTAGGAATATGACCTCTAAAAAGCTATTTCTGTTATGATTAAGATAAAAGACATCAATTTTAAAAAAACATTACTTTTTGCTATTTTTATTTAAAGTAAATCTAAATTCTCTGAAAAAAATACTCAGATTTGTAGAGAACTGTAAATAAAACAGGATTTTTTTTAGTTAAAAAATACAGTTTTCTAAACTCTTCTGATTATGTTCAGAAGAACATAATAGTATTTATTACTAATGTCCATATAAAAGAACATCTGGGTAGCTGTGACCATAACATGATTTCATTTATTGTTAGCTGTAAACAACAAGCACACATGGGCAAAATAAAAATGCTCAACTTTAAGAGAACTAATTTTCCAAGGCTTAGAGCTGCTCTCTAAGATGTAGTCTGGGAGGGAATATTGGCATCGATGAACACAACACAGAAATGGGAGTTCTTCAAAAAGACTGTATGTGAACACTCTGCAAAATATATTCCCATGGGCAACAAGTTTAAAAGGCTAAAAATCAAACCTAGGTTAAAAAAGCTATAAATAATAAGAAAAGAGCTTTTATTAAATAGAAAAATGAAGGAATTATATAATTGTATAAACATTACAAAGAAAATAACAGAATATGTTAAAAGGAAATTAAGGCCGCACAAATTTAAAACGAACGACAGTTTGCAAAAGATGGCAGAACAAACCCCTCACAATTCTTCAAATATATTAATAGTAAAAAGGTCCAGTCTCAGCATGTAGGTCCTTTACAAAATAATCTAGAGTGGGTGACAGGGGACAAAAAGAAGGCACATTTATTAAATACCTTCTTCAACTCTGTGTATACAAAGGAGCATGGGGGAGCTCTTGTCCATAATGGGCATGGTATTGACACAGCTCCAGATGATCCACATTGGCTAACAATTAATATGATCCAGAAATATTTAGACAGAATAAAGGTGAATAAAGCACCTGGACTGGATGGCATACACCCACGGGTCCCTAAAGAATTGAGCTCTGTCATTTCAAAGCCATTGTTTCCAATTTTTAGGGACTCTTTATTGACTGGCATGGTACCACTGGATTGGCGTAAGGCCAACGTGGTGCCAATATTTAAAAAGAGATCAAAATCTTTACCAAGTAATTATAGACCTGTTTAACTTCTATAGTTGGGAAGATACTGGAGAGTTTATTAAAAGACCACATAGATGAGTTCTTGCTGGAAAAAAATATTTTAAGCAACATACAGCATGGATTCATGAAAGACAAAAGTTGTATTGGTTTTACTGTTAATAAAAAGTTTGAACAAGAAAGACAAAAGTTGTAAAACAAATCTGATTTCTTTTTATGAGAAGGTGAGCAAACCTTGGACAGAGGGGTGGCGGTGGACTTGATATACTTGGATTTTGCAAAAGCATTTGACACAGTTCCCCACACAAGGCTAATGTGTAAGGTAAATTCTATGGGCTTGGAAAAATACGTATGTAAATGCGTGGAAAACTGGCTAAAAGATAGTATTCAGAGAGTAGTGGTTAATGATTCAAACTCTGCATGGTCTAGGGTTGTCAGTGGTCTATTCCAAGGTTCAGTGTTGGGACCCTTACTTTTTAATATATTTATAAATGATATTTATAAACTGGTCTGGGATTATAAATCCCATTTCAGTCTTTGCAGATGACACCAAGCTGTGCAGTGGAATAACGTCCTTACAGGATGTCTCCAACTTACAAGCCGACCTCAATGCACTGTTTAATTGGGAGACTATGTGGAAAATGGGGTTTAATGTTGATAAATGTAAGGTTCTGCACTTGGGGGCTAAGAATATGCATGCATCATACATACTAGGGGGGTACAACTGTGGGAATCAACGGTGGAGAAGGATCTGGGAGTACTGGTAGATCACAAGCTTAATAATGGCATGCAATGCCAAGCTGCGGTTTCTAAAGCAAGCAAAATCCTCTCTTGTATTAAAAGAGGTATAGACTCCAGAAAGAGAGATATCATATTACCCCGGTACAAATCATTAGTAACACCTCATCTGGAATATGCAGTTCATTTTTGGGAACCAATTCACAAAAAGAACATTGGGGAACTGGAGAAAGTACAGAGAAGGGCAACCAAACTGATAAGAGGCATGGAGGAGCTCAGCTATGAGGAAAGATTAGAGGAACTGAATTTATTCTCTCTTGAGAAGAAGAGATTAAGGGGGGATATGATCTCCATGTATAAATACATCAGTGGTTCATATAGTGAACTCAGTGTACAGTTATTCACCCTGAAGTCATCACAGAGGACAAGGGGGCACTCTTTACGTCTGGAGGAAAAGAAATGTAATCTCCAAACATGGAAACATTTCTTCACAGTAAGAGCTGTGAAAATGTGGAATAGACTCCCTCAAGAGTTGGTTCTGGCCAGCTCAGTGGATTGCTTTAAAAAATGCCTGGATTCTTTCTTAGATACACAGAATATAACTGGATACTAACATTTATAGGTAAAGTTGATCCAGGGAATATTTGATTGCCTCTCGATTTTTTTCCCCTGCAGGAGCAAATTGGATCATACTTTGCTGGGGGTTTTTTTGTTTACCTTCCTCTGGATCAATGGTGCGTATAGGATTATAACTTTTTTTTTTTTTGGTTGAACAGTAAGGACTTTTGTCTTTATTCAGCCATACTAACTATATAACTATGTAACTATGTTCAACAGGTAATACTTTAACTAAAGAAGCATATTTAAAAAAAAATTAATTAAAACACATTTTAAATGATATGAACATGTGAAAACGTAAAACTTGATATGAGAGATTCAAGTGACTGAGTTTAACCATTAGCCGCCCGGCCAATGGCCGTTTGGCGGCTTCAAATGTGTCTCTTCATTCTGGGTGCACACCATTTGGCGTGCTCCCGCACATGCGCCGTTTGCGCTAATGCAGAGCGGCGCAGCAGTGCGATCTGTCACCGGCCGTGCACCTCGGACACAGGACCGAGTACCGGCTCCCGTTGCTGGTACCATGTGACCTGCTGTGACCAATCACAGCAGGTCACATGACAGTTGTATACAATGGATGGCTTCATTCATGATGCCATCCATTGTATACTAGTGCCTAGCTGTGAATGGTCACAGCTAATCACATGCACATGTCATGTGATTAGCTGTGACCAAATCACAGCTAAGCACAAAAAAAAAAAAAAAAAAAAAAAAAGCTGAATGAATCGATTTCATTCAGGTAAATGCTTGCTTATAGCAAAGTAATTCTTTGCTATAAGCAAATTGTGTAAAAAAAAAAAAAAAATACTGATCACTTCCCCAAAGTAGTACAATGTTACTATGGTAACATTGTACTACTTTGGTCATAGTAAAATATGAAAAAAAATCTTAAAAAAAATAAAAAAAAATGTAATAAAAAATTAAATATAATAATAAAAAAAATATATATATATATTTTTTTTTTCATACTGTCACCAGTCAGTGTCCCTGTTCACCGCCATGCCAGTTATATGATGACACTGTACTGCACTGGTGACAGTATGTAAAAAAAAAAATAGTGAAAATAATTTTTTTAATTTTTTAATTTTCCGAAAAATTATGACAAAAAATACAACTTCAAAAAACTCGCCATGCCTCTTATGAAGTACGTCGGACTGTCTACTCTGCAAAAAGGGGTCATTTGGGGGATATCTGTACTGTTCTGACATTCTTGGACCTCAAGAAATTAGATTGGCTGTCAGTACTTCAGGATTGATCAATATTCAGATCTATACCATAGTTTGTGAACTCTATAACTTTCCTACAAACTAAAAAATACATCCTAATTTGGGTTATTTTCACCAAAGACATGGAGCAGAATACATCTCGGCCTAAATTTATGAAGAACAATTATTTATTTGTAAACTTTTATAACAGAAACAAAGAAAAATGTGGGTTTTTTTAAAAATTTTTGGTCTTTTTTTGTTAATTTAGCAAAAAATAAAAACCCCAGCGGTGATTAAATACCACCAAAAGAAAGCTCTAGTTGTGTGAAGAAAATGATAAAATTTTAGTTTGGGTACAGTGTTGTATGACCGCGCAATTGTCATTCAAAGTGTGAGAGCGCTGAAACCTGAAAAATGGCCTGGGCAGGAAGGTGTAAAATTGCCCGGTATTGAAACGGTTAATTATGCTTAGAACTAAACAGGTAACTTGAGTCTCTACCAAGTAATATATTAATAAGTTAATAAAATCAACAATAATATTATATAACACTGATTTTCTGAGCAAACTTTTGTGACAAAAGGCAATTGTGAAATAATACCTTTTGCAGCAATTTCAGTTTGTGTGGTTTGTGAATTTTTTGTTGATAATGGTGTTTTCTGTTCACAAAAAGTTGTATTACATACATACAGTATATGTATTTACTGCATGTCTTACTCTTTTTATTATGTTATCATGTAATACAGTATATATGTGTAGCCGCTGGATAAGATGGATCCTCCTTTCTTTGCCTCAACCTTCTCAAGAATCGCAGCCCCTCTGACACACCAGGTTGAGTTTACAAACATACAATATCACAGGAAATGACTGAAAATAATAATGCTATATAAAAGAAAACAGACACCAAACGAGGTAGTAAAGGCAACCCAAAATGGTTGGTAACTAGGCAACCAAGTAATGTGTATATACCGCTCAGGTGAGACACATAAATGCAGTTCCGTATGGGTACCTGCCCGGCTTGTGCATGCAAAACAGAAAAGAGCTGATGCAAGATAAAATCTGTAATATCTTCACAGTCAGAGGAGCGGTACAGATAGTACAGGGCGAGTTTTTGACTCGTTTCACATTCAGATACCGTGCTTATTCATAACAAAGAGGGTGTCAAGAACACAAATAGTGTAGTGTAGTGTTAACCCCAACAAAAGACAAGAAGTAGACTGAAATAAGAGGGAACCATGAACCTCATATACTCGTAAAAGTGAGTAATATCCCATTCATGGTTCAACGCATGTGGGATACGAGTCTTCAAATAAAAATTCCCCAAAAATTCCCTCTTACATAGAAGGCGAAAGATATCCCTGATTTTTTAGGAGATCTGATTTTCTCTATAACTTGCACATCTACCGCTGTTATGTCGCCTGCATGATTGTTGTTAAAATGGCGGGAGACATTAGTGGACAGATTTTTATCAATACTATGTAGATGTTCCTAAAAGCGGTCTCTCAGACGCATTGTTGTATGTTCCACATATTGTTTGTGGCATGTGTTACAAGTAATGACATAAATGACATAATTGGTGTAAAAGTAAAAAAAAAGAGTTAATCTTATGCTCCTTGTCAAACTGTTGTAATTCCTACACCGTTCACCTGATTTGGATTTAAATACCCTCAAATTAAAGCTGACAGTCTGCAGTTAAAGCACATCTTGTTTGTTTCATTTCAAATCCATTGTGGTGGTGTATAGAGCCAAAAATGTTGGAATTGTGTCGATGTCCCAATATTTATGGACCTGACTGTATATGTAAAGCGATGCGTAAATTGATGGCGCTATATAAGTACCTGCAATAAAATAAATCAATAACGTATTTCCAGAGAGTGGTTTTCTCCACAGACTGGCTTTGATACCACTCAAATCACCGGTCAGGCGAACATCCAGAAAACAAATTTCCTTTTTATCCACCTGTCCTGTGAATTGCAGATTTCTGTTGTTGTTGTTGAAATATTCCAGAAAAGATTTTAGATCACCCATACATTCATCAACAGTGGTATCAAATCTGTACAGAAAACCACTCTCTGGAAAGAGAGAGTTGTTCAGATGCAGTTAAGGTTTGATATAATGTGGTATAGGGTTGGTATAGGTGCAGTCTAGGCTTGGAATTAGTGCGGTATAGAGTGCAGTATGGGTTTAGTATGGAATGTTACACTTAGTGTCCTATTTCCAGTGGTTCAGTCCCTGCTAGCAGAATCAGCAATGGGCAAATAGCCCTCTCACCAGTCCCTGAGATGCTGCAGTGACCTTCTACTGTAGAAAAAGGAGACCCCTTGTCTTTTCATAGGATGCATCTGATGATCAGTGATGGGAAGCTCTGGGTGAGAGGACGTTCTGGGTGAGAGGATGCTCTGGGTGGGAAGTAGCTCTGGTTGAGAGGAGGCTTTGATTAAGAGGGAGCTCTGATTGAGAGGAGGTTCTGGGTGACATGGAGCTCTGGTTAAGAGGAAGCTCTGGGTGAGAGGATGCTGTGGGTGGGAGGAAGCTATGGGTGAGAAGAAGCTCTGGGTGACACTGAGCTCTGGTTGAGAGGAAGCTATGGGTGAGAGGAAGCTCTGGGTGAGAGGGAGCTCTGGTTGAGAGGAAGCTCTGGGTGACAGGAAGCTCTATGGGAGAGGAAGCTCTGGATTTCTCTGTGGTGACAGTGCAGATGAGATTGCTACGGTCTATGTTGCACTGCCCCAGGTATATCTCCTCCCATATCTCAGGCTCGATCTCCGCTGGTGTTCCCTCTCAGTAGTCCAGTCATCATGTGGCAGATGGTTTTTACACATTCCCTACTCAATCCAAAATGAAAAAAAAACAAGTTTTGGCTTTACTTTTAATACTCTAATTAAACAGTATATCATTAGGAATGGTCAGTTTCTCAGCTAAAGCATTTTTAAAGTGCTACTAAAGTCAGAAATTATTTTTCAATTAAAATAAGAAACATGTTATACTCACCTGCTCTGTGCAGTGGTACAGACCGGCCTCGATCCTCCTCTTCTCGGGTCCCCCTCTGACGATCTTGACTTCTCCTATTCTTTGTGTGTCCCCTAAAGCAAGCTGTTTGCTATGGGGACACACCCTGGGTGCATGCTGCGGACCTGTGTGTTTATGAAGCTCCATGGACATAAACAGCTGGACTTAGTACCGCCCCCCACTTCCACTTCATTGCATTTAATTGACAGCAGCGAGAGCCAATGGCTCCTGCTGCTGTTCGAGTCCCTGTTTGAAGAAGACAAGAGGGGAGAAGAGACGCAGCCACGCACAGCGCTGATCTCTTTTCCCCTCTCTTCCCCTTCACACAGGGAAGAGGGAGCACAAACAGAAAACATTTTTTACCTAACTTCAAGCAATGAATTAGAAAAAAAATTGTTTTAGGTTTAGTATAACCAAAAATGCACAAAATAGAGAGCAGTAAACATAACAGTGGTACATATCTGCATCTTCTGCAACTCTCTCATACCCCCCCAGACTAATCTCTTATGGTTCACTCACATGTGCCACAGGCATTTCCGCCCCTCTGAAAAGTGATCTGCAGTGAATTGCTTTTCAGAGGAGTTTAACAGGCGGTGAGGAGGTGATATGTCGCCTCCTCACCACCTGATTTAACCACTGCATTCCAACTTCGTCCATTTTTTGTAAATACATCGCAGCCCTAGACTTGATTGGGTTGTGTTCAGAGGCAGTAACGCCCGGCAAATACAACATGCTCTTGAATTTTTGCCATGTGTACAGCCCTAAACAGCTGCATGTCTATGTTTAGGTGGGTGCTCAGGGGCAGTAAATCTACTGTTCAGCTTTCTGGTTGTACCGCTCCCTGGCCTCTCTTGTGATCAAACCCTAACACTTATCCTCCCTTCCAGACCACTGCCACATATGAAATGTTCACGTTCGCCCTTTTAACAACTCATTGTTGACATTAGTGAACATAATTTCTGCTCAAGTTTGACTTCTATGACCCAGCTATTCTCTTATCACCATTTTGCCTCTTGCACAGAACAGGCAAAATGAAGCCGGGTTACTAAATACAGTGCACACATCAAAGACACTAAAGCTGGGTATACAATGTCAATGGGCTAAATGAAAAAAACTGTTTCCTGCATCCACACAAACAATATGAATGCAGGAATCTCCTCTGCTGGGACATTGTACTCTTATAGTAGGGATTCTCCGCTGTCAGAATACACTATTCAGTGCTGCAGCTGATTGGATGCAAGCTGCCGACAAAAAAAGTTTTCCAGCAGTCCTATTTGACAGAAGTTTATTTAATGAATGACTTCTGTTGAACAGGGAGGGCTACACACAGATTAAAATCAGCCCGTCCCTATTGAACTGGCAGAATTTTGATCCATGTGTACCCAGCTTAATGCCCTATTTGTGACAGTTATGTGGTACAGATTCCTGCTAGAAAGCAGGCACATATTGGTGGAGATGGAGATAAAGTTGTTAGAGGTTAGAGATGGAGGTAAAGTTGTTAGAGGTTAGAGATAAAGGTAAAGTTGTTAGAGGTTAGAGATGGAGGTAAAGTTGTTAGAGGTTAGAGATAAAGGTAAAGTTGTTAGAGGTTAGAGATGGAGGTAAAGTTGTTAGAGGTTAGAGATGGAGATAAAGTTGTTAGAGGTTAGAGATGGAGGTAAAGTTGGTAGAGATTAGAGATGGAGGTAAAGTTGGTAGAAATTAGAGATGGAGGTAACGTTAGAGGTTAGAGATATAAATAAAGCTGTTAGAGGTTAGAAATGGAGGTAAAGTTGTTAGGGGTTAGAGATATAAATAAAGCTGTTAGAGGTTAGAGATGGAGGTAAAGTTGTTAGATGTTAGAGATTGAGATAAAGTTGTTAGAGGTTAGAGATGGAGGTAAAGTTGTTAGAGGATAGAGATGGAGGTAAAGTTGTTAGAGGTTAGTGATGGAGATAAAGTTGTTAGAGGTAAGAGATGGAGATAAAGTTGTTATAGGTTAGAGATGGAGGTAAAGTTGTTAGAGGTTAGTGATGGAGATAAAGTTGTTAGAGGTAAGAGATGGAGGTAAAGTTGTTAGAGGTTAGAAATGGAGGTAAAGTTGTTAGAGGTTAGAGATGGAGGTAAAGCTGTTAGAGGTTAGAGATGGAGGTAAAGTTGTTAGAGGTTAGAGATGGAGGTAAAGTTGTTAGAGGTTAGAGATGGAGGTAAAGTTGTTAGAGGTTAGTGATGAAGATAAAGTTGTTAGAGATGGAGGTAAAGTTGTTAGAGGTTAGAGATGGAGGTAAAGTTGTTAGAGGTTAGAGATGGAGGTAAAGTTGTTAGAGGTTAGTGATGAAGATAAAGTTGTTAGAGATGGAGATAAAGTTGTTAGAGGTTAGATTTGCAGATAAAGTTGTTAGAGGTTAGAGATGGAGGTAACGTTGTTAGAGGTTAGAGATGAAGATAAGTTGTTAGAGGTTAGAGATGGAGGTAACATTGTTAGAGGTTAGAGATGGAGGTAAAGTTGTTAGAGGTTAGATATGGAGGTAAAGCTGTTAGAGGTTAGAGATGGAGGTAAAGAGGTTAGAGGTTAGAGATGGAGGTAAAGTTGTTAGATGTTAGAGATGGAGGCAACGTTGTTAGAGGTTAGAGATGGAGGAAGAGTTGTTAGAGGTTAGAGATGGAGATAAAGCTGTTAGAGGTTAGAGATGGAGGTAAAGCTGTTAGAGGTTAGAGATGGAGGTAAAGTTTTTAGATGTTAGAGATGGAGGTAAAGTTGTTAGAGGTTAGAGATGGAGGTAAAGTTGTTAGAGGTTAGTGATGGAGATAAAGTTGTTAGAGATGGAGGTAAAGTTGTTAGAGGATAGAGATAGAGATAAATCTGTTAGAGGATAGATATGGAGGCAAAGTTGTTAGAGGTTAGAGATGGAGGCAAAGTTGATAGAGGTTAGAGATGGAGATAAAGTTGGTAGAGGTTAGAGATGGAAGTAAAGTTGTTAGAGATGGAGGTAAAGTTGTTAGAGGTTAGAGATGGAGATAAAGTTGATAGAGGTTAGAGATGGAAGTAAAGTTGTTAGAGATGGAGGTAAAGTTGTTAGAGGTTAGAGATGGAAGTAAATTTGTTAGAGGTTAGAGATGGAGATAAAGTTGTTAGAGGTTAGAGATGGAGATAAAATTGTTAGAGGTTAGAGATAGACATAAAGTTGTTAGAGGATAGAGATGGAGGTAAATCTGTTAGAGGATATATATGGAGGTAAAGTTGTTAGAGGCTACAGATGGAGGTAAAATTAACTTTTGCGAAAATATCAGTAATAGCAGTATTTAGTCTGCTTAGATTGCACATTTAGAGAAAGAAAGTCTAAAACTGCTTTTAGTATGAAACCAAACCTCACCTGTCTTACTAAAAATAGCCCTCAAATCTTAAGATATATATAAACCCTATCAATGTACTTTTCTTATTTGCTCCCTTTAGGACTGTTATACAGTTGTGTTCAAAATAATAGCAGTCAGACATCACTAACCTGATCAATCACTGTTTTTGGTAGAAATGGTATTTCTACATGGCAAATCATTTACTAGCAGGTGTAGTAGAGTAATAGAAATCCAACAGACCCAACAGTCATGACATGCATGCTGCTGATTCTATGTAATTGAATCACTAATTGAAAGGGGCATGTTCAGTGTGGAGTTCTATTAGTGAGGTCATTCATTCTTTGAAAAACAGGTGGCAGTTATTGCCCTTATTTAAGGAAAGAAGGCAGCAAATGTTGTACATGCTGGTTACAGTGCATTTCTCTCTGAAATTCTGAGGAAAATGGGTCGTTCCAGACATTGTTCAGAAGAACAGCGTACCTTGATTAAAAAGTTGATTGGAGAGGGGAAAACATATAAAGAAGTGCAGAAAATGATAAGCTGCTCAGCTAAAATGATCGCAAATGCTTTAAAATGACAACAAAAACCTGAAAGACGTGGAAGAAAGCGAAAAACTACCATTCGAATGGATAGAAGAATAGCCAAAATGGCAAGGACTCAGCCAACAATCAGCTCCAGGAAGATCAAGGAAGGTCTAAAGTTACCTCTGAGTACTGTTACAATTAGAAGACCCTTATGTGAAGCCAAGCTATCTGCAAGAAGCCCCCGCAAAGTCCCATTGTTGAAAAAAAGACGTGCTGAAGAGGTTACAATTTGCCAAAGAGCACATTGACTGGCCTAAAGAGAAATGGCGCAACATTTTGTGGACTGATGAAAGTAAGATTGTTCTTTTTGGGTCTAGTGGCCGGAGACAGTTTGTCAGACAACCCCCAAACACTGAATTCAAGCCACAGTACACTGTGAAGACAGTGAAGCATGGTGGTGCAAGCATCATGATATGGGGATGTTTCTCATACTACGGTGTTGGGCCTATTTATCGCATACCAGGGATCATGGATCAGTTTGAATACATCAGAATACTTGAAGAGGTCATGCTGCCTTATGCTGAAGAGGAAATGCCCTTGAAATGGGTGTTCCAACAAGACAACGACCGCAAACACACCAGTAAATGTGCAACATCTTGGTTCCAGACCAACAAGATTGACGTTATGGAGTGGCCAGACCAATCCCCGGATCTTAATCCAATAGAAAACTTGTGGGCTGACATCAAAAATGCCGTTTCTGAGGCAAAACCAAGAAATAGAGAAGAACTGTGGAATGTAGTCCAATCATCCTGGGCTGGAATACCTGTTCACAGGGGCCAGAAGTTGGTTGACTCCATGCAACACAGATGTACAGCAGTTCTCAGAAACAGTGCTTATACAACTAAATATTCATTAAGTGATTCAAAGGAAAGCAAAATCTTCAAACATTTTTCAGTTTATATAGTGATATATAGTGCCCCTGATGTAGCAGTAAAATGAGTATCCCGGACCCGTGAAGATATGTATCCCCTGAAGCAACTGTGCATGTGCTGGATTCAGGACGAAGAAGCCGATCTCTGACTTTAGCACAGAGCTGCCACAGTTGACCCCTTACAGGCTGCAAACCGCTGAAGCTGATCCCGTGGATCACTATGGGTTGCAAGATCAGTTAACCCCGTGTAGGTTGAACCTATATGTGGTTAACTGATCTTGCAACCTATGGCAGCTCTGTGCTAAAGTCAGAGATCGGCTTCTCCGGCCTGAAACCGGCACATGCACAGTTGCTTCAGGGGATACATATCTTCATGTGTCCAAGATACTCATTTTACCGCTACATGGGGGGCAGCACTCCTTCCTCTCTGGAGGGGTGACACCAAGTGTTAACGCACCGGGTGACACCAACCCTAGGGACGCCTCTGCCCTGTATGTGCAAGGTGATGTTATTTCTAATTAAAACTCTTGACCAAAAAGCTTACATTTCATAACCTGTCAACTCAATACCTAACTATCACCTTGACTATTGGGTTACTACAAAACTATCACCAAAGCTATTGGGCCAATACTAACCTTACTCTGTTCCAATTTATATTATATGCTGCACCAGACTGATGTGGTGGTAAAATTTCTGTGCCAAATACATCCACTCTGATGTCCTGGGTTTCTTTGATCATCTGCTTCAGTCATTTTCTCTTTATGCGCACAGATGTCAGAAACATTTAGATGGTTCTGCAATACAGTGCCACCCTTGGCATTTACAGTGAAGAATCACCCCCTTTAAAGTAATCACATTTTGTTACTGTGAAACCTGAAATGAAGGCAGACACAGTTTTTGTTTTATACAGATGTATTTACTCAGTGCAACGTATACTATCCAAGTGAAAGCTATAGCACCAATATGTCAGAAAATGTAAAAAAAAATATCAAAAACAGAATCACAGAGTTAAAAAAGGATAACCCCCTCCAAAAAATTACTTGTAAACTCAATCAGGTGTAGCTAATCACCTTCCCAGTGGCACACAAAGTCATTTGACTTTCAACTGTGATCAGCTGTGGTCATTTTGATTAGCTCAGCATGAAAAGAGCTTTCCTGGAGCATTTCAGTCCCTGGCAGTGCAACAGTCCTCTCAAAATAACTCAACACACAGCCATTAATGTCTAAACTGCTGGCAACAAAAGTGAGTACACTCCTAAGTGAAATTGTACAAATTGGGCCCAATTAGCCATTTTCCCTCCCCGGTGTCATGTGACTCGTTAGTGTTACAAGGTCTCAGGTGTGCATGAGGAGCAGGTGTGTTAAATTTGGTGTTATCGCTCTCACTCTCTCATACTGGTCACTAGAAGTTCAACATGGCACCTCATGGCAAAGAACTTTCTGAGGATCAGAAAAAAAGAATTGTTGCTCTACGTAAAGATGTCCTAGGCTATAAGAAGATTGCCAAGACCCTGAAACTGAGCTGCAGCATGGTGGCCAAGACCATACAGCGGTTTAACAGGACAGATTCCACTCAGAACAGGCCTCGCCATGGTCGACCAAGGGAGTTGAGTACTCGTGCTCAGCGTCATATCCAGAGGTTGTCTTTAGGAAATAGACGTATGAGTGCTGCCAGCATTGCTGCAGAGGTTGAAAGGGTGAGGGGTCAGCCTGTCAGTACTCAGACCATAGGCTGCACACTGCATCAAATTGGTCTGCATGGCTATCATCCCAGAAGGAAGCCTCTTCTGAAGATGATGCACAAGAAAGCCAGCAAACAGTTTGCTGAAAACAAGCAGACTAAGGACATGGATTACTGGAACCATGTCCTGTGGTCTGACACCAAGATCAACTTATTTGGTTCAGATGGTGTCAAGCATGTGTGGCAGCAACCAGGTGAGGAGTACAAAGACAAGTGTGTCTTGCCTACAGTCAAGCATGGTGGTGGGAATGTCATGGTCTGGGGCTGCATGAGTGCTGCCGGCACTGGGGAGCTAGTTCATTGAGGGAACCATGAATACCAACATGTACTGACATACTGAAGCAGAGCATGATCCCCTACCTTCGAAGACTGGGCCACAGGGCAGTATTCCAACATGATAACGACCCCAAACACACCTTCAAGATGACCACTGCCTTGCTAAAGAAGCTGAGAGTAAAGGTGATGCTCAAGGTCTCTAACATCCACCAGCTCCGTGATGTCATCATGGAGGAGTGGAAGAGGACTCCAGTGGCAACCTGTGAAGCTCTGGTGAACTCCATGCCCAAGAGGGTTAAGGCAGTGCTGGAAAATAATGGTTTCACACAAAACATTGACACTTTGGGCCCAATTTGGACATTTTCACTTAGGGGTGTACTCACTTGTATTGCCAGCAGTTTAGACATTAATGGCTGTGTGTTGAGATATTTTGAGGGGACAGCAAATTTACATGTTATACAAGCTGTACACTCACTACTTTACATTGTAGCAAAGGGTCATTTCTTCAGTGTTGTCACATGAAAAGGTATAATAAAATATTTACAAAAATGTGAAATACTGTATATATATATATATATATATATATATATATATACACACACTATATTATCAAAAGTATTGGGACGCCTGCCTTTACACGGACATGAACTTTAATGGCATCCCAGTCTTAGTCCGTAGGGTTCAATATTGAGCTGACCCAGACTTTGCTGCTATATTAACTTCAATTCATCTGCAGAGGCTGCCCACAAGGTTTAGGAGTGTCTATAGGAATGTTTGACCATTCTTCCAGAAGTGCATTTGTGAGGTCAGGCACTGATGTCGGATGAGAAGGCCTGGCTCGCAGTCTCCGCTCAAATTCTTCCCAAAGGTGTTCTGTTGGGTTGAGGTCAGGACTCTGTGCAGACCAGTCAAGTTCCTCCATGCCAAACTCACACGTCCATGTCTTTATGGACCTTGCTTTGTGCACTGGTGTGCAGTCATGTTGGAACAGGAAGGGGCCATCCCCAAACTGTAACCAAAACGTTGGGAGCATGAAATTGTCCAAAACGTGTTGGTATGCTGATGCCTTAAGAGTTCCCTTCACTGGAACTAGGGGGCCAAGCCCAACCCCTGAAAAACAACCCCACACCATAATCCCCACTCCACCAAACTTTTACTTGGCACAATGCAGTCAGGCAAGTACCATTCTCCTGACAACCACCAAACCCAGACACATCCATCGGATTGCCAGACAGTGTGATTTGTCACTCAAGAGAACACGTCTCCACTGCTTTGAGTCCAGTGGTGGCGTGCTTTACACCACTGCATCCGACGCTTTGCATTGCACTTGGTGATGTAAGGCTTGGATGCAGCTGCTCGGCCATGGAAACCCATTCCATGAAGCTCTCTACACACTGTTGTTGTGCTAATCTGAAGGCCACACAAAGTTTGGAGGTCTTTAGCTATTGACTCTGCAGACAGTCAGTGACTTCTGCGCACTGTGCGCTTCAGCATGCGCTGACCCCGCTCTGTCATTTTACGTGGCCTACCACTTCGTGGTTGAGTTGCTGTTGTTTCCAGTTGCTCCACTTTGTTATAATACCACTAACAGTTGACCGTGGAATATTTAGTAGCAAGGAAATTTCACAGATGGACATATTGCACAGGTGGCAACCTATCACGGTACCACGCTTGAATTCACTGAGCTCCTGAGAGCGACCCATTCTGTCACAAATGTTTGAAGAAGCAGTCTGCATGCCTAGGTGCTTGAGTTTATACACAAGTGGCCATGGAGGTGATTGGGACACCTGAATCCAATGATTTGGAGGGGTGTTCCAATACTTTTGGCAATATAATGTGTGTGTGTATATATTTATATATATATATATATATATATATATATATATATATATATATATTTATTTCTTGTTTTATCACAAGTGATTACATGACCTTTGTTCTCAGCTGCATAGGAGGTGTATCAGCAGGGAGGCAGAGACACAGCAGAACAATGATGGAGGGGGGGGGGGGTGTCAGCAAAAGTCTGGCCATTGGATTACAGGCAGGCTAAGCTCCCAAGTAGAATGCAAAGAAGCAAACTGACCGCATGGGAATAGAAGTGATTCCATGCCCTGGCGTAGACAGTTTGTAATAGGAAAGCATGAAAACTAGCAAGAATACCAGGTATTTCATACAATGAAAGTAATGAAAAGAGAACAGGATACGTTTTCATCCAAGTACATAATAACACAGACACAAATCAGAAATATAAAATGTTGGGATAACATACACTTTAAGGCCTCCATGTATTGCAGCATGCAGCATATTATCATTAAACTGCTCTTAGACCCTGCCCTCCCTTTAAGTTGCTGGAATGTCAGGACAGCTCAGCACAGTAAGACACCAGAGCCAGGCTTGTGACATGAATTTTCTCTGCTGCAGTTAAGTTATGGAGCTTAGTCAACTCTCCTCCCCCAACCTGTCATTGGACAATAATAGAAAAGCAAAAAGCTGAAGAGGTGATCTCTTTGCTTCTATCAGTATATTTCCTCTCATCACAAGTACAATACAGCACAAATTCAATGACTCCTAGTACTGCCCCTCCTTCTCCAGGTCCAAGCTCAAATGTACAGGAAATTTTAAGAGGTTGATATCCAGATCAGGGGCGGACTGACAACTCATGGGGCCCCCGGGTAATAGGGGATCATGGGGCCCCTGTGTCCTTGCCCAAACTCAAAAAAGCCTATGAAAAAGGTATCAGGGGCATCTCATGGGGCCCCCTACTGACCCCGGACCCTCGGGCAGTGCCCGAGTTTCCAAATGGTCATTCCGCCCCTGACCCAGATAGATTCAATGGCTCATTTCAATTCAAAACACAATGATTGATATTTTACTGTATACACAACTGTATTAATTGGTGTTCCCTTATACAGTATTTGCTGGGATTTTAGCTTCAATTAAAAAAATATTCCTGGGACATGTTTACTAGTAGATAACATCAGTGTTCCTTGTACTGCCTCTGGAATTCGCACAATGGCATAACTCTTCTATAAAGCTGCTCTAGCTAACAGTTACAAAAGTTGTCTACTGTACAATGACATCACACTACATGTTTGCTTTCTGTAATGTACAAACCACACAGAAACAATTGCTTAGAACAATCGATCGTTCATCAATCCTTCTCTTCTGCCGGTTATCTCCCAACAGCCCACCTGGCACCAGATGTGCCATCAGCCACCACGCAAGTCTCGTCATGCGAGTGGCAGCATACCAAACCTCTGGTGACGTTCACCTGGAAGCACTTGGCCCTCAACAGCTGTAGCCTCTTGATTACCATACCCACCCGGACACCTCCATCCATGCACCGTATCAGTCGCCTGTCAGTTTGGCTTAGCTCCGTCTTTGACTGACTGAAGTCGGGTAAGAGGGAGTGATATGCTGAGGAATGGTTAAAATTAATTGCTACATCCGAAAAAATTGAGAGATAATTATTCCTGCTTCCTTGTCACTGCTCGAGGGTAGATGACCTCATTAACTTGCAGCTTGTACACAATTCAATTACTAGGAGATGGAAAATACATTTTTAATTACCTCAGTGGCTTGGGTCCCATTCATCTCCATTTGCACGCTGGTTTTTATGGGGATGTGTTCTCAAGAATGGGCAATAGCTTAATAGAATTAACTTGCCACTGAAACTTTATGCCTTTTCTAGTGTCATTTCAAAATGAAGTTTAAATAAGGCATTTGAGGTTTATAATTGGTGAGCATGCCCTGTCCTCAAGTTAGTTTCCATATGACATCATATAATTGCTCATCACTGCGTCATACTGCTAAAGGAGTCTCACAAACTTCATGAATGGTAAGTTTCCACAAAGGGCAAATTCTTTCATAGAAATGCAGTTTACCATAGTGCTCTGTATTTTTCAATCATTTGCTGCCTCTCAGTGCTGCTCATCAAATCTAGATTCTTAGCAGGCGCTTCATGTTTAAATTCACTACAGCAATGGCTTAGATAGGTGACCACAGCCAAACCACACAAGGGAAAACACTGCAGCAAAGAGATATACAGTAGAGAAATGACGTAGCCTCCCTGGGACAGGAAGTGTGTTATTTGCAGGAATACCTGGTAGAAATAAAGTTTGAAGCTTGAAAAAAGAAAACAAATGAAGCCAACACACCAAGGAATACCTACCCTGGACCCAGCTCTCCCTGCCCCAAGCTTGCTTTAAGATCCATCTTCTGCATAGTACATACAGTTGTGTCCAAAATTATTCAACCCCCAATGCTGTAAAGGGGTTTAGGGACTATAGTGTACATTTGGAATTGTATTCAGAATCAAATCCTACAAGGACGTTGTAACTACCCAAATGCAACTAAAATGACATCAATTGTTTATGTAATACAGTAGTAAATGGTTCTTATGTGGTTTCTTCATTGCCACAATTATTCAACCCCTTAAAGACTACCACTCTGAAGAACAGAGGTTCATACAGGTGCTTTCCATCAGGTATTGAAAACACCTGTGGATGTCACCGAGCAGCAATCAAGCATAATAAGCACCAATTAGGCAGCTTTAAAATGACTGTGATACTCAGCTCCTTCTAGACATTTACTGGTGTGGTTACAAACATGGTGAAGGCAAGAGAATGGTCCAGGAAGACAAGAGAAGAGGTGATTTCTCTTCACAGGAAGGGCAATGGCTATAAGAAGATTGCAAAGATGTTAAACATACCAAGAGACACCTTAGGAAGCATCATTCGCAAATTCAAGGCAAAGGGCACTGTTGAAACGCTACCTGGTCGTGGCAGAAAGAAGATGCTGACTTCGACTGCTGTGCGCTACCTGAAGCGTAGAGTGGAGAGAAGTCCCCGTGTGACTGCTGAGGAACTGAGAAAAGATTTGTCAGATGTGGGTACAGAAGTTTCAGCCCAGACAATAAGACGCACACTGCGTAATGAAGGCCTCCGTGCCAGAACTCCCAGGCGTACCCCCTTGCTGTCTCCAAAGAATAAGAAGAGTCGACTGCAGTATGCCAAAAGCCATGTGGACAAACCACAAAAGTTGTGGGATAGTGTTCTGTGGACTGATGAAACAAAATTAGAACTGTTTGGGCCCATGGATCAACGCTATGTTTGGAGGAGGAAGAACAAGGCCTATGATGAAAAGAACACCTTGCCTACTGTGAAGCATGGTGGAGGGTCAATCATGCTTTGGGGCTGTTTTGCTTCTGCAGGTACAGGGAAGCTTCAGCGTGTGCAAGGTACCATGAATTCTCTTCAGTACCAGGAGATATTGGATGGAAACGTGATGCAGTCCGTCACACACCTGAGGCTTGGGAGACGTTGGACCTTTCAACAGGACAATGATCCCAAGCATACCTCCAAGTCCACTAGAGCATGGTTGCAGAGGAAAGGCTGGAACATTTTGGAGTGGCCATCGCAGTCACCAGACTTAAATCCGATTGAGAACCTCTGGTGGGACTTAAAGAAAGCAGTTGCAGTGCGCAAGCCTAAGAATGTGACTGAACTGGAGGCCTTTGCCCATGAAGAATGGGCGAAGATACCCGTAGATCGCTGCAAGACACTTGTGTCAAGCTATGCTTCACGTTTAAAAGCTGTTATAACTGTAAAAGGATGCTGTACTAAGTACTAAGATTGAATGTCACTTGGGGGTTGAATAAAACTGATAATGCTGTGAGCACAGAAAAGACATTTGTGGTTATTTCATTATAACTGTTATGTTATATTTGTCTGACCTACAAGTGCCTCTTTAATGTAAATGTAAGCAAGATGACTGAATGATCAAAAGCAATGTCAAACTGGCCAAAACACTCAATTTCAGTGGGGGTTGAATAATTTTGGACACAACTGTATCTGCAGAGTGTCCACATCTGCCCTGAAAGATTGCTATATACCAAAGATGTGCCTATCTATATCTATTCTTGTTGTTTTGTGATAAAGTGTTTTACAGTCTACACTTAGTGGCACCTTCTCCAGCTTCTTTTTACATGCTAATCTGGAGATCTGCTTTTGCTCCTTCCTGGAAGGCCAGCCTTGAAGGGTGCATTGTTCTGGAACTACCGAGAACCCTCTGCAGGACCCAATAGTAGGGTCGCTCTTTCGGCTTCCCCTTTCTATCCCTTTATATCAAAGTGGGGCTATGGACTGACTAGAGAACAATTTGTGCACCAACACTATTCCATGTACAGTGAAGGAAATAAGTATTTGATCCCCTGCTGATTTTGAATGTTTGCCCACTCACAAAGAAATGATCAGTCTAAAAATCAAATGGTAGGTGTATTGAAACACTGAGAGACAGAATAGCAACAAAAAATTCAAAAGAAATGCATGTCTAACAAATTATGCACTGATTTGCATGTTCATAAGGGAAATAAGTATTTGATCCCCTATCATTCAGCAGGATTTCTGGCTACCAGGTGTCTTTCATACAGGTAACAATCTGAGATTAGAAGCAGTCTCTTAAAGGGAGTGCTGCTAATCTCATTTTGTTACCTGTATAAAAGACACCTGTCCTCAGGAGCAATCAAACAATCAGATTCCAAACTCTCCACCATGGCAAAGACCAAAGAGCTGTCCAAGGATGTCAGGGACAAGATTGTAGACCTACACACGGCTGGACTGGGCTACCAAACTATTGCCAAGCAGCTAGGTGAGAAGGTGACAACAGTTGGTGCAATCATTTGCAAATGGAAGAAACACAAAACAACTGTCGGTCTCCCTAGGTCTGGTGCACCATGCAAGATCTCACCTCGTGGAGTGTCAATGATCATGAGAACAGTAAGGAATCATCCCAGAACTACACGTGAGGATCTTGTCAATGATCTCCAGGCAGCTGGGACCACAGTCACCAAGAAAACAGTGAAAAGTGTGGAAGAAAAAGGTGCAAAAGCAGCAGGGATGACCGCAGCCTGGAGAGGTTTGTCAGGAAAAGGCCATTCAAAAGTGTTGGGGACTTTCACAAGGAGTGGACTGAGGCTGGAGTCAGTGCATCAAGAGCCACCACACACAGACGGATCCTGGACATGGGCTTCAAATGTCGTATTCCTCTTGTCAAGCTCCTAAACAACAAACAATGTCAGAAGCGTCTTACCTGGGCTAAAGAAAAACAGACCTGGTCTGTTACTCAGTGGTCCAAAGTCCTCTTTTCTGATGAGAGCAACTTTTGCATCTCATTTGTAAACCAAGGACCCAGAGTATGGAGGAGGAATGGAGAGGCACAGACTGCAAGATGCTTGAAGTCTAGTGTGAAGTTTCCACAGTCTGTGTTGATTTGGGGAGCCATGTCATCTGCTGGTGTTGGTCCACTGTGCTTCATTAAGTCCAGGGTCAACGCAGCCGTCTACCAGGAGATTTTGGAGCACTTCATGCTTCCTTCCGCAGATGAGCTTTATGGGGATGCTGACTTCATTTTCCTACAGGACTTGGCACCTGCCCACACTGCCAAAAGCACCAAAACCT
Source organism: Staurois parvus (assembly GCF_062004578.1). NCBI lineage: Eukaryota > Metazoa > Chordata > Amphibia > Anura > Ranidae > Staurois > Staurois parvus. Next base: position 600,653 of record NW_028317934.1, read on the forward strand.
GGTTCAATGACCGTGGGGTTACTGTGCTTGATTGGCCAGCAAACTCGCCTGACCTGAACTCCATAGAGAATCTATAGGGCATTGTCAAGAGAAAGATGAGAGACATGAGACCGAACAATGCAGAAGAGCTGAAGGCCGCTATTGAAGCATCCTGGTCTTCCATAACACCTCAGCAGTGCCACAGGCTGATAGCTTCCATGCCACGCCGCATTGAGACAGTAATTGCTGCAAAAGGGGCCCAAACCAAGTACTGAGTACATATGCATGCTTATACTTTTCAGAGGTCCGATATTGTTCTATGTACAATCCTTGTTTTATTGATTGCATGTAATATTCTAATTTTCTGAGATTGTGGATTTGTGGTTTTCATGAGCTGTAAGCCATAATCATCACAATTATGACAAATCACAGCTTGAACTATCTTGCTTTGCATGTAATGAGTTTATCTCATATATTAGTTTCACCTTTTAAGTTGCATTACTGAAATAAATGAACTTTTGCACGATATTCTAATTTTTCGAGTTTCACCTGTATATGTGAATCCTCACCTTGTACAACAACCCATTCAGTTTAAAAATAACACAGCAAGTAAAATAAGTAAGGAACACTCCATGTGTTCAATACATTTCCCTGTGTCATTCCATTTTATTACACATAACTTAATTTCTGAACTTATTTGTTTTGGTTTCTTTGTATGCATGGATTGCAAACACAGCAAACTCCTGCGCTGGGGATGGACTCAGCAGAGGCTAAGGTAACAATTCACATATCCTGGAATATGCACTCCTTGCTGCCCTCAACGGACCGGGGTAGTCCAAAGTCACTGGATACAAAAGAAAACAAAAAGAGGGTGCACCGGCCTAGTGCATTATAGTAAAAAGTATTTATTAAAAGGATAAAAAGTAAGTATCATACTCACAATAGACATATAAAACAAAGGCACATCACAATAAACAGCAGTGTCCAATCCATACAGCATCTAAGTCCAAAACAATGGAACCCTGGACTTCCAACTGTCTAACGCGTTTCGAGGACTCTTCCTCATGTTACCGACATGTGGTGAAAGTTTCATGTCAATAGCACCTTTAGAAATATATTTACCTAGAAAAATGGTGATGTGTTCAATACTATTTCATATACAGTATATATAGTGCATGTATTCAGACCCCCTTCACTTTTTTCAGTTTTGTTATGTTGCATCCTGATACGTCAATTGTTTAAATATTTTTTTTTCTTTATTCTGCACTCAGTACCCCATAATGACAAAGTGAAACAGAATTTTAGAAATGTTTGCAAATTTATGAAAAAGGAAAAACTAAAATATCACATTAGCAAAAGTATTCAGTCCCTTTGCAATAACACTTGAAATTTAGCTCAGGTGCCTCTCGTTTCTCTTGATTGCTGCTGAGATGTTTCTACACCTTGATTGGAGTCCACCTGTGGTAAATTAAATTGATTGGGCATGATTTGGAAAGGTACACTACTCTCTATAAAAGGTTTTACAGCTGACAATTCATACTGTATCAGAGGAAAAGCCATGAGGTCAAAGGAACTCAGAGACAGGATTATTGCAAGGCACAGATCTGGGGAAGGCTACAAAAAATATCTGCTGCACTGAAGGTTCCCAAGAGCAAAGTGGCCCCCATAATTGTGAAATGGAAGAAGTTTGGCACAGCCAGGACTCTTCCAAGAGCTGGTCACCTGGCCAAACTGAGAAATTGGAAGAAAGGGCCTTAGTAAGAAAGGTGACTAAGAACCCGATGGTCATTCTGACAAAACTCCAGAGATCCTAGGTGGAGATGGTGCAACATTCCAGAAAGACAACCATTATTGCAGCCCTCCATGACCTGGGCTTTATGGCAGAGTGGCTAGACGGAAGCTTGGAGTTTGGCAGGGGGGGGGGGCATGTCAAAACAAGTCTGATCATTGGAGGACAGGCATGCTGTGCTCCCAACGCAGCCTAAAAACTGACCACACTTGGAAAGATGTGCTCTTATCTCTAGCATGGTCAGTTTGAAATAGAAAAGTAGGGAGACTGGCTGGAACACCATGCATTACACACAAAGGAAACAATGCAAAGAGAACAGGATACTTTTTAACACAAGTACATGATACCACAGACACATCAGGAATATGAAATTCTAGAGTAATATATTCTTTAAAGTTTTTATGAGACTTCAATGACTGGGTTTACAAATACTTTAACCAACAAGCCTTACATCCAGATCAAAGGGCTGCACATAAAGTTCAGCACTGTAGTTACAAGTTGTTGGATGATCGTCAGCCCCCTGTTCCCCTGTGTTTCTGTGTTGTTGTACTCTTGGATTTTTTGTTGCTGACTCGGTGTGCCCCTGGACCCATCTTGACTTCTCTTCTGGCTCTGACCCTGGCTTGTTATACAGACTTCACTTACTGCCTGCTTCCTGTGTATGATCTCGGCTAGATCTTGACCACACTTCAGCTTCTGTTCCTGTGTGACCTACTGTGCATGATCCTGGCTCTGGTCCCTGACTGTTCTGCTCATCTGTCAATATCTACATGTGCATCTGGAGTTTCACTTGTTCTGCTGGTACCCTGGCACAATCAAGACTTCACCTGCTCATCTGGAGTGTCTTCTGCCCTGCTGACACTGCTGCAAAGAAAAGTCCCTTCCAAGCGCCTCATTCACTCTGCTCATCAGGTTACTCCGTAGCTGGCAACCCGTACTTCTTTGGGTGCAGCACTCCCTGTTCCCACGTTCAGGGGTGCAGAGCCGGAAGGGAAGCCCTCTCATCACTTTGGCCTCTGACCAGGTATGTGACAGGTAAGCAGGAAAAATAGAGAGGGTTATTCTCCTTAACGGGGGCACAGATAACAATAAAAACCTGGCAGGTGTTCTAATACCACTGTACCCCACTAAAAATGAAAAAAAAAAGTTTTGCATTTAGCTGTACTGTAAATTAGTACAAAATTCCCAACACAGCAGATTTGCTCCATGGTTGTAAACCTTTCAGAAATTTCTGTATTATATTACACATAAAACATGATCTGACCTTACCAAAGTAATAACAATAAGTATGTTTTCTACTTTTTTTTTTTTACCAAAAAACACACAGGTTTAAATTAACATATAATTTACAGATATATTAAACAAACAGGATTGATGATTCAAATACTGATAATGGACTATTGAAGAGAGAGTTGTTGGACTAAAGCATTCCAAATGTCATAGAGTATTAGTTTCTATCATTCAGAACTACACTGCATTTGAGCTCCACAAATCAAAAACTCTATTTCATTCATTTTATATATACAAAACAAACTCACCCATCCATATCTGTCTCCATGCTTTATTTTGCAGATAAATCAGTTTGAAACACACCCCCTAGCTTTTTTTGGCTGTGTCCATCTTGAATAAGGACAGATAATTTGCGTAGTATTTACTCCTAGGAATCCATCTGCCCCTAGCTCAGGCATGCATGCAGGAGGGTGTGCTTAGCTGAGAAATCCCCTCCTCCTCCCTGAAGAATCCTGGGATGTATGACAACATTTGCCTAGGCCTGGAAACCAGGAAGTAACTGAAGAAACTGAAGAAATGTAAAAAAAAATGTTTACAACAAGTAAATATGATATACTTTCCTATCTATTTTCTAATGCTAGCAGCATAATGATTAAATATAGTCAGTGCTGAAAGAGAGAGTGAAATTCCACATTAAGAGAAATATGGTCAAAAGAAATTTCAAAATGCCTAAGAAATGTTGTTATGGTTCATAAAGTATAATGCAAATAATATACAAATGTAAGAAATGTAGGCATTTGTGATCTACAAAGATCTGTGTAGGGCCAATCCATTAGGGATGAGTGCAGGGATTTTGACAAAATTAATTTCGCTGTTAAACTTAGTCTCATAGAGCTGCCTTTATTTTTTTTCCTTAGTTTTTTTTTGTGCATATACAGAGTAGATTCGCTTATTTTAGATTTTGTTTTGTGTTGTGTTTCTATTTTGTTATTTGATAGTTATTTTTATACTGTCATGTGTATTTTATTTTACTTTTTTGACTGTCTGTTTTTTCTTCTCTGAAAAAAAGACATAAAATAATGAGACACCCCTGAGAACCTCTGGTTGACAGTTAAATATTTGTGAGTATCTTTTACATGTGATAACATCTGTGTTGATGAGTATACCATATGTAAAATACCTAATTAAGTATCATGTTCTTTGGAATTTACTACCAAGGAAACCATTGCTGTCCAAATAAAACATTTCTGTCCATCTCAAGTTTGCTAAAGACCACCTGGATGTTGGATGTTTTTAGCAGTACTGGAACATTGTATTGCTAATTAAGCCAGATATCTTAAAAAAGATACATAGTCCGAACCAATTTTGAAATAGATACTGGCTAAAATACACTGGTAAGAACATTTGTAAGAGTTCATATACAATTTACTTCGTGTACAAGATGCAAGGGATGGGTCCTTATTGGAAAACACATCTCTTCCCTATTTGGGTTATAGATCCTTTAGGGGCAATCAGGGGCGGACTGACAACTCGTGGGGCCCCCGGGCAATATGGGATCATGGGGCCCCTGTGTCCTTGCCCAAACTCAAAAAAGCCTATGAAAAAGGTATCAGGGGCATCTCATGGGGCCCCCTACTGACCCCGGGCCTTCGGGCAGTGCCCGAGTTTCCAAATGGTCAGTCCGCCCCTGGGGGCAATAGAGGAATAGCTTGCACGCAAGAGCAGTTTATATTCAGGGAACCCCACATTGCACGTGTAGAATATTAGGAGTTTATGAGTGAGACAGGTACCCAGAAAAAAGGCCTACTATGACTTGCACCAGCTGAGGCCAATAACCATAATCATCTGAAAGCAGAGATCCTGGTCCACCTTGGGGCTCTACCACTAATCATGGAGCAAAAAGTACATAAATAAAGATATTGACCATTTTGGATACCGAGGCCCTATATGCATGACATAGTACAGCTTTCTTTCTGCCAATGTCTGGCCCCCAAATAGTGAGCAGGTCATGATGGTTCATTGTCTGAGGTCCTTACCTGGTAATCTCCAGCATTGGGTCAGCAATGGAGACTCCAAATTTGTAGATAGGTTTGGTGGACATGGTAGAGAGATGTACTGTAGTGGGGGTTCTACTCTGGCCTGCCAGACAAAGGAATCCCAGTTCTTCATGTACACCAAAGTCTATTACAGCTTCTAGAGAAAAAAGCTCAATAGAACCCTAAAACCATCACACAAGCTGGTTGAGATATCTCTCCTTCCGCTCCCCAGGGGTCGGCTCAGGTGGTCATACTCAGGCCCAGTGCCCAATATAGGAGGAGCCTAAGCAATGCAAAGCTATCTTGAGGGAGTCTTTTACTTTTTATGAACTTTACACCATGCACTTTGACCTATCTGAGGGGCAGTGAGTGCACTGTACTAGTGAACCATCTCCCTGCCAAGACCTGCTACATTCAGGCAGCATGGTAACACTTGTGCATACCAGACTGATTTGAAGAACTGGCCCAACAGGTAAAACCCTTCATATTGTGTGTATACATGGAGGCACTAGGGATTACTGACTAGTGCCAGCGTTAACTTAAACTGCCTGTGGCACTGCCACACAAAGGGTCAGGGAGGTTATATTCTTGGTGCATGACATCATAGTGGGAGAGCACTGTCCTCTAATTTTGGACAAGGTTAAGAGATACGCTTCTTGCCTCTTTTGCTAGTTAACTGCTCTACCCATAATCAAAGTACTATAATGACTTGGTAAACAGCAATCACGTGGCGGAACAGTTGCCTGACAGCTATTTATTGAGTTCCATTTATGAGCGGCACTGGATAAATAACAGGCCACTGATTTGACCTTTTAAAGACTACTTACTTTCAGTTTTTAAGGCCCCTGGCGATGTCTTTCTGATGACAAAATGCATTGAGTGGAGCTTCGACGTGTGACGTCACCAAGTTCTGGAAGGATGGTGGCCATATTTTTGCTTTGAAACAATTCATATTCAATGCTGGTTATTTTAATTCTTGATGTGCGTGGATCCTTTAATAAATTTGCCAAAATTTTAATGAATTACTGGACCATGATTTGCTTTTGTTATTTGTATCCCATGGTACTTTACTACTTGCAAGCAGCAATCCCTGCACTGACTCCGCCTTCTGAAACTCCTCCTATCAGCACCTCTGTAGTTCAGAAGGCAAGCTCTGTGAAATTTGTGACACAGCAATGCCTATCCACAGGGCATATTGAATGCATGTCATAATTCAAGGAAGTAAATGTGTCAGGATCTTCACAAAGTCAATTTACAAACTTCCAGATTGTTCAGACTAACAGTAGTGGCCTAGAAATAATTGAAATTCAATGTAGAAATTAATATATTATTTTACATTTCGACCATAGATACTGTACACTTTAAAGAACAATTATTATAGCTTTGAGCCATGTTTAGTTTATCTTAATGTTAGAAGTTTCTACAGAGTTGCTTGATAATATACAGTACATACTGTATATAATTGTTTTTTACAAATAAACATTAAATACAAGCTGAAGATTCCCAGAGAAATATGGGTTAGCTACAGAGACAGTACAGCAAACAGCTTGCTTTGCAACTCCCTTTGTGTGATTAAAATATTTTATTGCTGTGATAAGTTTTTGCATTCTATAAATAACATATTTTTAGCTGAAAGAGCTGAATATTTAAAAGAGTATACAGAACGTTGCCATGCGTTGACAGGATATAACACAGCATAACTTTAATAAGTGATATTTCATATTTTGTGACCCGCCCCCCCCCCCCCCAAAAAAAAATATATATATTCTTTTGGAAATTAGATTTTTAAAGTCCAGGCCATAATGAATAAAGAAAATATGTACAAAACCATTAAATATTCATATTTGCTTAGATGAAGATCTGATCACATGATAAAAGCTATTAATGCAGAAATAAAAAACCCCATTGTTAGTCCCAGGTGAAGTCACAATACATTGGAGGCTGCTGTACCCTCAATGTCAAGTCACCATCACCAGTTAGAATCATTATAGTCACATACATATTTGATACTTGCCAGAATTCATGAAGGGGAGAAAGGAAAGGGAGGAAGAAGAGAGAAGAAAATGGCGGAAAGTATAGAACGGGGAGACAGACCGTTGTACCAGGCAAAGGAGAAAGAGAGGTGAGAAGCACCGGGTGGGAGACTGATAGGCAAGAGGTTGGCGTCAATGGGTGGTGGACATCTCATTAAGATAGGCATCTGTGTATATGAAATAGTGCCAGGGCCTCCAAGTTTCAGTAAACACTTCCTCCGTATTGTGCAGCGTGTCCGTGAGGTCTTCCATGTCCTGAAGTTCATTGACTTTTGTAAAGCATAGAGCTTTCGTAGGCGAGTTGACATCTCTCCAGCAGAGAGACATGCATGCTTTAGCAGCATTCAAGAGTTGTATAGTAAGGGAAGTCTTATATTTTTTAGTAGGTCTCTCTGTCAGGTGCAGCAGGAAGACCGCGGGGTTATCGTGTAGGTCGACCGCAGTGAGTTGCTTAATGATAGCGGTCACTGCCTTCCAGAAAGGCTGGATTTGTGGACATTGTCAGAAAGTGTGGATCACAGATCCCTCCCCAGCACCATAGCACCAGCAGGAGCTGGATATCTGAGGGGAAATGCGGTGAAGCATGGTAGGGACCTTATACCATCTGGTAAGAATTTTGTAGCTGGTTTCCTGAACCTTCGAGGCGATGGATTTGTGAGAGAAGTAAAGAATTTTCTCTCCAAGCTTTGCTGTAAATTGTAGGCCCATGCCAATTGAAAAAAAAATCTAACTCATTGTGCTGTTACTGCAAAAAAGAAGATACAAGGTTGTTTGAATAGCATTTGAATATCTAAATTCATAAGAATGGGGTGGAGTAGAGAACAGAATGGTTGGTCAGCCAATGATAGGTGTGGCAAAATTGCACCAAGATTGGGAGGGGCTTAAAACCTGAGCCTATGTAAGTATTCAGTGCACATAGTGCAGGGGTCCGGGTTGATCAACGTAATATACATACAACGTACAAGTGTCTGGGGTGGGTAATGCACAGAATGCCAGGGTCAGATGTGTGTAACATAGTTTAGCTTTTAGAAGTATATGTACAGTATGAGTCTAAAACATTGTATCCAGGATCTATGAAATAGAGTTTCAGCCTCCACCCTGCTTCATGCTCTAAGACTTGCCATACTTCCCACAAAAGTGGATGGATTTCTACACTGTTCACCAGCACCTCCTCCCCAGGCTGTCATTGCCCTGGCTCCAAAAAAAGAGAGGTTTCCATGGTTCTACTCCAACCTGCTCACTGTCATCAAGACCAATTGAGGCATTCACCTCATTCTGGATCTAAATATTTTCAACAGGTTCCATTAAATTCCATAATTCCACACATGGAATCTATAATGTCAGTCATCACTTCATTGCAGCCAGGGGACCTTCTGGACTCGGTGAACATTAAGGATGCCTACCTGCCTACCAGCACAACTATCTTATCCAGATCTTCTGTCTCGGGGGGCAGTCGACGATACTGTTCTCAATCACTGCCATTAACGACTTGGCTGTTGAAGACCAGGTCCTGAGGGACAGGGTCCTATTGGATTCAGTCACCCATAGCCTTAAGAAAATTGATTTCTCACAAAGTCTATAATTGCACCTGGAATGTTCACTTTGCATTGTGCAAGGTTTAGGAAGTCCATTCCAGGAAGGATCCTGTCTTTACCGTAGTCTGGCCTGGATCAGCGTTTCACCTTAATTACCCTCAAGGGTCAAATTTCGTCTCTTGCCATTGTTTTTCAGCGAATACTGGTCTCTCACTCAATAATGAAAGCCATTGTGCAAGGTGTTGCTCATGTTGTTCCCCCTGTACATTTTTCCAGTGATGCAGTGAGACCTGAAAATGGTTTTGTTGGCTCTTTAGAAACCACTGTTCAAGCCTATCAGGGATATTCTCCTGTCTTCCCTCATTCATCATGTTGTTTTTCTCATTGTTTCCACCTCTGCAAAAAATATCTTGGAGTTAGCAGAATAAAGATTTCTTGCAGCCTAGGACCTCCTTTCTTCCCAAGGTAGTTCCTTCTTCCACCTTAACCAGGACATTGTGCTTCCCTCATTATGTACTGCTCCAAAACATTCCAGGGAGATATCTCTCCACTGTGTGGATGCTTTACACACTGTGCATCTCTGCCTCTCTACAGCTTCTTTTAGACAAATGGATTAATTCCTTGTTGTTTTGGAGGGTCCTTGGAAAGGACATCCTGCCTTTCATTCCATGCACATGCTACGGTTTGCTTCATGAAAATGAAAGAGATCAGGGTGTGGGGCCGTCTCGGAGAAGGGGTTCCCATGGATTTTCTGCCTTTCATTCCACCATTGCCAGCAGATCAGACAGGTTATCATTCAAGTCTATAGTTTTAAGGATAAGGGTTCCCATTTCCTATTAAAGTGATTGTAAAGGCTTTTTTTATTTTTTACAAATACAAAACGTCATACTTACCTGCTATGTGAAATGGTTTTGCAAAGAGCAGGCCCAATTGTACTCTTCTCAGGTCCCTGCCGGTGCTTCTTGCTCTTCTCCCCCACTGAGTGCACTCATGCGTGTTTGCTCCTGAGCCAGCTCAGTTGTGATCGACAATTGCCAATGGCTCCTGCTGCTAGTGCCAGTTAGATGGGAGTGAGCAGAGGGAGCCTCTACTCTCGTGCACATGGCTGGATCAAGATTATACTTGGCAAGTATAAGGGGGGCTGGGGAAGTTTTTTTACCTTCAGGCATATCATGCATGAAGGCAAAAAACCTTCTGCCTTTACAACCACTTTAACAAACACTCTGCTCAATTTATCAGTGCTTCATGAGCTTTTCAGCATCAGAAATTTGCAAGGCTGACGCATGGTCTCTTGTTCACATGTGTGTTAAATGTGCAGACCCCTTCTGGTGCGATTTTGTGGGTGATATGTGCTTCAGGGTGCTGAGATTTTGAACCCTCAGTTTGCCTTTTAGTTGCATGTGTTTGTTTGCTGTGTTGACCACCCCTCATTGCTTTACAAGGTCCTATGGTTCAAGACTAGGATCCTGTGACCTGTAATGTATGATTAAGTAAACAGGATTTTTGACTTACCTGTAAAATCTTTTTCTTGGAGTACATTACAGGACATAGATATCTCCCCTCTGTTTCCTATTATTCATTCCTTATTGCTTGTCCTGAACAGAGGCTTGGTGGGGGTCCTTACAGTCTTGTTTGGCAGTGCATAATCAATGGTTCAAGAAGAAAATTAAAGTAACCCTAAAAAGGATTTTACAGGTAAGTCAAATATCCTGTTTTTTCTATTTGTGTTGCTGTCAGAGTGACTCTGGTTTCCTGACAGTTTGTTGTCAACAGGACAGTAAGTGAAGATAAGTCTCTTTAATGGGGCCCTAAATAGCAGTAAAAGCCTAAGAAGAATCCCATATTTCCCTCACTTTTTCCAAAATTAAAATAAAACTTTTTTGGTTGGACAAATCCTTCAACTGCTTCCCATTCACCCACAGCCTATAAAAGGCAGAAGGGAAGCAGTGTCAATGTGGGTTAATGTAACTGTAAGTCAGCCCATCCTCACAGAGTGCGCACCCGGGAGGTGTGTCATCCAGACACAGCAGATCACTTTACCTCTGTATCCAGGTGATCACATGGTGTTTTACCATGTGATTGCTGTGTCCAATCACAGCAATCCTATTGTAAACATGCCAAACCGAAAGTAAAGATCAGTTCTCTCTGCTCTTACATAGATCAGCTGTGAGACCCTGTGAATGTACAGCAGCCTATCAGGCTGCATGTTCACTCACAGAATGCAGTGCCAACCACCCCAGTGTCCCTGATCACTACCCCAGTGTAGTAATAATAAATACTGCAGCCAGCCCCTGTCACCTGTCCCAATGTCACCACTGTGCAGAAAAACACTGCCATACTCCATACCAACTTCCTGATCACCACCATACCAGCGTCCTCATCACCGCCATACCCTATACCAGTGCCATGCTCACAGCCATATGCCACACCAGTACCCTGATTACCACCATACATCATACCAGCGCCCTAATCACTGCCAAATGCCATACCAGCGCCCTGATCACCATCACACCCTATACCAATTCCCTGATCCCCGTCCATACCCCAAACCAGTATCCTAATCACTGCCATATCCCATACCAGCATTCTGATCACCCCATATGCTATACCAGCGTTCTGATCACCGTCATATCCCATACCAGCATCCTGATCACTGCCATACCCATAACAGCATTCTGATCACTCCTATACCCCATACCATTGTCCTAATTACCGCCATACTCCATACCAGTGTCCTGATAACCCCATATACCATAACAGCATGTTGATCACCACCATACAAGCATGTTGATCACCACAATACCTCATACCCTATACCAGTGTCCGACATTTTAGGGTCTCAACTAATCAATTTTCAAATATATATACCATAGTTTGTAGACTCTATAACTTTCACACAGACCAGGGGTGGACTGATCATTTGGGCAGTAGGGGACCCCATGAGATGCCCCTGGTACCTTTAAAAAAGGCTTTTTTGGGTGTGGTTTGAGTGTGGGCAAGGACACAGGGGCCCCATGATCCCCTATTCCCGGGGGCTCCATGAGTTGTCAGTCCGACCCTGACACAGACTAAATATTTATACACTGTTTTGGGTTATTTTTAGTCACAAAATGTAGCACAATACATTTTGGCCTAAATTTAGGAAGAAAGATTATTTATTTGCAAAATTATATGGCAAAAACTAAGCAGACATTTTTTTTCAAAATGTTTGGTATTTTTTCATATATATAGAAAAAAATAAAAAACCCAGTTGTGATTAAATACCACCAAAAGAAAGCCCTATCTGTCTCAAAAAAATTGTAAAAATTAAATTTGGGTACAGTGTTGCATGACTAAATGTCACTCAAAGTGTTACAACGCTGAAAGCTAAAAATTGGTCTGGATTGGAAGGGGATGAAAGTATCCAGGCCTGAAGTGGTTAAGTGAGATTGATGCAGCTTAAAATGTAATTCAAGCAAAACTTAAAAAAAAAAATTTTTGATTGGGTGAGGAGTGGTCAGACTCCCTGTGGATGCTTTACTGCTGTCTGTGTTACGAATACAGAAAATGAGTGGAAATCATTCATCTTTGAGTTATCACCAGAAAATAAGGTGAAAATAAACCTGCCATTTGGAAAACTGTCCTCTTATTTCCTGTTGCATCCCTGCCCCGGGAAGTAAAGGGAAATCTCCCAACAGGATAAAGACAGCAAATAATAAATAATAACAAATAATAGAGGAGATGTAACTCATGTCTACCCCGTCCAAAAGTATAAAAAAAAAGTTTACACATACTTTAAAAGGAGATTAAATGTAGGTCAGAAAGCAATTCAACAGCAGTTCACATGCACCCGTCAGTGAACTCTGAATGATGTCAGAAGCATCACAAACTGATTTCAAATGCAAGTTAAATGCACCTATAAGCAAACTGCAGTTGACATATGTCAAGCACTTGGTCAGAGGCCGGAGTGCTGAGAGGGCTCCCCTTGTGGCTAAGTGCGGAAGACCTCTGAAGGCCGAAACAGGAGGTGCTCGGCCTAGAGAAGCATGGGTTGCCAGTGGGTTGAGATGTTGATCACGTGGGAATGGCAGGATCAATGGAAGTGACCGTAGAGTTGAATTTCCAGACATAGCAGGCAGAACTAAGCAGAAGGCAGGAAGCAAGGTAGGAGCCAGGCTAGAGGTCTCGCACAGGTGATCAATCAGGAGCAGGAGCCATAAGCAAGATCAGAAGCAGGCCAAGAGTCAACACCAAAGATCATGCAGGAGCGAGGTCAGAGGGATAAGCAGAAGTCATACATGGATAATCAAGCATCAGCAGAGTCAGTAGAACAAGCCAAGTCATACACAGGAAGCAGGCAAAAGAAGAATCCATAAAACAAGCAGGGGTCAGAGCCAGGAGAAGAGCCAAGACAAGTCCAGGGGCAATCCGAGTCAGCAATGGGAATCCAACAGTAAATAATACAGAAGCACATGGTAACAGGGGGCTGATGATCATCCAGCAATTTGTGCACCAGAGTGCTGACTTTAAATAGGCCAGTGGGCGCCAGCAACTGTCATGCTTCACATGCGCCATGGCGCATTTGCACTGGCGTGCGCCCGAGTGCCTGTACCCTAAGGTTGCGCACATTTCTGTACAGATTAGTGTGGGCATACCGAGGATTGGCAGATGTGCCCTTTGTTCTATGGTTGATCCTCTGACAACATAACCCTAAGGCCCCTTTTACACAAGATGGAATCTGCTTTTTAGCGGGAGATCTGTCTGCTGATCCCACACAGAGCAGAGCAAAGCAGGCAGATGACATGTCTGTGTAGAGCAGACCCCGATGAAGCTCGCTCTGCTGTATGGGTGATCGGGAGTAAACAGACCGGTTGTCCGTTTACACCCAAATGCCCTCCGATCCGATCTGCCTAGACAGAGGGGAATGGAGGTAGGCAGGTGTAAACAGACACGAGACCATTTACATCTGCCACTTCATAGAGGTGAATGGAGAGTTCGATTGGGTCCGCCTGTCTGGCCTTAAACTTATCATTTGATCCTAGCTTTTGAATTTCCTTCATTTCTGCACTGCAACCTATTCTTTCATCCTTTAATTTACTTTCAATGTTGCCATAACACCTAACTCTCCCTCAACCTAGCTCTCCAGGACTGCTATGGTAACACCCATATATTGGAGGGTTTTAATATTCAACTGGGTAAGTGCTAACCAGGGGCGGACTGACCATTTGGAAACTCGAGCACTGCCCGAGGGCCCGGGGTCAGTAGGGGGCCCCATGAGATGCCCCTGGTACCTTTTTCATAGGCTTTTTTGAGTTTGGGCAAGGACACAGGGGCCCCATGATCCTCTATTGCCCGGGGGCCCCATGAGTTGTCAGTCCACCCCTGGTGCTAACATCTCACTTCATAAAATACACCAAAGTCATTATGCAGTAACTGAAAAACCCTCTTTTCCAACGTTTCTCTTTCTGTAGCATGTTATCGACCATAAAATGGCAGGCTTGCCAAAACAGAAATATCTGATACAGAATATCTTTCTGAACCTGGATAACAGGATATTGCAAAACACTGCAGCAGGCTCATACCCTAGAAGGTAGAACACGCAGGCGTTTAGCCACAATGATGAAATTAGCGCCCGCGCTATTCTGTCACTTAAGCTGACGAAGACATAATTACATTTCCTAAGTATGAAAAGTGAATTCCGTGTGTGTACTCTATAGCGAGGAGATAACACCAAGACAGTTTTGTTTTTGTTTTGTGACCCATTAAGTGACAATTACGGTACTTGTGTTTATTAACATCCTAGAAATGGAATGAATTTGCGAGAAACCTTTGCTTGTTCTGCATGAAAAGATTATAATAGAAGGCGCTTGCTGTTCCTCTTTGTTTTAACAGCGGCTCCAAACAACATTTGCAGTTCAAAGAAAAGTACATAGAAGAATATCATGGCACAACAATTTATTCCATCATCCTCCTAAAAAAAGAAAAAAAAAAATACAACGTACAGCTCACTGTTAATTTATAGCTTGGTCTGCCAGACATCTCTGCGGCTTCTGTGCCAAATTCCCATCAACAACACACACCAAATAATTAAAAAAAGAGAGAGACACACACACAGAGCAATGAAGATTTTTTTTTTCCCCTTTGCAGTCTGTTTTGTCTAATTGTAACTCCTTATATACCGACAAAATGTAAGGATTGAGCAATACTATAAATAACTCTTGAAATTATAATAATTATTTTGGTACACCCCATCTATGACATGCTTGTTGCACATCCTGTAAATTATATTTGTATAAGCAAAGAACATCAGAAAATGCTAATTATGAACTTGCTTGTCTAGGAGACATTAAGCCCTGCCTACTGATGCTACAAATCCCGCCCACCTAATTGCCCAGAAGGTTTTTGCAGAACCATGATCTACTGCATTACAATAGATAAAGCTTATCCCAGGACCAAGATACTCTATATGGTCAAAACTGGTGGACACACGACCAACACAACTATATAACCTTGATGGACATCCCATTCCAAAACCATGGGCATCGATATGGAGTTGACCCCCACTGTACTAGCCTCCACTCTTTTGGAAAAGCTGTCCGCAAACGTTTGGAGTAAATTTGTGGGGATTTGTGTCTGTTCAGCCAAAAGAGCATTTCTAGGGTTAGTTACAGATGTTGGTAAAGATGTTCTGTCTCCTAGTCTGATGTCCAGCATCATTCAACTAATTTGCTTTGAGCCCAGGCTGTCATGGTTCCACCCCCCCCCCCCAGCTTATGAATGGAGAATGAAGAGAAAAGCTCACCTGTCTTCTTTCTTCTCTTATCAGCATGATCCTTGTAAAAACATGAACTGATTGCCCCTTACACTCCTTACTGTGTATTCCTCTTACACTCCAGCCCTACTGTACAGGGACTGCATGAGGTTAATGCAGGTTAGTCGTGTAGGCAGGTTGTAGTATGTCCTAGTGCGGTGCTACCCCGGACAGGAGGGTAAAGGTTTATGCCTTTCCTGGTTCTTTAGTTTTAGTGGGATATTAATAGGTCCGACCCACGGATCCTGTGATATAAAAAGGGAAAGTGGTCCGGATCCAAGAGCCCAAAGGTTGGCAAGAGAGAGGTCACACTGCTTGGTCCTGGAGTACCGTAGCTCTAACTCTGTTGGAACACCGGCGTGATGTAGGAAGCTACTGGGAGCTGGGGTTCGCCCCAAAGCCACTAATGAATCTTTATTCACATGGACTCTACCTTTGCAGGTATGGCTGGGCAGCACTTCAGCCTGATTTAGGATTAAGGATTAGGGACTGTGCTTATCTGTGGTAATATTTTGCTATTTCATCAGGAAAGTGTTGAACATTTAAAAAAAATTAATATAAAGGAATGCAAGTAACCAGCACATTTCTGCGGTTTTGGGTCACTACCATTTTGGGGTATGAAGAGTCAGCACATTTATAGTCATCTTAATGCAAGTTATACTTGTGATTGCCAAGGGCAACTGAGGTACCGTCAGCAAGCAGCCTGTTGGAAACATGCACCTGTTATATGTGGTGTGTCTCTAGCCGCGAGGGAGATGTTGTTGACACTCCGTACGCTGCATTCTGTCTCGCAGGTTCAAGAGTTAAAGTCAAGTGCACGTTGAAGCCCCTGCTATGTGAACGGTGAGGTTTCATGCTGCTACCGGGAATGGTGGTGGAAAAATTCTGCACATTTGGCTGTGGTTAGTGTTTGGCATGGCCTACCTACAAGTTACAAGCTACAGTGAGAAGATGTAAATTTACACAGGGACCAGGGGCGGACTGACCATTTGGAAACTCGGGCACTGCCCGAGGGCCTGGGGTCAGTAGGGGGCCCCATGAGATGCCCCTGGTACCTTCTTCATAGGCTTTTTTGAGTTTGGGCAAGGACACAGGGGCCCCATGATCCCCTATTGCCCGGGGGCCCCATGAGTTGTCAGTCCGCCCCTGACAGGGACCTTAGAGTTAACTGGAGAACAGTTATGGCGCAGATGTACATGGTGCACATTCATCTCTAAAAGTAGAGGCATGCCTTAAGATTGAGCAATCCGCCACGGCAGCCTAAGCCTTATCCCAGGGCATTATTGAAAATGGCACAAGAGTAAAGGTACTCCATATGTGTGAAGTAGAGTGATCATGTTACAGGTGCCCAGAAGAACCCACCCCAGGGGTAGTCCTTGCATTTTACCCACACTAGGTGCCAAACAAGTCAATGGGGAACAAGGAGGAAGGTCTGTCATCAGCTGTCCGCCTACCCCATCTGCAGTCTGATATTACCGAGGGTTTTAACTCATGCAAATTAAAGGGCTCTATTATGAGTGGAGAAAGCTGGAATTACAGTTTTCTTCAGGACTGGTAAGTCTTGGATTAGGTCCCTGAGCCTGGAGGCTTTGTTGAGGCTTGGAAGGGATGAGAATTCAAACCCTGGGTCCACATTTTGCCGTCAGCACACTGATTGTGCAGCTCTGTCTAAGCTTTATGTTAGGAAGCAGGCATGAGTTCAGGGCTCCACCTGGGAAACAGGAGGCCTCTGCCCAGGGGTTTGGTAGTGGGCCAGTGTAGCAGGGAGCTGCGTAGAAGTGTACGTAGAATTTGAATATGAGGAATCTCTGGAGGAAACGGACAAGTATGAGACCTGAGCAGTGGTACTGAAAGTGGAAGTTAGGAGGCTAAATATATCATGGGGCCCCTGTGTCCTTGCCCACCCTCAAAGCACACCTAAAAAAGCCTATAAAAAGGGGCATTTCATGGGGCCCCCTACTGACCCCCGGCCCTTGGGCAGTGCCCGAGTGCTTGAATGGTCAGTCCGCCCCTGCACCCTATATGTAAGGCTGTATTTACCATAATGGCACCTGGAAGTCACCTTATAGTAATGCTTCTGTACAGTCACGTTGAATGGTTTTATACATTTTTATGGTAATAAAGCCTTACTTTACTATGAGGAGTTCTTTGTTCCTTATCTTTTGAGCACCTATCCATCGCAGTGGGGATGTAAAGGATTGCTCCTGAGAGTACCTGGAGAGACCTGTGGAAGCAGAGGATCCAGTGGGATTAATATTGAGTGCATGTTGATCTATATTTTCTATGGATCTGCTTTTAAGGCGAGCGTGCATGCCTGAAGGTGATAGGTAGAGCACGATAGATTTACACACCTGTTGAAGTCGCTGGTGCATTTCTCTTAATTGTGGAAGAAAGAGACTGTTATATCACTTTTGGACTTCATTTTGGACTTTATTAAGTGTTATCTATCATTCACCATTTATCTGTTTTTTTGTATATACAGTATTCAGTAGAGCTGCTTATCTCTCTCTTTTTTTTATTATGCACTTTTTGTGAATATCTAGCCCAGTTGAACATTTACTTGATTCATCACCTATTTATTCCATTGGGGGGCTGATTGCTCAGCCGGGTATTTGTTTTACAATCATTTAATATTGTTTATATTGGTTTTCACACTTTATACTTCAGCTCAGCCAGGTGTATATTATAGCTCGGACATGTGTTTACTGCTATTGTGATCATGTTTTATTTTTGATATGCGTTTCACATATTTTACTGTTCTTGTTGTTTTTTACACTTTATTCTTCAGCTCAGCTGGGTGTTTATTATAGGTTGGCCAGGTGTTTATTGCTTCTTGATTATGGTTTATTTTTGATATATGTTTCACATAACATTTGGATTTAGTAGTTCAGCCAATTTTTTTTTAATTTACTACTGGCTTTATTTGTTGTACAGATTTATTCAATTACACATTGGGTTTGATGCTCAGGAAGATGTTTATTTATTATTAGCTTATTTTTTGGGTCACTAGGGGGCAGCACAGCACTATTCTTGGGGAATTTTATTTATGTGGGAACACATTTAGGTGCTTGCTGCAGCTTATCCTTTATTTTTGGCAGCGTGTGAGTATTATATCCTTATTTTCACTACCTTCATATACAATGTGTAGAGTGTGCTCTGAAGTTGATATAGCCTACTGTTTACAGAGGAGTTATTGCAGTATTTTTTTTATCATTGCCCTTTTTAATGCCATTACTTATTGCTGATTTTATGGATTAACAGATTTATCTGCATAGAACTCTACTCTATACCCTGAAAACCTTTCTCTTTAAAGAAGCCTATCCTGCTTCTAACTAGTAAACTGTCTTTTATTTCCTCCATCAGCTCACCCCCCACAGCTATTACCTGTTGTATCACTCAACCCTTCCTCCTAGATTGTAAGCTCTATCGAGCAGGGCCCTCTGTTTCCTCTTGTACCAGATGGTATTGTTGCTGTATTGTCTCCAGTTATATTGTAAAGAGCTGCGCAAACTGTTGGTGCTATATAAATCCTGTATAATAATAATAATATAATAATAATGCTGCTATAGCCTAGTGAACATATTGTCTAGTAAACTGTGATTGACCTAATCCTTTACTTACTAATTTTTGCGCATACTGATATTTACAGCAACCAGTGAAAATATATAGGGGTCATTTACCACTAACCAGTTTGATGTTTGCTTTTTGAATCTGAACCTTAGTTGTGTGCAGGGGCGGACTGACAACTCATGGGGCCCCCGGGCAATAGGGGATCATGGGGCCCCTGTGTCCTTGCCCAAACTCAAAAAAGCCTATGAAAAAGGTACCAGGGGCATCTCATGGGTCCCCCTACTGATCCCGGGCCCTCGGGCAGTGCCTGAGTTTCCAAATGGTCAGTCCGCCCCTTGTTGTGTGCCAGGTATCTAGATTGGTGCTCCGAGTAGCAATGCACTATCCATTTGTTTAACCTGGTGTGTCAGTGGGGCTAAAGTTGTTCTCAAAGTTGAGGCAAAAACAGAGAACCCAATCTACCAAGTGGTTCTGGCAGGGTTAGCACTACACATGTGCAAGAAAAAAAAAACTTGTTTTTGTGATAATTTCCATTGCACATGAACGGGCAAATAAAGTGACCAAAGCTTCGCCTTACTTACAATGTTAACAGTCACTTTGGTAAAGCCTAGTACACACAGGTAGCTTTTTTGTCATTCAAACCAGTGGGCTGAACGAAAAAAAAAAATTGAGGAGCTAACATCGGATAGTTCAGCGATCTCCGCCCTGAGCTATTGTGTTCTGTCAGGGGGGCCACTGCCAGAAAACACTGGTAGGTGCTCACAGCCATTGGCTACAAGTGCTGATCAGATGTCAAAAGGCTGTTGGTTTCCCAGCATGTCCTTTTGACAGTAAGCCAGACGTAAAACCCCCTATACACGATCAGAAAATCGTATGAAAAATTCTGCTTTCAAAGCGATCATACAATAATCTGATTGTTAGTATACAGCAATCGTCCAAAATTACTCGAAGGGACAAGCACAAAAAATGTTGTCGTACAATACCAGATTGTACGATTTTCATTTATCTTGTACATTTTTTGGCTGCAAATACAATGCAAATACATTACATCACTTACGAATTTTTATGCTTTTGTGCAAAAATTTTCATAACATTAGCAACATCTTCACCTTCGATATTAGACTAGCATGCAAAAAGACCTGATATTCTCAATGTGTATACAGGGTTTTAGGCTGGCTTCTGTCTGACAGGCTACTGTACACACTAGTGAATGTTGGCTTTTTTTTGTTGAACCGTCTCATATTCAGCCCGTGTGTACCAGCCTTCAGTCAACATACTCATTTAGAGCAACAAGCCTAGTGACCTGCTTTGTGAAAGCTCAACCACGGTGAATAGAAATGGCTTCCCCATACATTAAATTGTAAACTGATTCCTAAATTAAATTATATAACTGTATGAATAAGGAGGAGTATGTGATAGACAGGGGTTTCTTTCTTTTTTTATTTTTTTGAGATATGTGTTGGGATAAGGGAGGGGAGTCTGTAAATAATTCTGGATGTTAATAAATTGAATATAATAAAGAGAGAATAATTAAAAAAAAAGAATAAATAGGAGCCATTTTTGTTATTAAAATATAAAAACATAACAATAACATTATTTATTTTAAGTTTATCTTTTTTACATGTAAATCTAAATAAATATTCATATGTATTTTTTTCATTGACCCCCCCAAACCCTACAACTAGAAGCCATAGTTTTCATACACCGTACTGATAATGGCAAACAAGGCTGAAACAACTGCATTCAGTTTGGAATAAAGGGCCCCATAATAATAGGCTGTATCTGTACTATATGCCAGCGTTTCAAGATGTACAGTTAGGGTGTAAATGAATGAGTTGCATGGATTTGCTTCCTATCCTAGAATCCTGGAATGGGAAATAATCCCCTTATTTATAACATTTGTGAGGAAATAAAGCAATAGAATACCTTCTCTTCTAAGGCTCCATGTACACGGGACACTTCTAAACAATGGAAACTGACTGCTGGACAACGTAGGTTAAAAAACATCTGTTTATCCACGTTTGCATACCGCGTTTATGCGCGTTTATGAGCGTTTGCGTTTAGAAGTGTTTTTTAAAGATAACCTCAGGAGACCTTCCAAAATGCCCAGAATGCACTGAAAAACAGTAAAAAACTAACAATTTCAGACATTTTGAGAGTAATAGAAAGAGCAGAAGCAGAGAGAGCAGTATTTGTTGAGATTAGCTGTAATTTTTTTTTTGTGGTGTTTGGATGTGTTCCAGCTCATTTCTGTGCAGAAATTATTGCAGCAGTGTCTAACATATTTTTTTCATGCGAAACCTCAAAGTATGGTGTACCGGGTCCATTTGAGTACCGGGGAAAATGCTTTGCATGCATTTTTCATGATGAAAAAAGGCTCTGGACAGCATCTGGAAATGGAGGAGTTAAAAAAAAATTCCAAACGCAAATGCTTATAAACGCGGTTAGCCGCGTTTACAAGTGTTTGGCGTTTGAAACCCTGATAAAATCTACTCCTGAATGCAAGTTTGTGCATTAAAAAAAAATGACTGTAAACTCAACTGCCTGTAAACGACTGTAAATGACGATATGTACATGGACACATAGGAAAACATTAGGGAGAGTTCAGGGGCTGCTGAAAAAATTGCAGAAAAGCTCCTAAACATGAGTTTATCAGCTGCAGTGTACATGGAGCCTAAGAAGGATTTACTGTGCTTCCTTTAAAAAAATAATTTCGAAGACTTAACACCGCCTTTAACAAGTCTTTTCATCAGGAAATTTTTAGATGGACATTTTCCGTAGGGTCACATTTTATCGCGGAAATCACGCTAAACGACTATGGCCACCTTGCAGCACGTGGCACTTCCCGTCTGCCAGGACTGGGACTGAGGTCTGTTGATTTTACGGTTTGTGTAGAACAAATAACACAAGGGTGTATTATGCTGTACGGAGACAGTCTCTTTTATGTTGGCTGTGAATGCAAGCTATCCCAGGTTGGGTATCCAGGGGACCATTTAGATCAGGTTTCCTTTGAAATCCTTCTCTATTTCTGAACGGCGCGTTCAATAATCAGTGCAAGCCAGAACTGAGGCTCGCTTTCTGTGATTCTAAGAACCCATTAAATTATATTGTTACTGAAAAACAATACATGTGCTAATCACGCTCTGAGCATGTGGATCTTAATTTCCCCCGAGATTCGGTTATGAATTTTTACTAACATGTTAATTTTGTGTGTTAATCAGTCGCTGTAGGCTGAATGAATGGATTGACTATGTAAAATTGTTTGATATTGAAACAACTCCTTTTGACCCTCTCAAATTGGCTCCATTCCCCTAAAGACGGTTAAAGTTAATTAAGCACTCAATAGGTTTATGGTGTTTAAATTAAAATATATTACTCCTCATTGTTTAGTCATCAAGTGAGAGGATCTTTCTCCTCCTGGCTGCCTTGCTGGCTAATAGGCTTATCAAAATTCATGATGTAATGTGGAGGTTTTGATAGCTGGACAAGTGTGTTACAGAACCGTACTGTCAATCAATGAGCATGGAAAGGTGCCACTAGAGGGCACATGGCTTCCATGAATGGAATCAAAGTTTGCAGCAAGAAGAGAGATCCCTCAGCGCTTTTTAATATTCGGTGTATGTATATATGTGTGTGTGTATATATATATATATATATATATATATATATATATATTTATTTATTTCAGGTACTTATATAGCGCTGTCAATTTACGCAGTGCTTTACATATATATTGTACATTCAAATCACTCCCTAACCCTCAAGGGGCGTACAATCTAAAGTCCCTAACTCACATTCATACATACACATACTAGGGACAATTTAGACAGGAGCCAATTAACCTACCAGCATGGCTTTGGAGTGTGGGAGGAAACCGGAGTACCCGAAGGAAACCCATGCAGTCACAGGGAGAACATGCAAACTCCAGGCAGGTGGTGCTGTGGCTGGGATTCAAACCAATGACCCTAGTACTGCCAGACAGAAGTGCTAACCATTTAACCACTGTGCTGCCCATCTATATATATATATATATATATACACACACATATATATATATATATATATATATATACACACACACACACATATATATATATATATATATATAATTTAATTTTATTTTTATTATTTATTTATTTTTTATTTATTTTTGTGTGCTGACATTTTTTCACAGCAGTTTCCAGTAAACTTAGATCAGTCCTTGCCCTAGAGCAGCCTGCTAACAGTTACAGCAACTGTGAGCAATTGGGGGAGCAGGGCTTGCTCTAGCGGGGCAGTGGTCTCCAAACTGTGACCTGGGGGCTGGATGTGGCCTATTGCTTGCCTTTATCTGGCCTATGGGGCACTCTCCCACTTATAGAAGGAACTCTTCCTCTCACTGATACCAACGATGGAGTATAATTACTGTCACTGACACCAACGATAGGGCATTATTCCTTCCGTTGACACTAATGATGGGGCACTATTCCATCCAATGACACCAATGATGGGGCACTATTCCTTCCAATGACACCAATGATGGGGCACTATTCCTTCCAATGACACCAACAATGGGGCACTATTCCTTCGACTGACACCAATGCTGGGGTACTATTGCTCCCACTGACACCAATAATGGGGCACTATATCCTCCCACTTATACAAGGAACAATTCCTCTCACTGACACCAACAGTGGGACATAATGACTGCCACTGACACCAACGATGGGACACTATTCCTTCCAATGACACCAACGATGAGGCATTATTTCTTCCACTGAAACCAATGATGGGGCACTATTCCTTCCACTGACACCAAGAGTGAGGCACTATTCCTTCCACTGACACCAACAATGGAACACTATTCCTTTGACTGACACCAGTGGTGGTGTACTATTCCTCCCACTGATACTAACAATAGGGCACTATTCCTTCCAATGGCACCAACAATGGGGCACTATTCCTTTCACTGAAACCAATGATGGGGCACTATTCCTTCCACTGTCACCAACGATGGGACACTATTCCTCCCACTGATACCAATGATGGGGCACTATTCCTTCCACTGTCACCAACGATGGGGCACTATTCCTCCCACTGACACAAACGATTGGACATTATTCCTTCCAATGACACCAATGATGGGGCACTATTCCTTCCACTGAAACCAGTGATAGGGCACTATTCCTTCAACTGACACCAACAATGGGGCACTATTCTTCCACTGACACCAATGATGGAACACTAATCCTTTGACTAACACCAACGGTGGGGTACTAGTCCTCCCACTGATACCAAAAATGGGGCACTATTCCTTCCACAAACACCAATGATGGGGCACTATTCATCCCACTTACACCAGCAATGGGGCACTATTTCTTCCACTGACATCAATGATGGAGCAAGAGTCCTCTCACTAATACCAACAATGAGGCATTATTACTTCCATTGACACCAACGATAGGGTACTATTTCTTTGACTGACACCTACGGTGGGGTACTATTCATCCCACTGACACCAACAATGGAGCACTGTTCTTCCTACTGACACCAGCAATGGAGCACTAATCAAATACCTAAGATAAGTTATTGTTTACTCCACACCAGGACATTTTCTACTGCCAGTGGACACAGTAACCACCTCCCCCCGAAGTCTGAAGGACAGTAAACTGGCTGTTTGTTTAGAAAGTTTGGAGACCCCTGATCTAGGAATGGATCCCACAGATCTTCTCTAGCCATGTCCATATGCCCTAGTCATAATACTGGCTCTAGCAAACTTGAGACCACATCACTTCTGGAGGAGAAGGGACCTACGGTGCACTGGATCACGGGTTATATCCTTCACGACCTTAGTCATACACATGATCACAGTTTTCGATCTGTCTTTTTTTTTTTTTTGGAAGCAAGGGGGACATGCACGCACCATGCAAATAATGTCCATGTAGGATTTAGAATCTAGACCTCAGTACTGCAAGGTAAGAATGCCAACACTAGCTGGCCATACACATCTAGAATTTCAGTAAATCCCTGTGAATTGCCTGAAAATTAGGCCGTGGCCCTGCCGCCACTATCTGAGTCAATAGAAGAGATACCACCATACCACCATCCACGCTGTTCAGCATCCAAGGTGGGCTTTAGAACTTGGACCTCAGTACTGCAAAGCAAGAGTGTCAACCACTTAAGTTGATCATACACAGCTAGAATTTTTTTGAATTTCTGTAAATTGGTCAGAATTCAAGATGTGAATGGCCCCGGTTCAACAAGCATCTGTTGAGAAACTGAAGGAGCCGAAATACAATAGTCATCAAGGGAGATTCCTCCATCCATTCTCTATAGAGTCCACTTCTTTCAGACTCCAATGGTTGACACCATCATCTGTCAATACATGTATCCCCTATGCATACAAATTGGCTTTTGGTGTCACCCTAGTGCCAGTCATGCAAAGCGCAGCACAGAGACGCTCTCTTTAGAATTGAAGTAGTGCAATCACATTATAACTTAATAAATAACGGCACAAATCTTGTCATTTAGAAACATTTGGAAGGATTTGATGCTTTGGAAATTAATCATGTGTTTAAACTGCATGGAATAAGCATACAGTATGCAGTTTATTTGTGATTTTCTTTGTATTTTCTATTGTCAATATTTCTTTTTGAAAATTTAACAATAAAAGGAGTAGAATTAAAAAAAAAGAAAAGAAAATAACTGTATCTATGTTTCCTCATAAAAGAATGATACAATTCACTACTTAATAAACATTAAACAATGTCCTCCCAGTGTATGTCACCTTAGATATAAAACTATGAAGTGTAATATTGTAAGTAAATTGTAAATCAGCTTGTTTCAGCTATCACCAGGGGTGTAATTATAGTCATAGCTGATTATGTGACTGCTATGGGGCCCAGAAGCACAGGGGACCCAGCTCTGTCTGGTTACACAGTGACTAATAGGGCCTCATTCACATGAGTGCTGAGGTCCATAGACTGTGAATGGGTCTTGTGTTCTAATTTGATAGGTAAGCAGGATCACGTGTGTATTCAGGGCTGCTCACTTGCTCCTGCATGCCTGTCAAATTACAAAGCGGCTGTGTCCGTCCAGCTGTTGCATCCCCATACACTTACATGGGCTACCTGCACACAGCACCTCGTGGCTTAAGCCACATAAACACATGGCCCATTCATAGTCTATGGCCCTCTGTCCCCCATGTGAATGAGTCCTTACAGTGTTACTAAACCCACAACAGTAAAATCAGTCTGTATATGCAGTAAAGCATGCTTGTTATACTCACTGTGGAACCTAAGGGGTTAATCCTCCGCATTGTGTAAAAAGGATGTTTGATCCTGACTTCTCTAATCCAACCCTTCTTCCAGTGTCCCCCTCTTATCTCCTGATAGAAAGGCTCGGGGGCAAGCTACACATGCTCAGTTTGTTGTGTATTGCTAGAGAGGTTTTTTTTTTTTTCTTGGAAGAGTGCATGTGATCAGCACAGAGCCAATCAACACTGTCCAGACAGAGGTCAGGGGTCCTGCATCCTTCTACAGGAGAATGAAAACTCCTCCTGCAAGCTTTAACCAGTACTCTGCTGGACACTGATAGAAGTCACAAGACTGCTCTAACTGCTGATGAGAAAAGGTATTTAGCAGTTTATATTTACTAAAATAATTGCATTTCCATGTTCTGTGTACTGTGGGAGACCAGATATAGTGAATGCAGGGTCCAGGGAGACCAGATATAGCGGATGCAGGGTCTGGGGAGACCAGATATAGTGAATTCAGGTTCCAGGGAGACCAGATATAGTGAATGCAGGGTCCTGGGACACCAGATATAGTGAATGCAGGGTCCGGGGAGACCAGATATAGTGAATGCAGGGTCCGAGGAGACCAGATATAGTGAATGCAGGGTCTGGGAGACCAGATATAGTGAATGCAGGGTCCGGGGAGACCAGATATAGTGAATGCAGGGTCCTGGGAGACCAGATATAGTGAATGCAGGGTCCGGGGGACCAGATATAGTGAATGCAGGGTCCGGGGAGACCAGATATAGTGAATTCAGGGTCCGGGGAGACCAGATATAGTGAATGCAGGGTCCGGGAGACCAGATATAGTGAATGCAGGGTCCGGGGAGACCAGATATAGTGAATTCAGGGTCCGGGGAGACCAGATATAGTGAATGCAGGGTCAGGGGAGACCAGATACAGTCATGGCCGAAATTGTTGGCACCCTTGATATTTCTCCAGGAAATCATGTATTTCTCACGAAACGTATTGCATTAACACATGTTTTGCTATACACATGTTTATTCCCTTTGTGTGTATTGGGACAAAACAAAAAAAGGGAGGAAAGAAAGCAAATTCGACATAATGTCACACAAACCTCCAAAAATGGGCTGGACAAAAGTATTGGCACCCTTTCACAACTGCGGATAAATAAGAATGTTACAAGCATGTGATGCTCCTGTAAACTCACCTGGGGCAAGTAACAGGTGTGGGCAATATAGAAATCACACCTGAAAGCAGATAAAAAGGAGAGACGTTCACTTAACCTTTGCATTGTGTGTCTGTCTGTGCCACACTAAGCATGGACAACAGAAAGAGGAGACGAGAACTGTCTGAGGACCTGAGAACCAAAATTGTGGCAAAATATCAACAATCTCAAGGTTACAAGTCCATCTCCAGAGAACTAGATTTGCCTTTGTCCACAGTGCGCAACATTATCAAGAAGTTTGCAACCCATGGCACTGTAGCTAATCTCCCTGGTCGTGGACGGATGAGGAAAATTGATGAAAGATTGCAACGCAGAATAGTCCGGATGGTGGATAAGCAGCCCCAAACATGTTCCAAAGACATTCAAGCTGTCCTGCAGGCTCAGGGAGCATCAGTGTCAGCGCGAACTATCCGTCGACATTTAAATGAAATGAAACGATATGGCAGGAGACCCAGGAGGACCCCACTGCTGACACAGAGACATAAAAAAGCAAGACTACAGTTTGCCAAAATGTACTTGAGTAAGCCAAAAGCCTTCTGGGAAAACGTCTTGTGGACAGATGAGACCAAGATAGAGCTTTTCGGTAAAGCACATCATTCTACTGTTTACCGAAAACGGAATGAGGCCTACAAAGAACAAAACACAGTACCTACGGTAAAATATGGTGGAGGTTCAATGATGTTTTGGGGTTGTTTTGCTGCCTCTGGCACTGGGTGCCTTGACTGTGTGCAAGGCATCATGAAATCTGAGGATTACCAAAGGATTTTGGGTCGCACTGTAGGGCCCAGTGTCAGAAAGCTGGGTTTGCGTCCAAGATCCTGGGTCTTCCAGCAGGACAATGACCCCAAACATACGTCAAAAAGCACTCAGAAATGGATGGCAAAGAAGCGCTGGAGAGTTCTGAAGTGGCCAGCAATGAGCCCAGATCTAAATCCCATTGAACACCTGTGGAGAGATCTTAAAATTGCTGTTGGGAAAAGGTGTCCTTCCAATAAGAGAGACCTGGAGCTGTTTGCAAAGGAAGAGTGGTCCAAAATTCCGGGTGAGAGGTGTCAGAAGCTTATTGATGGTTATAGGAAGCGACTGATTTCAGTTATGTTTTCCAAAGGGTGTGCAACCAAATATTAAGTTAAGGGTGCCAATACTTTTGTCCAGCCCATTTTTGGGGTTTTGTGTGACATTATGTCATATTTGCTTTTCTGCCTCTGTTTTATATTTGTTCCAATACATACAAAGGGAATAAACATGTGTATAGCAAAACATGTGTTAATGCAATACCTTTTTTGTGTGAAATACTTGATTTTCAGGAAAAATATCAAGGGTGCCAACAATTTCGGCCATGACTGTATAGTGAATGCAGGGTCCAGGGGAGACCAGATATAGTGAATGCAGGGTCCGGGGTTTAGTAACACTTTAAGGTGTAGCAATAACATTTGGAATAAATTAATGTATCTAACATTTTGGAACCTCTTTACAACTGCTATAAAAATAATTAATATTCGGTATCACCAAAGGAATTGCTTTTGGAATGAATATTGGAGAAAGAGGGATAAGGGGGCTGGCCCCTAACAGTTTTTGATCTGGGGCCCCATCACCTACAATTACGACTCTTGTTTGTCCCCCTAACCGTCTAGACAAACCTTTTTTTTTTTTAATTCATGACAATAACTTTGATGCAATCATATTAATACATGTTTACAGATGCATCAGATACATATACATGTATAATCTGTACAATAGACAAACATATGTCATTTTAATTGCGCTAGACTTAAATGTTATCACAAAACCAAAAACTGTAAAAGGGACGCTATTACTGAAAAAAAATAAAACCTTTTTGCTTGGCTAGTTCAGTCCTAATCTAATTTGTGAAATATAGTATTTAGCAGTGTTTCTCAACCTTAAATATCTTCACAAATCTCAAGGCACCCCATTCTAACATGTAAAAATCTAAACTAATATTTTTCCATAACGCAGCAACATCCACAAACATAGGACACCCAACATTAGAGGTGATTGAGTCTTATAAAGCAAACGCACATTTGCACACTGGTACTGACTAGTATTCCATTGTTTTTCTTCTCCCTCAGTTTTCCTCCCTCACTCAGCTAATGTGACCCTAGTGTGGACAGGAAGGGGGAAAACAAGGATGCTGTGCAGGTGCCTGATGTCCTCCTTATCAACTGATGATGTTGGCTAGAAGGTTGTAATGGCACACAATGAAAACTTGTGGCTTTGTGTAACTAAAAGGCAGGCTTAATCCACCTGCTAACTTGTAAACAATTTTTTGGCAATTTTTAGGCATTTTTCCAACATACCCCTGAAGACACTTGAAGGCACCCAAGGGTGCCTTGGCACCCTGGTTGAAAAAGGCTGGCATGTATGATATAGCCTTTGAGAATGCTTACATCAGAGCCAGGCTGAGAATTAGGCAGAAGAGGTGGCCACCTTGGATTCTTCAGTAGAGTAATGTGCAAACAGGGCAGGAACTGCAACCCATGAAGTAGAAGGGTGTACATTGGCCTTTTCACCTTGGTTGCCAAAAGCAGCTTGTCTCAGAAATAATTCAAACCAAAAAAAGTGTGAATATTCACTTCAATTTTCCAATCACATGAATTGAAAATCCCTGTTTACTTATTTTTTCTGCACATGATTGGATAATTGAAGTGAATATTCATACATTTATTGTGTAAGCCTTCTCAACTCCATTAGTAAATCAGCCTCTTTACATTGGGGCTGCCATCAGACAGTACGTGCACTCTGCTGTTCATTTCATTGAGCTAGATTAATTCCGACAGTGGGATTCTAGAAGAGATAGTTGGAATAGAATACCTTTAGAGAAAATATGAGATACTGTATCATATATGATATGGAAATTCCCTGTAGTATAAGAGATATTATACTGACCTACCAGTGACTTGTGCCTCCTACCTTCACTGAAGGTCCTATAGCCTTCATCATGCTGCTAAGTATTCAACAGCTCTGGGAGTGTCAATTCCCTGTTTCTCTTGCCCCATGCTTAGGTCCCTTCCGCTGACCCCCTACTTCATTGCCATGCCATATAGTGACCATACCTGGGAATTGATCTAGCAATGTCAGAATTTCACTCCTGTTGCGGGTTATTACTGAAATCATATACATCTCCAGAATTCCAGTTCTGGAGATGTACACAATGTGGCTCAAGTGTGCATGGTGTCATGCTGTGGCGCAAAGCCCCACCACAAGAGCATTTTGAACAGGCCGTGCACCGTGAAGGATACTTAAGCATGGAGACGCAGGTAGGTGGGGCGTATTGTCTATGCCGAAGATGAGAGCAGATGGAGTAGTCTGTCCATTTCCTTGTTCAATACTCTACCTATCCAATCCTACCTCCAACCTCCAATCATAGGAATTTGGATTTCCAAACATTCCCAGGTATGGTAGTGATGTAGATTAGTGGATCAAACCACAGCACATGGCCGGGAGCATGGGCACCTAACACTCTTAGAAGTGGTGAATGCTGCCTGATGACGTCTGTGGTGCTTGAACATAGGTAAGATGACAGATGCAGGCTGCCAGAGAGGTGATAATAATATCTCTTCTATTGCAGGGAACTTCTATTAAGATTTTTTTGGGCGAAAGACAGTGTCCCTTTAAAGTTAAAATTCCACTCCTCTGGTCAGCAGATGAAGCCAGGTCTGCTTACTTATCGAAATTCGTCATAGTGGCAAGGGGTATGGGTTAATGTCAGAGGGAAGGGCTTATTGCCAGTGTCGAGAGCAACCTTGCAAGTAATGCTTCATAGGTTGCCAAGTTTAATGCTGGCCATACACTTGTGGGTGGGAGAGGGCCGGGTATTGGGTACCCAGGGGGAAGGAAGGACATACAGTATGAAGATCCAAGATTGAAAGGAAGTGTATTAACGTGAACATTCAACAACATTGTAACAGAGTCTATACAGCAGTACCAAACTGGCAGCAACTTTTACAGATAGCTATGCAGCACTTGCAGACAGCAATATGTGGATGCCGACAGCACCTGGTACAGTAGACAGTAATTCAACAAGGGTGAAGAGTTCCTATTCTGTCCCTCCTCCTCTGGAACCTCTCCCTATGCTAGGCACACTCTCCATATTCAGCGGGTTCCTGTCCCTGACCTAGCCACATGCAATGCGCACCAACTGTAGCATACCATAGCTTTTTTTAAGCACTGCCTTAAATAAAGATGGCTGCGGAGGTCATCAGGGGCAGCAGCGTCCAATCAGACAGCTGCTCATCTGACGACACATACGGGGGACTAAGAGGAATATGAGTATCTCCTGTCCTCTCTCCTTGCATAGTGGCTGCTGCAATGCCACATGTGCAGGAATGTCAAACTACACCTACCAACACACTAGTAAAATTAAATATTTTTTTTTTTTAATTCTTGTGCTTTTCTCTAATGCTCAGTGGGATAAAATCACTGTTCATTTTCAACCATAGTGATGACAAAATGTGAAGAAGTAGCATGGAAAGTTTCTTAACCAGTTCCCAACTGCGCTATAGCCGAAGGACGGCTATAGAGCGGTTGTGTAATTCTGGGACGACGTCCATGGATGTAATTCCAGAACACGGCAATTGTCAGTGAAAGGATCAGCACTGATCATCGGTGCCCTGATGATCAGTGCTCATCAGTGCTGTCCACCTGTGCTACCCACCTGTGCCCATCAGTGCCACTCACCTGTGCCCAGCAGTGCCACCCACGTGTGCCCTGCAGTTCCACCCAGCAGTGCCACCAACCTGTGTCAATCGGTGCCACCCACTTGTGCCCATCAGTGCCACTCATCAGTGCTGCCCAGCAGTGCTGCCCATCAGTACCACCCACCTGTGCCCTGCAGTTCCACCCAGCAGTGCCACCAACCTGTGCCCATCGGTGCCACCCACCTGTGCCCAGTAGTGCCACCCATCTGTGCCCTTCAGTGCCACCAACCTGTGCCCATCAGTGCCACTCATCAGTGCTGCCCAGCAGTACTGCCCAGGAGTACCCATCAGTGCCACCCATCAGTGCCACCTATCAGTGCCGCCTATCCGTGCAGCCTCCTCAGTGCTGCCAAGCAGTGCCCATCAGTGCTGCCTATCAGTGCAGCCTCATCAACGCACATCAGTGATGGAGAAAAATTACCTGTTTGCAAAATTTTATAATAGAAACAAAGAAACACTTTTTTTTTTAATTTTTTGCTCTTTTTTTGTTTATAGCGCAAAAAATAAAACACCCAGCAGCGAATAAATACCACTAAAAAAAGCTCTATTTGTGTGAAACAAATTATAAAAATTTCACATGGGTACAGTGTTGCATAACCACACAATTGTCATTCAAAATGTGACAGCGCTGAAAGCTGAACATTGGCCTGGGCAGGAAGGGGGTAAAAGTGCCCGGTAGGCAAGTGGTTAAACTAACACATTTTTAAATGTGGTGAATGTGGTTTTTATTCTGGAAATTGAATTCACTCCAAAATCGAATATTAAATTTTTGAAGTAATTTCTAATGGCGTTCAACAAGTTTCTGTTGGCATAAGTTCATTTCGAAATCTACCAGCGTATGGCCAGTTTATAAGGAGGTTGTTTTTATATGGCATGAAAACGCATTTTTCAGAAGCCTCGGTGATGTGACTACCTGCAGCAGATTCCCCCTGTAACAAGGCCAGGAGTTAATGCTTGGAGTACAATAGTACTGTCTGCACAGATGACAGAGGGTAGATATTCCTCAGTAGATGTCTGTACACCTTAAAGTTGTCACATTCCTTTGTATCATTTGGT
Source organism: Staurois parvus (assembly GCF_062004578.1). NCBI lineage: Eukaryota > Metazoa > Chordata > Amphibia > Anura > Ranidae > Staurois > Staurois parvus. The sequence continues at coordinate 633,851 of NW_028317934.1, forward strand.
TGTGACACTGCTGAAGGCACACAGATCTTTCCCTATGTCTCTGTCTCCATCTATTCCCATCTCTTTGGCATTTCTGGATCTGGCAGATGTTTGTCTTTATCCTGCATTGTAAATAACATACCCTTTATATCGCTGTTTACTTTTATTTTTTCCTTGATTTCTTTTTTGGCTTAGTAGATATAGATGTTAATTACATTGTTGCATGATAAAAGAGAGGCCAGCATGACCATGTCACATTCTGGTAGCGTATGATAATTATCCCAACTGGTCTCCTTTGAGCCTTAGAAATTTGATAAGGTAGGCAGGCTTGAGGTGATTTTAGCTATATTAGTATACTTGCCACAGAAACAATTGAGTACTGTCCGTGATGCTTTTTTTTTCTGCACTAACATACAATTTTTCAGGGCAAGCTTTTGGGGTGTATCCCCTTCTTCAAGGTTGAAGCAGTACTGGTGCACAAAGTTTTAGCAGAATGTTAAAATAAGTCAATCACAGCAACGGTAACTGAATTAGCATAGTTAAGGCTTCTTCTAAATTTCTAACTCTTAACAAACGCTCCGATAGCATTAGTATGGCTGTTGGTCAGGCATTAATACGTTTTAGTATGGGCATTTGAATGGAGTTTTACAACATGTTAAAAACGCTCCCCAAACACCCTATATGTGGTTTTGAGGTTTCAATTTTGATAATGTTTTGATTCATGTTTTGATAATGTGAACAGCACTGCGTGCTTTCCATAGTATTGTCTGCAAAAGCATTTGAGGAGCATTAAAAACGCCCCTTAAATGTGTGCTCTCTAGAAAACCCAGGTCTAGATTTAGGCCATTACATTTTGTGTCAAGTAGGACTACACTATATTGCCAAAAGTATTGGAACACCCCTCCAAATCATTGGATTCAGGTGTTCCAATCACCTTCATGGCCACAGGTGTATAAAATCAAGTGCCTAGGCATGCAGACTGCTTCTACAAATATTTGTGAAAGAATGGATCTCTCTCAGGAGCTCCGCGAATTCAAGTGTGGTCCCGTGATAGGTTGTCACCTGTGCAATAAGTCCATCTGTGAAATTTCCTTGCTGTTAAATATTCCATGGTCAACTGTTAGTGGTATTATAACAAAGTGGAAGCAACTGGGAACAATAGCAACTCAGCCACGAAGTTGTAGACCATGTAAAATGACAGAACGGGGTCAGCGCATGCTGAATCTCACAGTGCGCAGAAGTTGCCAACTGTCTGCAGAATCAGTAGCTAAAGACCTCCAAACTACCTGTGGCCCTCAGATTAAAACAACAACAGTGTGTAGAGAGCTTCATGGAACGGGTTCCTATGGCCGAGCAGCTCCATCCAAGTCTTATGCCACCAAGTGCAATGCAAAGTGTCAGATGCAGTGGTGTAAAGCATGCTGCCACTGGACTCTAGCGCAGTGGAGACTTGTTCTCTGGAGTGAGGAATCACACTTCTCTGTCTGGCAATCCTGACAGATGTGTCTGGGTTTGGTGGTTGCCAGGAGAACGTACTTATCTAATTGCATTGTGCCAAATGTAAAGTTTGTTGGAGGGGGGTTATGGTGTGGGAATGGTTTTCAGAGGTTAGAGTTGGCCCCTTAGTCCCAATGAAGGGAACTATTAAGGGTCAGCATACCAAAACATTTTGGACAATTTCATGCTCCCAACTTTGTGGGAAGAGTTTGGAGATGGCCCCTTCCTGTTCCAACATGACTGCACACCAGTGCACAAAGAAAGGTCCATAAAGACATGGATGAGCGAGTTTGGGGTGGAGGAACTTGACTGGCCTGCACAGAGTCCAACCTTTGGGATGAATTAGAGCGGAAACTGCGAGCCAGGCCTTCTCATCTGACATCAGTCCCTGACCTCACGAATGTGCTTCTGGAATAATGGTCAAACATTCCCATAGACACACTCCTAAACCTTGTGAACAGCCTTCCCAGAAGAGTTGAAGCTGTTATAGCTGCAAAGGGTGGGCCAACTCAATATTGAACCCTACAGACTAAGACTGGACTGCCATTAAAGTTCATGTGCGTGTAAAGGCAGGCGCCCCAATATTTTTGTAATATAGTGTATTATTCTTAATTCAAAAGTTTTCCTTTCTTTTGAATAATTTTGAAATTCCCTTTAAGAACTAAGACATTGAGGTCTTCCATAGTGTAGTCTGTGAGAAATGATGTCCCACAGATGTGCAGAAACTATCTATCTTTCTTATACGCCTTGATGGTACGTCTGTGCAAGTTCATCCTTGTTTGTAACTTCTGTCCTGTTTCGCCAGCATAAGATCCTTTGCTACATTTTACCTGGACCAGGTATACAATATTACTGGAGGTGCAGCTATATGATCCGGTGATATTAAAGGTCCTTTTTGTGTGTGTGATACTTTTTGATGGATTCATTTGGTAGCACCGTTAGCATCCTTTATTATTGCAGGGTTTGCTCCCAGTATACAGTGGGGCAAAAAAGTATTTAGTCAGCCACCAATTGTGCAAGTTCTCCCACTTAAAAAGATGAGAGAGGCCTGTAATTGGCATCATAGGTAGACCTCAACTATGAGAGACAAAATGAGAAAACAAATCCAGACAATCACATTGGCTGATTTGGAAAGAATTTATTTGCAAATTATGGTGGAAAATAAGTATTTGGTCACCTACAAACAAGCAAGATTTCTGGCTCTCACAGACCTGCACCTTCTTCTTTAAGAGGCTCCTCTGTCCTGCACTCATTACCTGTATCAATGGCACCTGTTTGAACTTGTTATCAGTATAAAAGACACCTGTCCACAACCTCAAACAGTCACACTCCAAACTCCACTATGGTGAAGACCAAAGAGCTGTCAAAGGACACCAGAAACAAAATTGTAGACTTGCACCAGGCTGGGAAGACTGAATCTGCAATAGGCAAGCAGCTCGGTGTGAACAAATCAACTGTGGGAGCAATAATTAGAAAATGGAAGACATACAAGACCACTGATAATTTCCATCGATCTGGGGCTCCACGCAAGATCTCACCCCGTGGATGATCCAGAAGAGGATTGGGAGAATGTCATATGGTCAGATAAAACCAAAATAGAACTGTATGGTAGAAACACAACTCGTCGTGTTTGGAGGAGAGAGAATGCTGAGTTGCATCCAAAGAACACATACCTACTGTGAAGCATGGGGGTGGCAACATCATGCTTTGGGGCTGTTTCTCCGCAAAGGGACCAGGACTACTGATCCATGTACAGGACAGAATGAATGGGGCCATGTATTGTGAGATTTTGAGTGCAAACCTCCTTCCATCAGCAAGGGCATTGAAGATGAAACGTGGCTGGGTCTTCCAACATGACAATGATCCCAAACATACCGCCCGGGCAACGAAGGAGTGGCTTCGTAAGAAGCATTTCAAGGTCCTGGAGTGGCCTAGCCAGTCTCCAGATCTCAACCCCATAGAAAACCTTTGGAGGGAGTTGAAAGTCCGTGTTGCCCAGCGACAGCCCCAAAACATCACTGCTCTAGAGGAGATCTGCATGGAGGAATGGGCCAACATACCAGCAACAGTGTGTGCCAACCTTGTGAAGACTTACAGGAAACGTTTGACCTCTGTCATTGCCAACAAAGGATATATAACAAAGTATTGAGATGAACTTTTGATATTGACCAAATACTTATTTTCCACCATAATTTGCAAATAAATTCTTTCCAAATCAGCCAATGTGATTGTCTGGATTTGTTTTCTCATTTTGTCTCTCATAGTTGAGGTTTACCTATGATGCCAATTACAGGCCTCTCTCATCTTTTTAAGTGGGAGAACTTGCACAATTGGTGGCTGACTAAATACTTTTTTGCCCCACTGTATGTGACTTCATGATCAGAATAAAGTTTCCTGTTGATTACCGGTAGTTTATGTCTAATTGAGGTCGGGTGGTTGCCTAAAAGCCAGGACTGGGGGTTGTTGGAATATTTATTTTAGAGTTTCATCCTCTGTTATGAAGGATTGTAAATTTGGTGATCTTTCTTATCCCTTCTAGTGCTGGATTGTGTGTGGTTACTAGAGGCACATGGTTATTTTTTTTTTTTTCTCTTTGTATTGAAGTAAATATTCTCTGTGAGTTTTCAAGGCTGTGTTTATGCTGTGTTGATGGTTTTGTCCTTATAATCCTTCTCATGGAAGGAGTCTGCTAGTATCCTGAGATATTTATCTATGTCTTCTGGGTCTGAGCATATTCGGTGGTATCTGATGGCCTGTTTAGCGTGTTGGGGGTGAAACTGGAAATATGTAGCTAATTACATCTGTCCATGGGTTTTCTGTATATTGAGGTGCCCAGCTTGTCATCTCTGATGTATACTGTAGTGTCCAGGAAGTTGACATGTGTGTTTGAATAATCAATTTTTCATTTGATTGATGGGTGAAAGTTCTTGATCATTGAGTAAAGTTGTTTTAGATTTTCTTCACCTTCTGTCCATGATGATGAAAACATCATCAATATAGCGATAGTATCTGTACAGCTTTTGTCGTATGCTGTTCAGGAATTTTTCCTCTGGGTCAGCAATAAATAAATTTGCATACTAGGGTGCCATTTTACTTCCCATAGCAGTACGTATACATTGAAGATAGATGTAATTATTGAAAGCGAAGTAGTTGTGTGTAAGAATGAATTCAATCAGCTATGTAACATCCTCAGAGCTGTATTTATGGTTTGGTGAGGATGATAAGAATCTTTGATATGCAGCAAACCCATCCTTGTGAGGGATGTTACTGTACAAAGATTCTACATCCATACTGACTAGAAGTGTATTTGGTGGTAATTGTTGAATATTGTTGATCTTCAGAAAATCAATTGTGTCTTGCAGGAAACTAACAGCATTAATGACTAACGTTTTTAACATTATTTTCTAAAAGGCCTGAGATTTGTTAAGGTAGGCTGGAAATTTTCAGATGATTTGTCATATTTTGCAATAAATATATCAAGACATTTAAAGTGGTTGTAAACCTCAGACATGAAATATGAACAAAGCATATTCCTCTAGAATGTGTACTTGGCTCAGTTAAGAGCACTAAGTGTCATTTCTCTCTGCCGTCTCATTCCTCTGCTATCAGTATGAATCAGTTTTGACAAGTTTTCCTGACGCCAAGAGAAAAAAAGTGACAGCGGGGCTCCAACACATAGCCTGTGATTGACAGCCTCAGCGCTGTTCATGTGTGCTGTGTCCCTTCCCTCCAATCAGCTCTCAGCTCTCCTCACTGAGCTCTGCAGTGTGTAATTTCAGCTCCCCACCTCCTGCTTTCTGAAAGCTCAGGAAAGCCGAATAAATTCTGAACTTTGAACTGATGTATTATTATTATTATTATTATTATACAGGATTTATATAGCGCCAACAATATAAGGGAGACCATACAATTACAATACATTTCAGTACAGAAGGAATAGGAGGGCCCTGCTCGTGGAAGTTACAATCTAAAGGAAGGGGGAGGTGATACAAAAGGTGATAACTGCGGGGGATGATCTGGCGGAGGTGATTCAAGTACACTTCTTAGGTGGAGGTGGGGTAGGCTTCCCTGAAGAAGTGAGTTTTCAAAGATCGCCTAAAGGCAGACAGGGTAGGGGCTGAGCAGACATGCTGTGGTAGGGAGTTCCAGAGGATGGGAGAGGCTCTGGAGAAGTCCTGGAGGTGAGCGTGGGAGGAGGTGATGAGGGAGCTAGAGAGGTGGATATCATGGGAGGAGCGGAGTGGGCGATTTGGGCGGTATCTGTGGATGAGGTCGGTGATGTAGCTAGGGGCATGTAGAGGGGATAAACAGGTACAACCTACGTAGAGGGATTTGTTTCCTCATGAGGCTAGTCACTTTACTGGGTATATGTAAGGGTTTACAACCACTTTAAAGGAAACCTGTTGGTATAGCATGCAAAGGAAATTGGGACTTGCTTTGCATGGCAGGTATCTCCATGTCATTTCTAATTTTCCAAAGACCACACTGGGAATGCAAAAAACAGGCACCAGCTCTTGTAGTTAGCTAGACCCCTTCCATCTTCATTATTCATATTCCATCAGTAACAGCAATGGGCTAATGGTTAAGAGAGCTGATCATTATTTACATATCCATGCATCCTAATTTTGGGGTGGGCATTCTAGACAATAGATATGATTATCAGGTACCTCCTGGTAGGGGAACGTTTTATACATTTGCATTATCCACAAGTCCATTTTAGATGAAGTACATACAAACCAATGCCATTTATAAAAGTTCAGAGGCTATCATTTTATCTTTGTTTAAAGAAATAGCATTTCTTTAACTTTATTTTGTGGTAGGAATAGAAGGATTCATTAGCTATAAGCACTAGATGTTTGGAAAGTGCTCTAGAACAGGGTCCTACGTTGGTTATTTCCTCCAGGGATAAGCTTATACAAGTCAAAGTTCTATCTAGGGTCTATTATACCCTCTTGAGGCTCTCCTGGATATACCCGGAGCGGGACCCTACTTGTCCTCGTTGTCAGTTACATTCGGGTACCTTCTTACACATGTTCTGGACATGCCGTAGGATTGTTTTGTTTTGGTCTGATGTTTTTGATTTGATCAATGTATGGTTGCAGCTGTCAATGACCCTTTGACCTGCCTTGACATTGTTGGGGCTTCTTGATGATTTGCAACAGTCTCACCATTTGAAATTGTGGATCTCATATCTCCTCTACTATGCCAAAAGAGAGATTCTATTAAAGAGGAACTCTGGAGACCCCCCTAAAGTGATGTCGTCCTGGGAATTAGCTGTGGATACAGCCCTTCCAATGTACAAGCTTACCTATATTAATAGGGTCTGTCCCTGGAAATATGATAAGCTATGGCTCCCCTGGACATCTCGCTGAGGGATTGTGGTGGTCACTGCTGGCCCACTACACTCTGCTAAGATTTTTCAGTGGGGACTTATGGTAGCCTCTCCTTCATTTCTCCCCTTCCCTCCTCTTTCTTTCCCTTCCCCCTTTTCCTTTCTCTCTTCCCCTCCTTCATCCTCCCCCTCCCCCCCCTCTCCCTTCCTTTCCTCTATTTCTCTGGATATCAGTTTCCTGCTTTTTATACCCCTGGGTTTTTCCTCACACTGCCTCTGACGAGGTTCTATTGGACTGATTTTCCATGATTGCTGCATGAAGTTTCTTCTTCTTTCCTTTTGCCCTGCATTGGATATTGTTCAACGTATTAATATTCATCTGTATTGTACTATGCCTACCATTTCAAATGTTTGCAATGCATTTCTGCATTTTCCTTTTACAATTAAACACCCTGTTTTGTAAAATAAAAATATGTTTGCAAAGTGAACAGCCCCTACTACTCTAGTGTGTCAACCCCAATGGGTTTTCCTAAGAGAAGAAGCTGTTTGACTTCAAGTCCTTTCACTCTGATTGAAACTTCCAACAGAACTGTTTCAAAGTTTTTTTTTTAAATTACAATGAAAAAGATGTCATACTTACCTGCTCTGTGTAATTATATTGTAGAGAACAGTCCCCTTACCTCCTTCTTTGGCAGTCCCCCACCGATTCTGTCCACTCCTCCTTCCTCTGGATGTCTCCTTAGCAAGCTGGGGAGAATGTCGCCAGCACACCCAGGATTACCAATATGGGTCCAAAAGTTTTAATGAATGATCACATAGTTACAGCAAGGCAACATTTCGGATTCTCACAGGACCCCTTCATCATCACAGGCCTGATGAAGGGCTCCTGCGAGACTCAGAAACGTTGCCTTGCTGTAACTATGTGATCGTTCATTAAAACTTTTGGACACATATTGGTGATCATCGGCGTGCTGGTGACATTCTCCCTCGCTGATTCAGTTCGATTCCAGCCGACGGTCGCTGCAGCACTCACTTGTACACACAGCCATTTTTAACGCAGGAATGTGTGCGTTTTGGTTTGTACACTTGCATTCTTAGTAAACTGGGTGTTAGGAAGCACCCGTGCACATGTGCTCTTGAGCCGAGCTGTGTGTGAATCCATAAAGCACTGGTAAGCCATGCCCCTACACCCTCCTCACAGGAGTATGACACACAGAAGAAGAAGCCTCCTGTAAGTCAGTGCTGGAGTGGTGCTGGAGTGGTGACAGGAGTCAGGTAAGTGTTTAGGGATGGGGTGGGTAGGGTAAGTAGTGGGGAGTTTTTTTTTTAATAATACAGGGAATGAATTAAGGTAAAAAAAGCATTTTGACTTTACAACCACTTTAATAGCCAATCAATAAGGAGGAGGAAGGGGAAGGAATCACCCCTCTGACTCAATAGGATATGTTTGCTGATCTTTGCTTGAGCTATTGAGGCCTGTGAACAGCATACTTTTTTCAAAACAGTAGTTAAGGTGAGAATAAAAGATGCAAAAAGGAGCCAAGGGCTACATCTGGTATTATTTTAGTCTTTAACATAATAAAGAAAAAAAATCCATGTACAAAACCACTATACGTTTTCTTTAACAAGAGCACACGCTGCAATGTTTGCAGAAAATCTGCCCTGTGTGTGTTTGATTCACGGTGCATCTGTGCAGCCTCATTGTCCCCTGAGACCCTAGCTCAGAGTGTAATTCTTCCTCCAATATAAGTGTCATACAAAGGGTTCGTGTAATTTAGTGATATGATAACAAAAATAGCATTAGGGTAATTACCTTCCAGCGTGTGCCGTATTTCTCATAGCGCGGTAGAAAATGTCATGGGGATTTTTTTCTTTTAATTCCTAACTTGGTGAATTTTTTCATTCCGCAATGGCAATGAACCAGACTTACTCAATGGATTTTTAACATGTGTTCAGTTTATAAATGTGTTCATTATCTTAGCCCTTTGCCCGGAGTTAATGCTTGTAGATATTCTGGCGTTTTAATCAACCAAAGGCACTCTAGTACCGCGTTGTGTCACGGAGACAATGCAAAGCCTTTTAAGTGATGGCATACGTCGTTTACGGAGTTTATTTTGTCTTCGATCTGTCTCTCCATTGCTGATAATAAATGTAGCACAGCAGAAAATATAAAATGCACATCGTTTATCAAGTCCTGAAAAACTGAACTATAACACCTCCTGTAATCATCTGATAATATAGACAATCGAGTGTCACCTGCTTAATAAGACAGATGTTTAGAGCAAGAAGGAAATAGATTAACAGGTGAGATTTCACCCTTCAGGTCTTTATCATGTTCAAAAAAAATATTTAACAGCCACCCTAAGACAACAAATGAAACCAATCGCTGAGCTAATAGTACTACATAGGATACATTGTGACTAGGGCTGCTGTTAGAAACCACGGGGCCACATACAGCCAACCTGACAGGCCCCCCCTCCAAAAAAAAACCCACAATCTACTATGCTTTAGTTATGAGTGAACACAGTGAGTGATCAGTACCGATTACTCATTGTGTTCATTCAGGAAAGGAAGGGACTGGTAAATGTGACATATTTACAGGATCCTGAAGGATTCTGTTGTGTGATTGCAGCTTCTTGTGGGAAGTAGAGGAGGAAAGCTGGTAGGGGGGTGGGGGGCACACTGGGGTGCCTGGGGGGAAGGGAGAAACATATGGTGGATGGGGGGGTGATGGGTACACTTACTGGGGGGAAATTACTGAAACTGATCCCCTGTATGGCTTCCTGTGCAGCAGCTGAAAGTCAGTGGGAGTTAGAGGAGAGGAAGCCAGCTTTCAGTTTCTGCAGAGACAGCCATACAGGGGATAATTTCCAGTAACTACCCCCCCCGCCAATCACCCTCCCTGCCCACATCTGATTCACCAAGCTGCCTGGGCCCCCCTGCTGGCCTGGGCCCCGTACAGAAGGACTGGTGGTACCCCTTATCCACGGCCCTGATTCTGGCTGTGCTAAGTTCAGAAAAGCCACCGGCTTTACCATATTGGGTTCCCAGGTGGGAAAGGGTTAGAACCTCTGTTCTATTTTTTTAGCTGTTGTGTCCCCTCCCTTTACTTTCTGTTTTGTGGTCTCTTGGAGCAGGAAGTAAGGAAAAATCAAAAACTACAGCAGCAAAACACGTCTTCAACAACAAAGCTGGGAAGGGTTGAAACCTGTCAGGTTCTTTTTGCAATCTATATCCAGATTGATGCTTCTTAAAGTAGAAATATAGGCAAAAAGTTTTTTTTTCATTTTGGATAGAGTAAGGAAGCGTTATAACCCTCATTAATCTTTTGTGCCATCTGTTACGGATCCGCCAGGTGGTACCTCTGGCAGCCCACTAGGCGGAATCACCCAGAGCGTGGAGTCTAAGTCCCGGTCTGCGTTTTCACCAGGGCCCCTGATGGTGGGGATGGACTTGGAGCAGAACCAGGACCAGGTCACGACCTCAGAGCAATACCACCAGTGGCAGAGGGAGCCTCCGGGGATGAGCGTAAGACAAGTTAGAGTCAGATGTGAGGAGGCCGGCAGAACCAGACAGGATAAACCGGCGGTTGTCACCGTGGGGAATGGCGCGGTACAGAGACGGCAGGCAGAGAGTGGTCAGGTCACACGCAGGGTCAGTACCGAAGTCAGTCCGCAGAATGGTCAAAACATGCCAGGGGTCGGGATAGGAGAAGGCAGCTTAGTCAGGGGCAATCCGGGTCAAACACAGGAGAAGGCAGCGTAGTCAGATAATCCGGGTCAGGGCTGGAGCAGGCAGAAGGTCAAACAATCCGGGTCTTTAATCACAGGGCACAGGTAACTACAGGTAACAGATCAGACCTTGCGGCGATTTGTGACAGTGCAGGGCATCTTTAAATATCGCGCCCTGCACTGTCATTGGCCGCCCAGGATGCGCCCCCGGGCTGTCATTGGCCGCCCGAGGCGCGCCCGCGGTTCCTACTGCGCATGCGCGGCCTCCTGTCAGCCGCGGCCTGCCGGGACCTGGTGCCTGTGTCCCGGCGTGAGCCGCCGCTAGTGCGCATGCGCCAGAGACGGAGCCGCGGCGGTCCCTGACATTGCCCCCCCCCCTACGGGCCTACGGGCACCCTCCGGGAGCCCCACTGATCTCTCCACCGCAGGTGGCTATGAAAGAACTTCCGGATGAGCCTGGGAGCGTGAACATTCTGGATGGGTTCCCATGAGTTCTCCTCAGGACCATAACCCTTCCATTTTATCAAAAACTGCGTCTGGCCTCCCCTCCTTTGGCAACTGAGAATCGTTTCTACCTCGTACTCTTCTTGCTCACCTATGGTGACCGCCTCAGGGGGTCTGGATTCTCGATCCGGGAAGGGGTCCGGTGCGGCCGGTTTCAGAAGAGACACATGAAACATCCTGAAAGTCTCTGGCAGCTCGAGTTCGTAAGCCACCTCGTTGATGGCTCGCTTGATTTGGAATGGGCCAACAAATTTCGGTCCCAATTTCCTTGATGGACACTGCATCTTCAAGTTGGCAGTGGCCAACCAAACCCGATCTCCAGGTTGAAACGTCAGTTCCCCCCTTCTCCTCCTGTCAAATGCCTTCTTGCTGTCCTCCTGGGCTTTCGTGATGGCCTCTTGAACTGTTTTGTTATTGGTCGAAAGGAAATTTAGGATGTCTTGAGATGCAGGTACTGAGCTTTCTGGCATGAGATCAGGAAGAAATGTTGGATGGTAACCATAATTGGTGAAGAACGGGGATTGCCCCATAGCGGAGTGGTTCGAGTTGTTGTAGGCAAACTCCGCTGACGGTAACAGCGTCAGCCAGTCGTCCTGTAGGTAGGACGTGTAGCATCTGAGGTATTGCTCCAATACTTGGTTGGTCCTCCCTGTTTGCCCATTGGTCTGGGGATGGTAAGCGGACGAGAGTGACAACTTGATTCCCAATGCTTCACACAAGGCCTTCCAAAACCTTGAAGTGAACTGAGCTCCCCGATCTGATACTATATTCTCAGGAACTCCATGTAGTCTTACTATTTCCTTGATGAATATTCGTGCAGTTTCCGGCACTGATGGTGTCCTTTCCAGGGGTATGAAATGGGCCATCTTAGAGAAGCGATCGACAATCACAAATATGGCAGTGTGGCCTTGAGATGGTGGGAGTTCGACAATGAAGTCCATGGCTATCATTTGCCAGGCCCTCTTTGGAATTGGCAACGGGCGCAACAATCCCCAGGCCTTGCTTCTGGAGGGTTTATTCCTCTGGCAGGTAGCACAAGTCTGAACGTAGCGCTCGCAGTCCTTGACCATGTTTGGCCACCAGAATGAGCGTTGCAGAAGTTCCAGGGTCTTCGTAATTCCGAAATGGCCCGCCATCGGATGGTCGTGGCAGTGGCCCAGGACCACGGTTTGGACTTCTTCGGGTACTACGATCCGACCGTCCTTCCACAATAACCCTTCGCGGTTCAGGCGTCCCAGGCGGCGCTGGTAGTCCCACGGAAGCATCAAGAAGTTTGGAGCGTAGTTCCGTCTGTAGGATGAGGAAGTTTCCGGATGGTAAGATCGTGTCAGTTCTTGGTGTATCGTCGGGGTCCTCAAACATGCGGGACAGCGCGTCCGGCTTTGTGTTTTTAGAGCCTGGACGATACGTGATGTGGAAGGTAAACCGGGAAAAAAAAAGAGCCCATCTCGCCTGGCGTGGCTTCAGTCGTCTGGCCGTCCTCAAATACTCCAGGTTTTTGTGATCGGTATATATCAGGATGGGGTGTGTAGCTCCTTCCAGCAGGTACCGCCATTCTTCCAGGGCGGTCTTTATGGCCAGGAGCTCCCGATCTCCGAAGTCGTAGTTTCGCTCGGCAGGTGTCAATTTTGTGGAGAAGAACGCTACAGGATGTAGTAGCTCCTTGGTGCCGTTCCTTTGGGACAGGACCGCTCCCACCGCGTTTTCTGAGGCGTCTACTTCCAACACGTATGGGAGAGAAGAATCGGGGTGACTGAGAATCGGAGCAGAGGTAAAAAGTTTCTTGAGTATTTCAAAAGCGGTTTGTGCTTCGGTAGACCACTTAAAGCGGATCCCCTGTTTAGTCAGTTGCGTGATTGGGGAGACCAGACCGGAGAAGTTCTTGATAAACTTTCTGTAAAAGTTCGCAAACCCGATAAAACGCTGAACGCCCTTCTTATCGGTGGGAATCAGCCAATCCAGGATTGCCGTGACTTTCCGGGGGTCCATCGCGACCCCCGCGGGGGAGAGAACCAGTTCCAGGAACGTGATCTTATGCTGTTCAAAACAGCATTTGTCTGCTTTGGCGGGTAGCCTGTGTTGGCGTAAACATTCCAACACCCGCATCACGTGATTTCGATGAGCCTCCAGTGAGGGAGAGAAGATTAGGATGTCGTCCAGATAGACAACCATGAAGATATCAAGGAAATCACAAAACACGTCGTTTATAAAATGTTGGAAGGTGGCCGGAGCGTTACAGAGCCCGAACGGCATGACACTCAAAGTGTCCGAATTGCGTACGGAAAGCCGTCTTCCATTCATCACCTTCCCTGATACGAACTAGATTGTAGGCCCCCCGTAAGTCTAGCTTAGTGAAAACCATAGCGGTCCTTAACCTCTGGAGGAGCTCGGGAACCAGAGGTAACGGGTAGCGGTTTTTCACCGTGATCCTATTCAGGTCGCGGTAGTCTATGCGGGGCCGCAGTGTCTTGTCCTTCTTCTCTACAAAGAATAGCCCGGCACCGGCTGGGGACGTGGAAGGGCGAATAAACCCCTTCCGAAGATTTTCGTCTATATATTCCCTCAGAACTCCTGACTCAAGCTCCGATAAAGGGAAAATACGGCCGAACGAAATTTCAGATCCGGGTAGGAGGTCTATGGGACAGTCATAAGATCGGTGTGGGGGAAGTGTGTCTGCCCCTCGCTTACTAAACACGTCCAGAAAGTCGTGATAGGCCGGGGGAATAACCTGGGACAGATCTGTATCACCATCCATGCATAGGAGTAATTGGGGGGCCACGGACCCTGAGACGTGGCAACGTTTCAGACAATATGAGGACCGAAACTGAACGGTTCCCTTCTCCCAGTCAATCTGGAGATTATGGGCTCGCAGCCAAGGAAGCCCCAGAATGACTGGGAAAAGGGGGGACGCGATGGCGTCCAGACGGAGGAATTCCTGGTGATGATCAGCCATCAAGGTGAAAATAGGGGGTGTCTCCTGATCCACCACTCCCGATTTTAAGCTAGACCCATCTGCCAGGAAGATGTTCAGCCCCCTTTCCTTGGTCTGGAGAGGGATCCCTTGCTGGTGAGCAAACGTGAGATCGATAAAGCAGCTACATGCCCCCGAATCTATGATAGCTGTCACCGTCAAGGTTCTTCCGGGGAGCTGTAAAGACACAGGTATTGCCACATAACCTGACTGATCACCCCTTTCTGCAGATAAAGGAAAAAAACTAGAAGTGGACTCAAACTTTTTTGCAGGACAGGAGCGCACCCGGTGGCCAGCTTCTCCGCAGTACAGACAGAGGTTCTGTGATCGTCTTCTCTGGCGTTCTTCGGCCGATAATGTGGACCGAGCCAGTCCCAATTGCATGGGTTCGGAGGTGTCCCCAGGTTCCGAGCTCCGGGTAGTGCTTCCTGTGGGCGGGAATAATCCCCTTGATGGTACCCAAGCCGCCCTTTGACCCTGGTTGCTCCGTTCAAGCCGGCGTTCTCTCAGTCTGCGGTCAATTTGTATGGCCAGCTCGATTAGCTTCTCTAGGGAGTCAGGTAGGCCTACCCGTGCTAACTCGTCTTTGAGTGACTCCAATAGCCCGATGCGAAATTGGTGACATAATGCCGCATCGTTCCATCGGGTGTCCCCCATCCAGCTCCTGAATTCAGACGCGTGCTCCTCGGCTGCCCGGCGACCCTGCCGCAGAGAGTACAGGATAGTCTCTGCGGAAGCAGCTCGCTGAGGGTCGTCATATAGAATAGCCATGGCTCTAAAAAATTCAGTCACGGAATCAAGATGGGGGTCGCGATTCTCCATCAGACGATGAGCCCAATCCTGGGGCTCATCCTGAAGGAGAGAGACTATAAACCCCACCTTGACGGTCTAGGTGGTGAACGTGCGTTCTGCAAGTCAAAGAACAAGATGCACGCATTCTGGAAGGCCCTGAAGCGGCTTCGGTCTCCACGGAAGCGTTCAGGTATGGGAACGCGGGGTTCGGGAGTAGGGGGTGCGGCCCCTGCTCCGGGAGCTGGGGTAGCAGGTGATTCCCCAGGAGAAGCTGCGGGACTCGGGCTCTGTGCCGGGGATGTAAGGGTGACTAACGTCTCCATGCGGTCCTCAAGGTGGGTGCAACGTGTATGAAACGTCTGGACTGCTTGGGTTAGGGTAGCCAGATGCTGGCAGATATCCTCCAGGGAGGCCGGGCCTCTTCCTGACTCAGTCATGGCCGCAAGGTACTGTTACGGATCCGCCAGGTGGTACCTCTGACAGCCCACTAGGCGGAATCACCCGGAGCGTGGAGTCTAAGTCCCGGTCTGCGTTTTCACCAGGGCCCCTGATGGTGGGGATGGACTTGGAGCTTAACCAGGACCAGGTCACGACCTCCGAGCAATACCACCAGTGGCAGAGGGAGCCTCCGGGGATGAGCGTAAGACAGAATAGAGCCAGATGTGAGGAGGCCGGCAGGACCAGGCAGGATAAACCGGCGGTTGTCACCGTGGGGAATGGCGAGGTACAGAGACGGCAGGCAGAGAGTGGTCAGGTCACACGCAGGGTCAGTACCGAAGTCAGTCCGCAGAATGGTCAAAACAAGCCGGGGGTCGGGATAGGAGAAGGCAGCGTAGTCAGGGGCAATCCGGGTCAAACACAGGAGAAGGCAGCGTAGTCAGATAATCCGGGTCACGGCTGGAGCAGGCAGAAGGTCAAACAATCCGGGTCTTTAATCACAGGGCACAGGTAACTACAGGTAACAGATCAGACCTTGCGGCGATTTGTGACAGTGCAGGGCATCTTTAAATATCGCGCCCTGCACTGTCATTCGCCATCCAGGACGCGCCCCCGGGCTGTCATTCGCCGCCCGAGGCGCGCCCGCGGTTCCTACTGCGCATACGCGGCCTCCTGTCAGCCGTGGCCCGCCGGGACCTGGTGCCTGTGTCCCGGCGTGAGCCGCTGCTAGTGCGCATGCGCCGGGGACGGAGCCGCGGCGGTCCCTGACACCATCTGTGTCCCATTAGGAAGATTTATCTTCACTTCCTGCCCCATATCCAAAACAGAAAGTCAGAGGAAATTCCTGAAAAGTAAGGGTATCTCCTGGGGGCCTCCAGGTCACCAGATCTAGTATCCCAACTAGTGTTCCCCTCTATTACTTTTCTGGAGACAATCCTAAATTTATGATTTTCTGTTACTTTGACTTTCAGTGATGACAGTAAACAGGACAAATAGAAAAGGTGAAACTCCTGAATTGCAGACAGCAATAGAAACCCAATAGGTGTTCTAATCCATCTCTACAAAGCTATAAAAAAAAAAATTGCCTTTTCTCATATTTTAACCGTTAGCCGCCCGACCAATAGCCATTTGGCGGCCGGAAAAATGCTTTAGATTTTCGGGTGGACACCATATGGCGTACTCCCGGGCATGCGAAGTTTGCACAGCCGTGCAGCGGCACGATCTGTCACCGGCCGTGTACCTCAGACACGGCTGATGACAGATCTGAGTACCGGAACCCCGTTTCTGGTACGATGTGACCTGCTGTGACCAATCACAGCAGGTCACATGACAGTTGTATACAATGGATGGCTTCATTCATGCCATCCATTGTATACTAGTGTCTAGCTGTCAATGGTCACAGCGATCACATGCACCTGTCATGTGATTAGCTGTGGCCAAATCACAGCTAAGCACAAAAAAAAAACAAAAAAGCCCTGAATGAATCGATGTCATTCAGGTAAATGCTTGCTTATAGCAAAGTAATTCTTTGCTATAAGCAAATTGTGTAACAAAAAAAAAAAAAAGAAAATACTGATCACTTCCCCAAAGTAGTACAATGTTACTATGGTAACATTGTACTGCTTTGGTCATAGCGAAATATGAAAAAATAATCTTAAAAAAAAGAAAAAAAATGTAATAAAAAATAAAAAAAAATATATATATTTTTTTCATACTGTCACCAGTCAGTGTCCCTGATCACTGCCATGCCAATTATATGAAGATGCTGTACTGCACTGGTGACAATATGTAAAAAAAAAATAGTGAAAATAATTTTTTTAATTTTTTAATTTTCCGAAAAATTATGACAAAAAAAATACAACTTCAAAAAACTCGCCATTCCTCTTATGAAGCACGTCGGACTGTCTACTTTGCAAAAAGGGGTCAATTGATGGATATCTGTACTGTTCTGACATTCTTGGACCTCAAGAAATTAGATTGGCCGTCAGTACTTCAGGATTGATCAATTTTCAGATCTATACCATAGTTTGTGAACTCTATAACTTTCCTACAAACTAAATAATACATCCTAATTTGGGTTATTTTCACCAAAGACATGTAGCAGAATACATCTCGTCCTAAATTTATGAAGAACAATTATTTATTTGCAAACTTTTATAACAGAAACAAAGAAAAACTTGTTTTTTCTAAATTTTCGGACTTTTTTGTTAATTTAGCAAAAAATAAAAACCCTGGCGGTGATTAAATACCACCAAAAGAAAACTCTAGTTGTGTGAAGAAAATGATAAAATTTTAGTTTGGGTACAATGTTGTATGACTGCGCAATTGTCATTCAAAGTGTGAGAGCGCTGAAACCTGAAAAATGGCCTGGGCAGGAAGGGGGTAAAAGTGCCCGGTATGGAAATGGTTAAAGCCCAAGTTTAGTTAAATTATTTTCTGTAACAATCAACACAAGGGATGGAACTTACAGTCGATCAAAGAGTCCCTTTTGCTGCGGGGGTTCTTCCGGTGTTGTGGGGATTAATACAGGCGATGGATCTGTTACAGGCATTTGTCAAGAGTGCTGACTATGCCTGACCTCCACCCCCTCCCTCCATTTATAGAAGCTGTACTATAGCTTATAGCTGCAATCAATAAAAAGCATTCTGTGAATGGCAAATAGATTAATGAAAGGTCCAGCTCCTCCATTCATAGAGTGGAAGATTACCACTGTGGCTATAAAGGGGGTAGAGAGTACAGAAGATTTAAACTAACAGAGAAGCCACCAGCACAAGGGATAGTTTACATTGAATGTACAGCAGGTAAAAAAATGATTTGATCCCCTGCAGATTTTGTGAGTTTGCCCACTTACAAAGAAATAAAGAGTTTATAATTGTTATCATAGGTGTATTTTAAATGATAGACACAGAGCAGCACAGTGGCTAAATGGTTAGCTCTTCCGCCTGGCAGCACTAGGGTCATTGGTTTGAATCCCAACCACGGCACCACCTGCCTGGAGTTTGCATGTTTTCGCTGTGCCTGTGTGGGTTTTCCCCAGGTACTCTGGTTTCCTCCCACACTCCAAAGACATGCTGGTAGGTTAATTGGCTCCTGTCTAAATTGTCCTTAGTATGTGTATGTAAGAATGTGAATTAGGGACCTTAGATTGTACACCCCTTGAGGGTTAGGGACTGATGTGAATGTACAATATATATGTAAATTAATGGCGCTATATAAGTATCTGAAATAAATAAATAAATATCAACCAAAAATCTAGAAAAAAAAAACACAATACAAATTTTATAAATGGAGTTACAGTTCAGTGAGCAAAATAAGTATTTGATCCCCTACCAACCAGCAATAATTCTGGCTCCCACAGACTGGCTATGTGGTACACAGATTAGTCTTGTCAATTTAAGGTGCTCCTAACAACAACTCGTTATGTGTATAAAAGACACCTGTCCACAGAATCTCCTTCTTCCATTCGAACTTCACCACCATGGGCAAGAGCTGTCAAAGAACGTCAAGGACAAGATTGTAGACCTGTACAAGGCTGGTTGATGTTTTGTCTCTATCATTTTAAATACACCTATGATAAAAATTATAGAACCCTTCATTTCTTTGTAAGTGGGCAAACTTACAAAATCTGCAGATCAAGTAATTATTTTCCCCACTGTAAGTACTGTCCCTTGTGCTGATTTTTTTTATTTTTAAAGTGATTGTAAAGGCTTTTTTTTACCTTAAAATAAAAAAAAGTCTTATAATAACCTGCTCTGTGCAATGGTATTGCACAGAGCAGTCCCTTACCTTCTTTTCTGGAGTCCCCCACTGACACTCTTCACTTCTTTTTCTTTTGAGTGCCCACTCAGCCAGCCGGCTGCTGGATGTGCTCCCCAGATGGACTGTGTGCATTCACAGATGACTGAGCCATACAACCCACTCCTTCCTTCAGGATTTGACTGACAGCAGCAGGAGGCTGTGGCTCCCATTTCTCCGAGACTCCTGTGAGAAGAGGAAGATATAGCATTGGCACTGTGGACAGATTGGTGGAGGAGTCAGGTAAATATTTAGGAAATTTGGGGGGGTGGGGGATAAAACAGGCAGTGGAGCATTTTTTTATCTTAATGCATAGAACGCACTAGGGTATAAAATTCCAATGCTTTAGAACCACTTTAACTAAACATAGACTTTAACACCTTCCCGCCCGGTCTATAGCAGGTTGATGGCCGGGCAGGACAATTGGCGTTGTTACTGGGCGTCATATGACGTCCTGTAAAAAAACGGGCCATTCACATGGCCGTGGGGCCGCGCAGAGGTGCGATCTGTCATCTGTTGTGTTCACAGGACACAGCCGATGACATATCACTTCACCGGCCCGTTGCCAGTGTCATGTGACCGCTGTGACCAATAACAGCAGATCACATGTCAATTGTGTACAATGGATGGCTTCCTGTCATGCCATCCATTGTATACAACTATGTTGTTAGCTGTGACTGGTCAAGGCAGTCACATGATACAGGCAGGGCCAATCACAGCCCATCTGTATCATGTGATCAGCTTTGCCCAATCACAGGTAATCACAACAAAAGACTGAATGAATCTGTTTCATTCAGTAACAAGGATTGCAAATATCAATGAAATACATTGGTATTAGCAATCATAATGTGTTAAAAAAAAAAAATCCTGACCTCTTGCCCAGAGTAGTTCAACGTTACTATGTTAAGATTGTATTGCTTTGGTCACAGTGTGCTGAAAAATAAAATAGTAAAAAAATAAAACATTTAATAAAAAAATAAAAAAAAATAAAAGAAACATTTGAAAAAAAAATACAAATTCAATTATTATTATTATTTTCACCAAAGAAATGTAGCAGAATACATTTTGAACTGAATTTATGAAGAAATGTTATTTATTTGCAAAATTTTATAACGGAAATAAACAAACGTGTGTTTTTTTTCAAAAGTTTCAGGTGTTTTTTTTGTTTTATTTAGCAATAAATAAAAAACTCAGCGGTGATTAAATACCACCAAAAGAAAGCTCTATTTGTGTGAAAAAAAAATTATAAAAATGTCATATGGGTACAGTGTTGTATGACCGCGCAATTGTCATTCAAATTGCGACAGTGCTGAAAGCTGAAAATTGGCCTGGGCAGGAAGGGGGTAGAAGTGCCCGGTATTGAAGTGCCTAAAGTGATATTAAAGTTGGCTCAGGAGTGCATGCACATGAGTTCCTCTGTAGCACCCAGTTTGCTAGGGAGGCAACCCAGGGAAGGAGGTGCAGACAGGGCTGGGGGGGGGGGGGGATTGCCAGAGGAGTAGGTAAGGGATATCTGCATGCAATATCGTTACACAAAGCAGATAATTATAACATCTTTTTCTTGTAACAAAAAAAAAGTAACGGAACAGCAGGCAGGAAGGTCACAAGTAGGAGTGAGCAACAAAGTTTTAGGAGCGAGCGGAGTCAAACAAGCTAGGTCAGAAACAGACATAACAAGATCAGGTCACAGGCAGAAGGAGCTGATGAGCACTTAGCAATGATCTTGAGTCTTGCAGTGCTTTATATAGGCCACTTGGGCCAAAGTCCATTCAAACATGCTTTACTCATGTGTACGAGTATGCACATGTGTAGATGCGCACGGCCCTGACTCTGTGGATCGTTCTGTATGTACGCACTTTCTTTGAGTACAGACGTGGACTGGATTTTCTTGACACAGTTCGATGATTGTTACATTGTTGCATCATACTGTTTACCTTTTTTTCTCTTAACTCTATTAACCACTTGCCCTCCTGAAGATTTACCCCCCTTCCTGATTAGGCCATTTTTTGCATTACAGCACTGCGATAGTTTAACTGACAATTACGCAGCCATGCAACACTGCACCCAAATAAAATTGACGTCCTTATTTTCCCAAGAATTGAGCTTTCTTTCGGTGGGATTTGATCGCCTGTGCAGTTTTTATTTTTTGCGCTATAAAAAAAAACCTGACAATTTTGAGAAAAAAACAATATTTTTGGCTTTTTGCTATAAAACATGTCCAGTAAAAATTTTTTTAAAAATCAAGTTTTGTCATAAATTTAGGCCAAAATGCATTCTGCTACATGTCTTTGCTAAAGAAAAATCCCAATACGTGTAAATTAATTGGTTTATGTGAAGGTTATAGTGTTTACAAATGGCGGTATATATTCTGAAATTTTTTTTTTGAACTTTTACTAGTAATGGCGGTGATCAGTGACATATAGCGGGACTGCGGCAGGCATTCTACCACTGGGGGAACAGACTTGGTGTCACTGACATACACAGGGACACCAACTCTAAAAAAAAAAACACTGACACCGTATTAATGACACTGGGCAAGAAGGGGTTAAACATGAGGGACGATCAAAGGGTTAACTGTGTGCTGATTGTGTTTTACTATGGGGGGGGTGTTTGTGCTTCACTGTAAGAACCCTGCTTTGTATGGCTGTGCTGTGTACAGCTATGCAAAGCAGTGTACACGAGCTGAAAGGGAGGAGAACTGTTTTGATTACAAACAGTTCTCTCCATTGGAGATCCTTGGCAATCACTGGGCGCTGGTGAGTAATCACCCGCCGCCACTCGGTGATTGACAGCCGCGGCCACGAACGACGGTGCGGGTAGAGCACGCGTGTGCCTAGTGCGCGCTCCCTACCCGGGGAGAGATCTGTGTTTTGTTTATACACAGTTCTCTCGCCTGTCGGTAACACTCGGCAATTGCTGGGTGCTGGTGCGGAATCACTGGCTGGGACCCGGTGATTGACAGCCGAGGCCACGAATGGAGGCGTGGGCAGGGCTCGCGCACCCTATACCCAGAAATGCAAAATCACGTATATATACACGTGATTTTGCGCACCGTGCCGCCCTGTAGCAGGGCGGAGGGGAAGCGGTTAAAATGTCACAAAATAACATTCAATTCAACTCAACACTATACACCACAGCATGTTATGTTGTGATGCGATGTAGTGTGCCACAAAAATGCAACCTGTCCTATTTTTTTCTCCGCACACACCAATGCAGTGTGTTGGTGTGAACTGAATCACTAGGACAGAAGATAACATTCCTTGTGTTGGGCCCAACGGGGTTGCTGTCAATGAGCTCTTAAATCTCTTGTAAAAGAAAAAAACTTTACAAACTGCTACAAGAGATTCATTAGGATATCCAAAAATCATTACAAATGGCATCTTTAGGCAGAGAGCAGCTTGCAATGGAAGCCTTCAAGGTTTGTCTTTGATCAACAAATATGTAAGAATTGCACTGTGCCGCTATTCTGAACTTCTGACCTGCGCTGTGGGCATGCCTCCTTTGTTTACGTCGCTGGGTACAAAGCTGTCCTATTTATTCTCAGCCAGAAACAAGCCGGGACATACATCACTGCTCTCGCTGTCTGATTCAAGTTTAACCGGAGTTACGGTTCAGCCAGCCACATTCAAAGCAACTGGCATCCTCGTGTTTGCCCCACCTGTGCCTTTATTTTCCCTCATTTACTATTCTAGGTGACAATCTGTGTCTATGCAAATAAATCTATCTTGTGACAAATGGAGGCCAAGTTGTTAAAGCAGAACACCAGGCAAAAACAAAATACTAATGAATAGCCCAATAAAGTATATATATATAAAAAAACAACAACTTTTGCTGAAATACACTCCAGCGATTTTCTGCAGTACTTTTGTTCTGATTAAAATTATTTTGTTCTGATTAATGGCTGATTAAAAGACATGATCCTTCAAAATATCGCCTCGTATGACTGTGCTCTTCTGACTTTTATATACAGTCATTTTTACAATGTGCCCTGGTGTGGCCGTAGTGATCCGTATCCCCATATCTGCCTTTGAAGCCCTATATTATACCTATTGTGCCAATATGAAGAGGAAATATAATTAGTTCTGGACATTGAGATACTTTATGGTGGGAATTCCATGTTTTCCAACTAATATTATATGCTGTTGGACACATCAGTTGGATGGCCAGTATCATTTAATGCACTTCTTCTGAGCCTATACAAGGAAAAGAGGGAAAATTCCTGATTGTAAGCCACCGTCCCCAAAATAACAATTAGATGAAGAAGGAGGGACCCCCTAGGACAGGGGTCTGCAACCTTTAAGACATAAAGAGCCACTTGGACCCGTTTCCGAGAGGGAAAAAAAGACTGGGAGCCGCAAAACCATTGCAACATTTAAAACAAATCCGACACTGCATATATTGCGAAAAGCGCTCTGGTCATGAAGGGGGTTTAAGGGCCCAGTAAGCAAAGGGTTAACCAGGGCCACAGTGTATCGTCATAATCACAATCATAGCCTTAGGTCAGTGGTGGGCAACCTTTTTTTTCAACTGAGCCAAATCTCGCCAAAACCACGATTGAAATTTATTTTGAGAGAAACATTTTTAAAACTGAAAATACATCCCCCATATAGTAATTCATCCCCCCATAGTAATTCATCCCCCATATAGCAATTCATCCCCCCTATAGTAATTCATCCCCCATATAGTAATTCATCCCCCCTATAGTAATTCATCCCCCATAGTAATTCATCCCCCATAGTAATTCATCCCCCATATAGTAATTCATCCCCCATATAGTAATTCATCCCCCATAGTAATTCATCCCCCATATAGTAATTAATTCATCCCCCATAGTAATTCATCCCCCATATAGTAATACATCCCCCATATAGTAATTCATCCCCCATATAGTAATTCATCCCCCCTATAGTATTTCATCCCCCCTATAGTATTTCATCCCCCCTATAGTAATTCATCCCCCATATAGTAATTCATCCCCCATATAGTAATACATCCCCCATATAGTAATTCATCCCCCATAGTAATTCATCCCCCATATAGTAATTCATCCCCCATAGTAATTCATCCCCCCTATAGTAATTCATCCCCCCTGTGTCAATTCACTTACCTTTGCTCCGCGCGTTCCTCTAGCTGTGTTCCCGCGCCGTTCTGGTCTTCAGGGCGGACTGTGAGAGGAGTTCGTCACGCTGCCCCGCCTACATCCTGACAGCCAATGTTTGGAGGAGGGAGGGGAGCGGGCGCCCGGCACATAGAAGAGCTGCATTAAAAGAGCCGCGGCTTGCCGACCCTATTGCCTGTCACCTGGTGGGCAGTGTGCTCCGGAGCCGCAGGAAAGGTGAAAAAGAGCCGCATGCGGCTCCGGAGCCGCGGGTTGCCGACACCCGCCCTAGGACTTTGAAGGCTTAAATAGTACCAAAAATATCAAAAAAAGTAAACATTTTTGTTTGTGAAAAATTTTTATGCCACATAGACATACATTTCATCATACAAAGTCATACTACAGCATCGAAACCAGAATATGAATTTACATGATAAGGATACCCAGTATGACTATGTTTGACTGGCCATAGAGGATATGAATTTTGGTTTCATCATTGATGTACAAAAACTGCAGAGATACTATTCTAATTATTCCAACGAGTTTCGGAGTGGTTCCACTCCTTCCTCAGGGAAAAGAGAAGAATTCTGCATATGGATGACATCATCTCTACAAGATTAAACATATTTGTTAGGAACAAGTCTCATATCCATGACAACATTTAATACCTTTTAATCTGTAGATATACTTACAATACATGAAAGTGCAAAAAGAACGGTTGATTAAAAGACATGATGCTTCAAAATGTCGCCTCATATGACTGTGTTCTTATGACTTTTATATACAGTCATTTTTGCAGTGTTCCGTGGTGTGGCCGTAGTGATCTGTATCCTCATTTGGGCATATCTGTCTTTGAAGCCCTATATTATACCTATTGTGCCAATACGAAGAAGAAATATAATTAGTTCTGGACATTGAGATACTTTATGGTGGGTTTTCCATGTTTTCCAACTAATATTACATGCTGTTGGACACATTATGTGTTTTTATGACTTATACATATAGTCATTTATTGCAGTGTCCCGTAGTGTGGCCGTAGTAATCTGTATATCTTTTTTCCTTCTCGGGGGTATCTTCCGTGATATCCTTTGGATTATATTCCATCTAGTACAACTAAGAGGTGGTGTGTGCAGATTTGGAGGTTTATATTCTTCATGGTGGGTCCCTTATTTTACATATTAACATGGCACTAGGGTGTAAAATATAGTATGTTTCTATTTACTCATACAGTCATCCATTGTAGTGACCTGGGATGTGCCCTTGTGATTCGAGGCCATTTTCTGGGTGTTTCCACTGTCTGGGTTCGGCTGGCCTCTAGTCATACAAGGCTACATTTTGAAGCATCATGTCTTTTAATCAACCATTCTTTTTGCACTTTCATGTATTGTAAGTATATCTACAGATTACAAGGTATTAAATGTTGTTATGGATATGAGACTTCTTGTAGATGATGTCATCTAACCTCCTTGTGGTTCTACCCACATACTGTTTGTTACAAGAACTTTCCAGTAGATAAACTACATGCGTGCTGTTGCACGTAAAACGTGGGTTGATTTTATAGATCTTACCTGTAGTGTTAGACTTAAACTCTACAATCTTTCTTTTATGAGATTGAGATTGCCAATCACTTCAAAAACAAGATTGACACAATTCGCAAGGACATTGCCGCAACTCACACCCCCTCTCAACCCGTCCCCTCTCACACAGCTACCCCCTCATCCCCCCCCCCCTCAACATTACCCGCAGGGACTTCGTCACTGCTCAAACTCCCTCCAACCCTGTTCCCCCTCACTCAGCTACCCCCTCATCACCCCTCTCCCACGGCCCCACCACTGCTCTGACCTCCACTCCCACCCCACCCTACATTCCTCATACTGAAGCTCCCCCAACACTCCACACCTTTGACCTTACTACCATCGAGGAAGTCTCCAAGATCCTCTCTGATGCCCGGCTCACCACCTGCCCCCTCGACCCTATCCCCTCACAATTCCTACGACCTCCCTCCCCCTCCATCCTACGCTCCCTCACCCACATCTTTAATCTCTCCCTCTCCTCCGGCACTTTCCCCTCCCCACTGAAGCATGCACACATCACCCCCATACTTAAAAAGCCCTCCCTGGACCCCAATGACCCGAACAACCTCAGACCCATCTCCCTGCTCCCACTTACATCTAAACTCCTCGAGCGCCTCGTCTACACCCGCCTATGCTCTCACCTCAACAACAACAACCTCCTCGATCCCCTACAGTCTGGCTTCCGCCCCCTACACTCCACCGAAACCGCCTTACTCAAACTCTCCAACGACCTTCTAACCGCCAAAGCTAATGGCCACTATTCAGTGCTCCTACTCCTTGACCTCTCTGCGGCCTTCGACACAGTTGACCACCCCCTCCTCCTCAAAATACTACACTCCCTCAGCTTCAGAGATTCTGCTCTCTCCTGGCTCTCATCCTACCTGTCACAACGCTCTTTCAGCGTTACCTATAATGCTACCACCTCCCCCTCACTCCCCCTCTCTGTTGGGGTCCCTCAAGGCTCTGTCCTTGGGCCCCTTCTCTTCTCCATCTACACCTCCTCCCTTGGCCAACTCATACACTCTCACGGCTTCAACTACCACCTCTATGCCGACGACACACAAATCTATCTCTCAACCCCTCACCTCACCCCCTCGGTCTCTGCCCAAATCACACACCTACTGAGCGACATATCAGATTGGATGTCGCTCCACTTCCTTAAACTGAATCTCTCCAAAACCGAGCTCCTTGTCTGCCCCCCAGCCCGAACCCCACCCCCCATTGACTTCTACATCACATCCAACAACGCCAATATCAAACCCGCTCTGCAGGCCAGAGTACTTGGTGTCATTCTGGACTCCAACCTATCCTTCCAGCCCCAAGTCCAATCTTTAACAAACTCATGCAGACTCCACCTCCGCAACAATCGCCAAAATCCGCACGTTCCTAACCCCAGAAACCACTAAGCAGCTCATCCACTCCCTCATCATATCATGACTCGACTACTGCAACTCCCTCCTCACTGGCCTGCCTCGCCGCTGGCTATCCCCGCTTCAGTCGATCCTGAATACGGCTGCCAGACTCATTCACCTTTCCGACCGCTCCATTTCCGCCACCCCCCTCTGCCAATCCCTCCACTGGCTTCCGATTGCGCAATGGATCAAATTTAAAATCCTAACACTGCCGTACAAAGCTGTCCACCATACTGCCCCGAACTACATCACTGACCTAATATCCAAGTACCGCCCAGCACGCACACTCCGCTCCTCACAAGACCTCCTTCTCTCTAGTTCCCTGGTCTCCTCTTCCCATGCCCGCCTTCAGGACTTCTCCAGGGTGTCACCCATCCTCTGGAACTCCCTTCCCCAACCCATCAGATTATCACCTACTCTCCTCTCCTTTAGGCGCACCCTGAAAACCCATCTCTTCAGGGAAGCCTACCCCACCCCCTGCTAACTTGCTGACCTCCTCCACTCTTCCTACCACTCCATCCCCCACAGCTATCTCCTCCTGTACCACTATCCCATCCCTTCTAGATTGTAAGCTCAAAAGAGCAGGGCCCTCGATCCCCTTGTGTATTGTATTGTATTGGTATTGTTCTGTCACATGTTCTGTCCCCCTTTGTAATGTACAGCGCTGAGTGAACTATTGGCGCTTTATAAATACTGTATAATAATAATAATGAGAGTCATTGTACTGGCAGGCTACACACCTATTACATGGAAAGAAGCCATTCAGTCCAAATGATGATGTCATGCTTCTAGGGGGATCTACCACGTTGGGTGCCAGTGTATGTCTCAGGGAGGGGGCTTTACGGAAGGGGATTTCTGGGCCATCAGGTAACACCTCACCTAAAATCGGGTCGTGTTTCAGAATTGCCCAATTCTTCTTAATAATCTTAGCCACATCCTTATACTAAGTGGAGAAGTTTGTAATAAATGGACAAATGGACATCTCTCTGACATAAGTAAGTCAGATCTGTTTAGGGCACCAACTTCTTCAATAGTATTATTAAGAACCTCAGTACTGTAACCTTTTTCTAAGCACCTGGTTTTGAGAATACTTGGTTACGATAATCGGATAGATTGGCGCAGTTTCTCCGTAATCTGAGAAATTGTCCCTTTGGTATATTGTTTAGCCATACCGGATGGTGGCAACTGTCTGTGGGCAGAAAACTGTACCTATCCGTGCTTTTAACATAGGTTTCTGTTATAATGTTAGTACCATCATTAATTAAAACCAGGTCAAGGAAATTAATTTCTTTAAAATCATATTGAAAAGATAATTTAATGTTAAGATCATTATAGCTAAGAATTGTAAAAAAATTATTTAATGAAAACTCATCACCTTGCCATAAAAGGAAAATGTCGTCTATATACCAGTGGTAAAATATTAAGGAGGGCCAGTCACAAGAATAAATAAGGTCCTCCTCCCACCTTGCAATAAAAAAATTTGCTAGGCTGGGAGCAAATTTGGCTCCCATCGCAACACCAGTGATTTGCAAATAAAATGCATGGTCAAACCAGAAGTAGCTGCAATGCATAGCAAAATTAAGCAAGTCTAAAATTAAAATTTTTTGTCGCCTGGGTATATCTGTAGTCATATCAAAATAAAACTTAACTGCTTCCATCCCGTCCTCATGTTTGATGTTACTGTACAAGGCAGAAACATCAGCTGTAACTAAATATGTCTTATTAGTGACTTTAAAATCTTTCAGATCAACCAATATTTGTTTTCTATCTCTCAGATACGCAGGGGTAGTGGTGACCAAGGGTTGCAGAAAGAAATCTATATATTCTCTGATATGAGAACATAGCGACCTAATACCACTAATGATTCTCCTCTTCCAGGAGGACAGACAGGATCCTTATGGATCTTGGGGAGGCAGTATAAGACAGGTAATCTTGCGGCTGCTGGACATGAAAAGGCCTTTTCTTTCTTATTAATCAATCCCCCATCAAAACCTTTTTTAAACAGTTTCTTAAATTCATTTTTATACGGGATTAGGGGATTTTTTAGGAGTGGTTTATATGTATCCATATTATCAAGGATCTTGTCCATGTAAGTATGCATTGTGTTCCGGGTATATGGTGACGTATCGTCCCTTATCCCGACTTGTCTTCCACTCGTGCAGGGGAGCAATTCAGATATGACGCACGCACGCTCACGCATGCGCGGAGTGTTATTTAAGTCCTGGCATCCTCTGGGTGGGCTTACCCCTTTGACAACGTGCTGGTGCACGAAACACGTCAGGGAGGAGCCCACCAGAGTGATGTCACGCCGCACGCGGCCACGAGGAAGGCCGGCAGCCATATTTATTTACCAAACCACATGTGAGTTTACTATTTTACCTTCTGGATTTTTTTACCTACCTAATAAAACGTACTACACTATTGGCACCTATCTATCTTTGGCTTGGTAATTATGAGCCCCCAAAAGTGGAACCCTGTCTGCATCTGGAGCATTCGTGTTTGCTGTTATCTTGGAGCTGTTTCTGATGGGTATGTGAGCAGAGTGTGACCTGTGTGTGAGCAATATTATCTCATGTGTCCACATTGAGCTTGATGACCCCGCAGCCCTAGACCAGACCTAGATGACCCCTTAGAGGATACATCTTTTTATGAGCATTTATTATGCGCTTCTGGTAAGTGCATAGTTTTACTGGTTCTCATCACTTGAAGTTACCAGCAAGGAGCACAGATCACCGTTCCATATGGACCTACGTTACAGTTGTTGAATGAACTATTCGCGTCTGTCACATATTTTTATGTTCTTCTCATATTGAAGCGTCATCATAAGATGTACTTATCACATCACCATATATGCGCCTCAGCAGCGCTCACTTTATATTTATATTTTTTGTTTATTATATATTATAACTTATCGCTGCATATTTACTATTATAGGCTGATTTTACTGTTGTGGGTTTAGTAACACATTAATATAAACTGTAATCCAAATATTTCCAATCTAAATAGACATTTAATTGAGGGTGCAACCATGACATGGGTTTCAAAGATCAATATGAATTTTCTGCAAGGAGAACACAGCAGAAACGTTTTGCTTTTAGACCATCTTTCTCTAATTGGAAGTCTGCACAGAAGCATACATAGCACAATGCAGGAAGGGGAGGCACTCCTCACATTTATTCACTTGTTTGTGTAAGATGAGCTGTTGAGCTCTGTAAACTTGCTTTTTCAGAAAAGCAGGAAAGGTTGGCCTGGTAAGCACTTGAATGGGAGCCCGGAGCTTTACTTGCTAGCTGGAAATAGGGGAATATGAAAAATTCATATGCAAGATTTATTGTAAAAAAGTATATAATTCTTTTTATTTTTTTAGACCTAATTAGAAAGGAGCAGGATGGAAACATTTTTTTTGAAAGAAACATAATTTTGTGAATATGGGTTTAGTTCAGAGAAAATTATGCATAATGTAATGAAACCTCTTTCACATGTCTGGGATTCCCTTCAAATATCTGGTCTGGATGAAATTTTCAAGGCTTTAGAACAAAATTAGTTGACTCAATGAAGCCAGGAAAGAGTTTTTTGATGAATGATTTTCAGAATTTCTGTACAAACGTTCTTGACCAAAATATGGTGTTGCTGCAGTGACGGCCAAAGGCCTGGTTAAATGAAATACAAGGGCTGTTTAAAGGAATCCAAATACAGTTTGTCAACAATAGGCACTCTTTTATGAATCTTTTCTTTTGCCAGAGCTATTTAGAACTCTCAATACACTCTATTAACAATTTTGTCACTTTTTGAACCTATTATTGTTGCTAATATGCTAATGAAGTGAACTCCTAAGCCAGAAACTCGTAGTTATTGGTTGGATAGCACTGGACATCAATTGTGGGTGCAAGCATGGCGCACCAGTCCAGAGAACATTGGGTGCACATTTATTAGTAGTGTTCCAGGATCCTGGTCTTATTTTTAAGTTTAAGAACAATTTAGTTTATTGCAAAAACTTTGAATTTTGAAATTTGGTCTCCTCTTTCTATGCAAACATTTGCTCATCGTGCAACATTAAGTTCTAAGGTGGCGCCCATCAACTAGAGGTTGTGGCAAATATGTGAGTGAAGCTTCAATTATGTGAACAGTATTGAACCTAAAATAACCCTATACTTTGCCAAAGTTGGAAAAGTAACAAGTTCACATCATAGCAGGCAGACAATGCATCCTTGTTATCTTACCAACTGTGCCAATGAGACTGCTGGTCAGAACTCGTTTCACCTTTCTGAGAAGTCAGATATTACTCAGAGGCTATTCAGCTCCCCACACTATTACATCACATTGTGATGGTTCAGTCAGATCCAACTGGTGTTTTGTGGGAGTCACTGGAGAGTGTCACAGTATGATGGGGTACTGGTGAGGTGAGCATTGAAGTGTGTAGGGAAGGTAAGTACCACATGCTGACCAGTGGTGTATTTAATATGTGTGCTGCCCTAGGCAACACAAAAATCAGATGCCCCTCCTCCCCAATGGAGAGAGCCTGACCGTGACCAACAACACCCTTGCCCCATTTTCACCCCCACCCGAGAGAGTCTTTCACTAATAATCATCCCCCCTCCGGTGACAGAAAGACGCTCACCTTCAGAGCTTTGGACAACCCCAGGAACGACAGTTGGGCTCTGCATACACCATCAACCAGCCCGCAGCCTCTCCCAGATCCCACCCGGTCCCCATGCTGCATATGTCCCTTCTTTTGGGGGGCAGTGCTGCCCCCTAAAAAATGCCACCCTAGGCAAATGCCTTGTTTGCCTTGTGGTAAATACACTACTGATGCTGACTCTACCTGCTACAAAGTTTTAAATGCTACTTTGCCTACTATAGGCTAAGTATGTGTTAATTTTATAGACTGCTGTTGATATATCCAACTATAGCCTTAACTGCATCACTAAGAAGTCCAAGTCACCTCCACTGTCATTTCTGCTCGTTTCAGGCCCATACATGTCAGTCCTTGCTTTATAGAAAGCTGACAATTTAATGGCCAAGAGAGACACAAGCGCAATAGGGCCAATTTAAAGGAACGGTGTGGCTAATGCAGCTTTGGTATCTATTTTAAACATGGAGCCACAGAAAAGTCAAGCTCTAAGGCTTGAAGTGTACCAAATATTGCAAAACAGTCATAGCAGTAGGATGGAATGGGGCGGCAAGGGTGTGCCATAACCCATGTACTCCAACTTTAGTTTTAAATAGCCAGAAATAATTCAAACGAATGAAAGTCTTGTAGACTTCACCTCCACAACATCTCCAAGATACGCCCATTCTTAACCTCGGAAACTACTAAGCAATTTATTCACTCCCTTGTTATATCTCGCCTTGACTATTGTAACTCCCTCCTCGTTGGCCTACCTTATCGCAGGCTATCCCCTCTTCAGTCTATCATGAATGCTGCTGCCAGACTCATCCACCATACTAACCGTTCTGTATCAGCCACCCCTCTCTGCCAATCCCTCCATTGGCTTCCCATTGCCCAACAGATACAATTCAAAACATTAACAATAACATATAAAGCCATTTATAACTCTGCCCCAAATTACATCAGCAATCTTGTCTTCAAATATCACCCAAACTGTACTCTCCGCTCCTCACAAGACCTCCTGCTCTCTAGCTCCCTCGTCTCCTCCTCCCATGCTCATCTCCAGGACTTCTCCGGAGCTTCCCCCATCCTTTGGAACTCTCTACCCCAATTTATCAGACTATCGCCTACTCTGCTCACTTTTAGGCGAGCTCTGAAAACCTATCTCTTCAGGGAAGCCTATCCTGCCCTCAGCTAATAATGGAATCTTCTACTCTTCATACCAGTCCATCCCCCACAGTCACTACCTGCTCCAAGGAGCAGGGCCCTCCTATCCCTCTTGTATTGAACTGTATTGTTGCTGTATTGTCTCCCTTTATATTGTAAAGCGCTGAGCAAACTGTTGGCGCTATATAAATTCTGTATCATAATAATAAAAAAAGATAACGTGATTGATTGAGATGGTTTATTGCACTTAGTTCAATTGTTGCTTTACCTGAAAAAGGATGTTTCTAACTAAAAGATAACAAATAATAAAAGTGATCAACTATTCCACCTGCAAACTGATGAAAATTGTTCAGCTAAATCTGTCACCAACCTGGCCATGTATATTAGATGCAGTTGATATTTTATCCTCCAAGCTTCCACTTTTTCTGTATAAGCCAAACATGACACCGCCAAATGCGATGGGTCTTCATACTGACCAATAGGTAGTGTAGAAAATTGGAGGGGGCGAATCCAAGTTCAACTTTTTTATACAATATACAGCGCATACAGTGCTACATTTACAAAAAAAGCTGTCTGCATTTCTGGATTTAATAAACATTTAGACACATAATGCTCACTGAAATTAAACTTTTGCTCGTGCACTTTTCACTTTAAATTGTACATTTTATTTTCACTTTTTTTTTCAGGTATGTGACAAGTGTACTTTAGGCAAAGTGCAGACCTCAAATGCAGAGAAAAAGATGATTTAGCTGTCCAGTACAAAGCAGCATTTCTAGTGTGTGGTTCCCTTTACCTCTGTAGCTCATATTCCAAATAGGAAGCAAGAATACGGTCTGGTTATAGAGATTAAAATATATATAATGATAAAACTTTTTTTTGCTTTGGATAAAATACATAAGGGTTAGAACCCCTGCCAGATTTGTTTTTGCTGTCTTGTCCCCACTGGAGAAATTTACTCCCTCTATTTGTTCTGGTGGACATTGCCTTCCATACAGAAAGTGATAAAGTCCAACATTTTTGAGTTGTCACAAGAGGTGGTGGGAAATGTTACAATAGGTATATTGTTCTGGTGACAACTGTCTAAGAGATGATATCCCCTCACCTGAAGGAGTACTCTTCTTACTTCTGCATTTGTTTCTGGGACAGTAAGTGAAGGAAAATCTCAGACAGTATGTGTAAGGATCTGGATACACACACTGTAGTGGATTCTACTTTTGTTCATGTGATCCATAGACATGAGTACAATGTCCCTAATGAGGCAGCTCTGGATACACAAAAGGGCCACATGGGGGTCCTCAAAAATTCCTCAAAGAAGAAATAAAATGGAGCATCTCATTATTTCTTGAGAGTAAAAAAATCATTATCCTCCTATATAATAGCCAAAACAATTTGAATGTGAGTTAGGGACCTTAAAATTGTATGCTCCTTGAGAGTCAGGGACTGCTGTGAATGTACAATAAATATATATATATATACACACATACATACACACACACTACGTTGCCAACTCCTTGAGAGTCAGGGACTGCTGTGAATGTACTATATATACACATATATATATATATATATATATATATATATATATATATATATATATATATTTATATATATACATACACACACTACATAGCCAACTCCTTGAGGGTTAGGGACTGATGTGAATGTGCAATATATAACATATTTACACACACACACTGTATTGCCAAAAGTATTGGGACACCCCTCCAAATCGTTGGATTCATGTGTACCAATCACTTCCATGGCCACAGATGTATAAAATCAAGCACCTAGGCATGAAGACTGCTTCTACAAACATTTGTGAAAGAATGGGTCGCTCTCAGGAGCTCAATGAATTCAAGCGTGGTAGCATGATAGGTTGCCATCTGTGCAATAAGTCCATCCGTAAAATTTCCTTGTTACTAAATATTCCACTGTTAGTGGGATTATAACAAAGTGGAAGCAACTGGGAACAACAGCAACTCAGCCACGAAGTGGTAGACCACATAAAATGACAGAGCAGGGTCAGCGCATGCTAAAGCGCACAATGCATAGAAAAAGTCGCCAACTGTCTGCAGAGTCAATAGTTAAAGACCTCCAAACTTCATGTGGCCTTCAGATTAGCACAATAACAGTGCGTAGAGAGCTTCATAGAATGGGTTTCCATGGCCGAGCAGCTGCATCCAAGTATTACATCATCGGATGCAGTGGTGTAAAACACGCCACCACTGGACTCTAGAGCAGTGGAGATGTGTTCTTTGGAGTGACGAATCACGCTTCTCTGTCTGGCAATCCAATGAATGTGTTTGGGTTTGGTGGTTGCCAGGAGAATGGAACTTGCCTAATTGAATTGTGCCAAGTGTAAAGTTTGGTGGAGGGGGGAATATGGTGTGGTGTTGTTTTTCAGGGGTTGGGGCTGGGCTTGGCCCCTTAGTTCCAGTAAAGGGATCTCTTAAGGCATCAGTATACCAAAATATTTTGGACAATTTCATGCTCCCAACTTTGTGGATTTGAGATAAAGCAGGGCCTTTTCTAGACACTATGGTTTACATTGAGAATGAAAGGATAGAATCAGATCTAAATGTTAAACAGAAGGATAGAAATCAGCCCTTATTATTTGATAATTTTCACACTCCCCATGTTTTCAGGTCAACCCATGAGAAATGGAATGGTATGGCTGGGGTGAAATAATGGATTTTTTTGTATTAGTTGGTTTGGATTTATGGTAATGGTTAATTAATTCTTCAGGTTTTGTTTTTGTATAGTTGGAATTACAGTATGTTGATTATAATATGAGAAATTATTTGTTTATTTTTGTTTTCATTTTGTTATATAAAGGTATTTCCTGATATGAGAGTAATGCTATAGTGGTGCTATAGTGGTGTAGATGAGATGTGCAACCACATCCTGTGTTTAGGTATATACAGTGCATCCAGAAAGTATTCACAGTACTTACCTTTTTGCCACTTTTTGTTATGTTACAGCCTTATTCCAAAATGGATTAAATTCATTTTTACCTCAATGTTCTACAAACAATATCCCATAATGACAACGTGAAAGAAGTTTGTTTTGAAATCTTTGCAATTTATTAAAAAAACAAAAAACAAAATAAAAACCACATGTACATAAGTATTCACAGCCTTTGCCATGACACTCAAAATTTAACTCTGGTGCATCCTGTTCCCACTGATCATCTTTGAGATGTTTCCACAACTTGATTGGAGTCCACCTGTAGGAAATTGTTGATTGGACATGATTAGGAAAGGCATAAACCGGTCTATATAAGGTCCCACAGTTAACAGTGCATGTCAGAGCACAAACCAAGGAATTGTCCATAGACCTCCGAGACAGGATTGTATCAAGGCACAGATCTGGGGATGGGTGCAGAAAAATTTCTTCAGCATTGAAGGTCCCAATGAGCACAGTGGCCTCCATCATCCGAAAAATGGAAGAAGTTTGGAACCACCAGGAATCTTCCTAGAGTGGGCCGCCCAGCCAAAATGAGTGATCGAGGGAGAAGGGCTTTAGCCAGGGAGGTAACCAAGCACCCGATGGTCACTCTGGAAGAGCTCCAGCGTTTCTCTGAGGAGAGAGGAGAACCTTCCAGAAGAACAACCATCGCTGCAGAACTCCACCAATCAGGCCTGTATGGCAGAGTGGCCAGACGGAAGCCACTCCTAAGTAAAAGGCAAATGGCAGCCCGCCTGGAGTTTGCCAGAAGGCACCTGAGGAACTCTCAGACCATGAGAAACAAAACTCTCTGGTCTGATGAAACAAAGGTTGAACTCTTTGGCCTGAATGTCAAGAGTCATGTCTGGAGGAAACCAGGCACCGCTTACCACCTAGCCAATACCATCCTTACAGTGAAGCATGGTGGTGGCAGCATCATGCTGTGTGGATGTTTTTCAGTGGCAGGAACTGGGCGACTAGTCAGGATTGAAGGAAAGATGAATGCAGCAATGTACAGAAACATCCTTGATGAAAACCTGTACCAGAGCGCTCTGGACCTTAGACTGGGGCGACGGTTCATCTTTCAACAGGACAATGACCCTAAGCACACAGCCCACATAACAAAGGAGTGGCTACGGGCCAACTCTGTGAATGTCCTGGAGTGGCCCAGCCAGAGCCCAGGCTTGAACCCAATTGAACATCTCTGGAGAGATCTGAAAATGGCTGTACACCGATGCTCCCTATCCAACCTGATGGAGCTTGAAAGGTACTGCAAAGAAGAATGGGAGAAATTGCCCAAAAATAGGTGTGCCAAGTTTGTAGCATAATACTCAAAACGACATGAGGCTGTAATTGGTGCTAAAGGTGCTTCAACAAAGTGTTGAGCAAAGGCTGTGAATACTTATGTACATGTGATTTTTTAGTTTTTATTTTTAATAAATTGCAAAGATTTCAAAACAAACTTCTTTCATGTTGTCATTATGGGGTATTGTTTGTAGAATGTTGAGGAAAAATATTAATTCAATCCATTTTGGAATAAGGCTGTATCATAACAAAATGTGTCAAAAGTTAAGCGCTGTGAATACTTTCTGGATACACTGTACAGTGACCTTATGATATCTAGAATTACAATTGTAGCTTGATGAAGAGCAGTGTTATGCTTGAAACTGCGCAGCTGCGCTAATTTTTGTATGAAAATACACTTGAAGTATAGAGAGAATTATTTGCAACTTGGAGATCTCGTTCTCTATGTTTATATATATGTAATCTCTGCGTAAATTGACGGCGCTATATAAGTACCTATAATAAATAAAATCAATAAATAACTGCTATAAATGGTTTCCGCTCAATGCCTGATGAAGGGGGTATTTGAAAGCCCCCAAAACATGCTGGATCTTATCATATTAGGAGTTAAATATTTTCTGCACTCTCAAGAAATAGTGTGACAGACCACTTTTCTCTTCTCTACATAAAAAAAAAATCTGACAGGGGTCTTAACCATTCCCCACTCTATCCAAAAATTAAAAAGTTTTGGCTATACATACTCTTTAATGGTCATCCGAGGTGCATGCAACAAGCTTAGTAGGGGTTGACCATCATTCTCTATTACTGAATCAAGCACATAAACTCCAGAAGCAATACAAACAGCAGGAGGATGTTACTTTTTTCGGCAAAGGGTTGAGGGAGATAGAATGGGGGATTTTGTTATTAACTTTTGTTACAATTTGAAGCAGAAAATAATGTGCGCAGTATCACAACCAATTAGAAAACATCTAGCATTTGGTCAATTGATAGAAAAACTAAGATCTCGCAACTAACCCATACCTCCTGTATAGATTCTAACATGGGGAGATAAACTTTACACTATTAGCCAGGTGTTATAACATCCTATCAAGGGCCCATACCTTCTATCCCCTGGTCTCAACTTACCTTTGGTAAAACTGCAGAGCTATCAGCACCTTTGCTCATATATGGTGGCAATATCCAGTGATACAAAGATACTGGTCATTTCTACCGGACTGTATTACTCAAATTAGTACTATTACTGTTCCACCTGATCCTTGGACTTGGCTGTTCCACAATACATCTTCCTCCCTAAAATCCTATAAATGCACTCTTGTTCCTTTTCAGCATAGCAGTTTCTCATTCTTTATCACTGTAGATACCCTCAAATTTCAGCCATAAAAGAAAACATAGTGGATAAGATGACACTCACCCAAAAAGATGAATATGACTGTTTACAAGACTGCTGGTCTACCAGAGGGATAGAATTCAAACGATCAGGGCTGTATCATTCCCTTATGTCACAGATGTAGGGATAGTTTCTGTTCATATATTCTAAATTATCCTTTTATATGTCATACTTGAATTTTCTGAAATCACTTTAATTGAAAACTACATATAATTCTGTAGTGAACTGCAGCCAGGCACCTAAATTTGGCTATATACTAGTAGATTTTTGAATGACGGTTTGTACAAACACAAACATTTGTACGAACATTCTCATTAGTACATCCAATCAATATCATTCGAAAGTACTTAAAAATTTCAATTTTAGAATGAATGGACTTTTCTGAATGAAAACCACATTTAGTGTTCGAAAGGTGTTTGCTCATGAAAACGTTTACATCCTTTTCCTTCAAATTTTCTGAGCACTGCAGTCAAAAACAAACTATGATTTGACCCCACCAATGATTTGAAAGGGGTCTCCAAGCTTTGTACACAAAGAGCCAGTTTACTGTCCTTTAGACCTTTGGGGGGCAGGACTGTGAAGAGTGGAAATAGAAAACAGCCCAATGTCAATGGGAGGAAACTGCCTCAAGCTTGGTGATAAGTAGGAGTAAAAATGTCCATAGAACCTGTGGTCAGTAGGAGGAATAGTGCCCCATCATTGGCATTAATGGGAGGAATAGTGCCCCATCATTGGCATTAATGGGAGGAATAGTGCCCAATCATTGGCATTAATGGGAGGAATAGTGCCCCACTGGTGTTCATGGAAGGAATAGTGTCCCATTGTCGGTGTAATTTGGAGGAATAGTGCTCCATTGTTAGTGTCATTGGGAGTTATAGTGCCCCACAATTGGTGTCAGATAGAATAGTGCCCAATTATTGGTGTCAATGAGAGGAATAGTGTTCCTCTGGTGTCCATGGGAG
Organism: Staurois parvus; assembly: GCF_062004578.1. Taxonomy (NCBI): domain Eukaryota; kingdom Metazoa; phylum Chordata; class Amphibia; order Anura; family Ranidae; genus Staurois; species Staurois parvus. Next base: position 673,350 of record NW_028317934.1, read on the forward strand.
GAATAGTGCTCCATTGTTAGTGTCATTTGGAGTTATAGTGCCCCACTATTTGTGTCATTGGAAGAAATAGTGCCCCACTATGGGTCTCATTGGAAGGAATAGTGCCCCACTATTGGTGTCATTAGAAGGAACAATGCCCCACTATTGGTGTCATTGGAAGGAATAGTCCCCACTACTGGTGTATTGGAAGGAAAAGTGCCCCACTATTGGTGTCATTGGAAGGAATAGTGCCCTCTATTGATGTCATTGGAAGGAATAGTCCCCACTATTGGTGTCATTGGAAGGAATAGTGCCCCATTATTGGTGTCAGTGGGAGGAATAGAATCCTTCAATTGGTGTAGGTTGGAGAAAGAGTGCCCCAGTGTTGTTGTCAGCAGGAGGCATTATACCCCACTGTTGGTGTCTCTAGAAGGAATGGTGCCTCAATGCTGGTGTCAATGGGAGCAATAGTGCCCCAAGGGACTAAAAAAAGGAAAGTGAAGGGCCACAGTTTGGACACAACTGCACTAAAATTTTAATTTAAACAATTTTGAACAAAATTCTATTAGTCTGTACCCAGCTTTACACCTATCCCCACCCTCCCTCATTTTACATGGCTTTTCTTTTCCCTTTCTTCTTTTAAAGCCCTCTAAATATAGGAAACGATGGTGTTGTTCACACGTAAAGCCATCTGGCTTGTTAATTATGTTTTTTCACACAAACCTATTACAAAAAATAAGGATAAAAAAAAACTTCTGTCATTGGTCTGACCTCTGTAAAGGTGATGAATGGTGCAGTCTGATTGGCTGTTATGAATTACTGCACATCGCTCTTCGCTCTACCTGAATGTTTTCACAAGCAAAACCCAAAGACATAACATTCAATAACCAGAACATAAAATGATTCTTGATTGTTGAGAAATGCAAACAGCAAAATAAGATAATAAAGTTTGTTAGTTTAAGAGCAGTTAGCAAAATGATTAAAACCCAAACATTAAAATCCGCATGAAAACTCCAGAGATTCGGGGGAAGGAAAAAAAAAGTATATTTAGCTTTCAATAAGTCTTCATGAAGCATTTATAGCTTCAAATTTTCAGTCACATTCAATTTGTTCCACGTCATTTAACATTCTCTCTCACAATATTCAGGAATCTAAAAACAACTTAACGGTGAAATATGCAGATAGACTTTGTGTGATACACATTGTAACTGCACGGCGATCTAAAAACCATTGCGCACCGTGGTTCCAGGAAAGGCTAATGTTAGGTGGAGATCATAATTCTTGCTGACACCATTACCTAATTGGATTTGTAAAAAAAAATATCCAAAATATTTCTCTCTTTCTGTATTCACTGATAACTATGCCTTTCCTTCATTGAGGCATCAAGCTTTGTATTAGGTAGCAGCCTCTGCTGGTGGGGTGGGGAAATGCCGCCCCTTGGTCTTCTTGTCCCCAGGTTTTCCTGTATAGACACTGGTAAGTTTCATTAATACTGTAGTTTCTGTGGACTCTAAAAATCAGCCATAGGCTGGAGCAAATGCAAAAAAACAAAACAATGATGAGAGGGTGAAGCTTACTGCTTGGGCAAGACTTAGCAATGATGGTGGGAAGATTTAAAGGAAAATTGTCATGGACGTAAAACCTTAGCTTGCTATTTGTCAGGATCCTGTCCACGGCAGGAGTTCTGGAAGAACATGGCTGCAGAAGTACACATCAGCCTCAGTTTGGTCCCAGACGGCCTTTATAAGGAGGCTCATCACTTCCTCTGGTTGCTGGATGATCTCTAGCTCCTCATGCCCTGTTCCTGGGTGTCTGACTTGTGATTTCCTGTTACCGACTCGGCTTGCTCCTGGACCTGTCTACTCTGATTTACCCCTGATCTGACCTCGGCTTGGCTTACGGATACTCTCTCTCACGCTCCTCTGTGAATGACCTCGGCCTTCCCACCTGACTACGTTCACTCTGACTCCCACCTGGTACCTGACCTTGGCTTGAACCGACTACCTAGTAAACATCCAAACCCTGGAAGGGCTTGCATACCACGCACAGGCACCTCCTGTCTGCAGACCTATCTCCGTGCACCAGCTGTGCTTCTAAGTGGACCACCAACCAGCACTCCTATAGGTGACCTGTGGAACTTTGGGCCTGGCTCCCACCGTCCCACTCTCAGGGGAGTCCAGAACATAGCCGCAAGGGAAGCCCTCTCTCCACTGGCCTCCATCACCAGGTACGTGATACTATTGCGGTCTACATTGTGAAAATACTGAGATGCCATGATCATCCTCTAGCTAATTGCTTTCTAATTCACTCACTTGGTACAAGATTAAGTGTATTATTTATAGCCACAGCATTTTGAATATAGAATTGCACATTTGCCTCCTTGCAGCCATCTGTACATCAGACCAGGGGTCTCAAAACTTTCTAAACAAAGGGCCAGTTTACTGTCCTTCAGACTATTGGGGGGCCGGCCAGACTGACTGACACCAGTGGGACTAGAAAATTCCCCAGCATCAGTGTGAGTAAACAATGTCTCTGGCTTGGTCATTACTGTGCCCCATCATTAGTTTCAGTAGAAGGAATAGTTCTTGTCATTTGTTGTCAGTAGAGGAAATTGTGCCCTATCATTGATCAGTGGGCTGAATAGTGTTCCATCATTTAGATCAGTGGGAAGAATAATGTTCCATCATTGAGTGTCAGTGGGAGGAATTGTGCTCCATTGTTGATGTCAGGGGAAGAAATGGTGCCTCATCAATGATGTCAGTGGGAGGAACAGTGCCCCAAAGGCTGGATAAATGTGAGCAAAGGGCCATATCTGGCCCACAGGTCGCAGTTTGGAGACCACTGCATTCGAAAATTTCAATCAGTTACCCCTCACTGAACAACCTTTAAGAAAAAACTGTTACAGAATAATCCCCCTAGAGAGGTTATTACATCTGCTTTCAGATGGCAGAAAAACAATGTGCCAGCAGGAAGCACAGTCTGTATAAGGATTCATATCTCAAATCAGGAGGTTTTTCTGTTAATATTAGCACATTATTAACATCATGCAGTCATCAGAATGCTAATTTTTTTTTTTTTGCTACAGTGGCTTTTTAATACAGGGAGTATTGATGGTTTTGTAGAGTATTCTGGGTTCTCTGAAGCGTGAACACAGCAGAAGATTCTTCAGTAGAGACCTCTCTCTTTACTTGAAAGCCTGTTTGGAGCCATACGGAACAGAGCATGGGGTTTGAGTCATCCCTCTGATTTAGCTTTGTATGCAACTTGAGCTTTAGCTTCTTAGGACTGAAATGACTTTGTATAACTTGGCAAAAGGTATTGTGAGTATTGGCTGGATAGTACAGGTCATTTCTTGTGGTTGAGGTTTAAATTACAGTTAGACTTATGGTCAGATGTTAGCAGGTCAAGACAAAGTTGAATTAAGGTAACATGGGCAGCACAGTGGCTAAATGGTTAGCAGTTCCACCAGGCAGTACTAGTGTCATTTGTTCGAATCCCAACCACGGCACCACCTGCCTGGAGCTTGCATGTTCTCCATGTGCCTGCGTGGGTTCACTCCCATACTCCAAAGGCATGCTGGCTGGTTAATTGGCTTTTGTATAAATTGCCCTTAGTACTGTATGTATATGTGTGAATGTGAGTTAGGGACCTTAGATTGTATGCCCCTTGAGGGTTAGGGACTGATGTGAATGTACAATATATATGTAAAAGCGCTGCGCAAATTGATGGCACTATATAAGTACCTGAAATAAATAAAATAGTATAAGTTCCCTTTACATTTCAATGTTAGGGGTAGGTTAAGTTTTAAAGCCTACATTCAACTTTATAAAAAAAACAATATATTTATCTTTAACATTTTTTTTATCAATCAGCAAGTGACGGGTGCAATGCGAGGCCCCTGCATACTTTCAGTGTAAACTGTCTGCTTGTATATCTTACACTATTACAGGAAGCGTTAATGAACTACCAAGAGTGTTCATCAGTTCCCTGGTAGTTCATTGAGAACTACAAGCTGACAGCCGCAAAGGCTGTCGGTACTTGTAGTTCTCTCACGCGTCTGGATGGGCAGAGCCCTGATTGTGCAGGGAGAGGATCCCCGGCTCCCTGTCACAACAGGATCAGGGGGGACTGTGGGGTCTGCTGCAAAAGTGATATATTACATAAGCTGAACTTATTCTTTAAAGACGTAAACTCATTAAAAAAAAAAAAATGAAAAAAATGCAGACAGGTACGTTTTTACAACTGAAGAAACTCGGTGTGTAGATTTACTAAAACTTAGAATCTGGTGCAGCTGTGCATGGTAGCCAATCAGCTTCTAACTTCAGCTTGTTCAATTAAGCTTTGGCAATAAAACCTGGAAGCTGATTGGTTTTCTATGCAGAGCTGCACCAAATTTTGCAATCTCCTGTTTTATTAAATAACCCCTTTATGTCTTTATTTATTTATTTTAAGTACTTATATAGTGCCATCAATTTACGCAGCGCTTTACATACATATTGTACATTCACATCAGTCCCTAACCCTCAAGGGGCACACAATCTGAGGTCATAAATGTTTCTCCAAGCATGTCAGCAATTTTGTTTCTAATTTTACACTGAGCCATGCATGCACAGCCCTCCCAGAGTTACGTCATCCCACCAATCAAGATGACCGTAGACTATGAACCCAGAGGCTTAGTGAAGATGGAAGCACCAATGATGAAGAGCAGTGCGGAGATCACAATTTTGGAGGAGATCATTTTGCACTTTATGGCAAACTTACCTTTGCGAACGTTGAGCATACTGTACTTGAACACTATGTCAAAAACCTCCTGTTGGCCCAAAATGTTTTTTTCTCTGGCTGTTTAAGTCTTAAAATACTGGGGCAGTGTCTAATTGCCTCCTCCTAAACAAGCATGCTCTATATAAATATAAGATTTCCTCATCTCTATCATTTTTAGGTCATTCATTCAGAAAACTTTGAAGACAAAGCATAAGGATGACAGCCAGGAGATGAGCATTGTCAAAAGAAAAAGCCAGAAATGGCAGCTTACATAATGTTTGTATGTCATTTTATAGAATTGGTTAAGTGTCCAGGTTAGAGAGACATTTGTTTAAAGTTCAGTGGACCTAGAAATAAAAATGCAAGGTTTGATAATACAAGTGTCTGATCCCATCACATATAGCAACTTTACAGATTAAAAAGTATTAAATGCATTTATCTTACCCCTGGTTTCAAGGAGGAATACTTGAAATAATGCATTAGGATCCAGGGGAAACCCTGTGAACAAATAAAACAATTTATTGGTGGTCAGTTCTCCTTACAATGGGGGCCAGAATGCCACCTTTACAGATAGCTAAAAAGATCATTGGTGTCATAGTGTTGGGTTTGCCAAGTGGCATTAGACCAAAATTTATGCAGGCACTATTGTATGATAAGTAGACAACCAGCCACAGCTCAAGGAACCCCTAACAACCTCTGGAGGAACCCTAGGGTTCCACAGAACCCTAGTTGAGAATGGCCGGGCTATGGTGTCAAGGCAAGAATGACAATACCTTTCTGTTCTGGGAAATATAACCTATCCCACATCTTGTGAGAAGACCATCCTGCACTGTTCTGGAGCATCTTCTTGTGAGGTTTCGTATAGTTAAAATTCTCTGGGATCTTACTGGAAGCATACCAAGGTAACCCTCTGCAGTACAGCAGCCAGGGCAAGACAAGTATATGTACCAACTTTTTTCCCTACAATTTTTTTCTTCAACTGTAAAGCTGCTATATGTGACGAGAGAGAGGACTTGATTTTGTTAGTAAATCTGATGGACCACTGTCTCCTATCATTCTTAATATGTAACTATATGTAATTAACTATATGGTTACTCTCAGTTCTTTCCATCAAAAATCAGATAACACCAGTAAATCTGCTTTGGATAGAAAGGAATCCATTCCCTCAGCGTAGTTAATTAAACCGTTTATCAGGACATTAATGCACTACCCAATTATTCTTACTTTATCTTGCTTCTCAGACCGACTTAATTTTTATGTATGCAATTTACAAATGATATAGAGAGACATAAATTGTGCTACAACCGTGGCATAATTAAATTCACTCTGGCTGGGTGACCTGATATTTACCTGAATGCAACAGATGCAGTATTTTATCGCCAAATGTTTTATTACATCCCTGCTTGCTTGGGAAATAAGATTTAATAATTACATTGAAAAGGACATTGAATATCTTAATTAAGAAATAATGGTCCGGCAGGTCCAGCGTGCTACGCACCACGGCCTCCCGATGCTGAACACATTCAAGGTATATCTGTCGCAAGTTCGGGCAATTCAAACTGAGCGTATAACAATGAAATATGACAAATGCACTAAAGGTTACCTACAGTAAAAAATGAATAACAGAAATTGACCACGGCTGTCATGCTCTCGCTCTCTCTCATCTATTTATGCTACAAGGGGAAGGGCCCTTGTTGTTTCCCCTCTCCATCCCCCCACCTACATATCGGGATGTTCCTGCCTCTTTCTTTTCCTTTATTACTCTTCCTGGTTGATCTGATTATTCTCTCTTCCTTTATTACCCTTCCTGGTTGATCTTATTATCCTCTTTATTTTCCTTTATAACCCTTCCTGGTTGATCTTCTTACTTTTCCTTTATTACCCTTCCTGATTGATCTTATTATCCTCTTTCTCTTCCTTTATTACGCTTCCTGGTTGATCTGATTATCCTCTTTCTTTTCCTTTATAACCCTTCCTGGTTGATCTTATTATCCTTTTTCTCTTCCTTTATTACCCTTCCTGGTTGATCTGAGATATCCTCTTTCTTTTCTTTATTACCCTTCCTGGTTGATCTTATTATCCTCTTTCTCTTCATTTATTACGCTTCCTGGTTGATCTTATCCTCTTTGTTTTCCTTTATTACCCTTCCTGGTTGATTTTATTATCCTCTCTTCATTTATTACCCTTCCTGGTTGATCTGATTATCCTCTTTCTTTTCCTTTATTACCCTTCCTGGTTGAACTACTCATCTGGCATATTGCCATGCTCGAATTGTGAACCCACTGCTGACATAATATGCATTTCATGAAGGCATGACTTCTTAAGACTCATTCAGATGAGACTCTTTCCTAGTGCTGAGCTACCTTTTGCTGTGTTTGCATCCACCTTACAGCTGCACGCACGCATGCAGGCAGCCTATAGAAGCGGATGCAGAGACAGCAGCTGCATGGACACAGACACATATCAAAATTTGACATGCAGGCAGGAGCGGGAGCACGGTTCTGAACATACAGAGTCTTAGCACCTGTTTGAATAAGCCCTTCGGAGAAACAGCTGCAACCTCCTTAACTGAATGACAATACTAGCTGTCGCAATTGTGCACAATGACGAGACTTTTGTTATATAAAATCAGCAATGTCAGATTTCTATGGGTATACTGCTCTATGCCATACCTTGTTATAACTTGTAATAGTTTATCAATAAAAAATACATTATAAAAAGGGTATACATGCAAATCTAGCTTTTTTTTTTTTCCTGCCATGCTTGATATTGCCCCTCCTGCACCGCCCTATTGGTCCTTTAATGTGATGGGTGACCTCAATGAGCAATGCAAATGCATGAGGGATTGGAACCAAGCTAGTTTCCTACAAGTCGTTGTTTACTGTAAGGGACCGCCCGGCGACACCACTAGCACTCCACTAATCAGGCGTCCCCAGCGCACGGAGTCTAAGTCCCAGAGTACTTGTTCACCAGGGCCCCTGATGGTGGGGATGGACTTGGAGTACCCCGGGACCAGGTCGTGCCTACTGAGGATACCCGTCAGTGGTAGGGGTGTTCGCCAGGGGCTCCTACGGGAGAGAGCCTGATATGAGGAGGTCTGGAGACCCCGTTGAGAGGGATAGAGGGATGGATGGATGGCTGAGCAAGTGCAGAGTCAAGCAAGCCGGGTCGGTAACGGGGAGGACGGTACGGTACAAGGCAGCGGGCAGAGAATAGTCGGGTCACACGCCAGGTCAGCAACAGCAGGTCAGATCCAATAGGGGGCATTCAAGAGAGAGGTCAGGCAAAGCAAGGGTCTGGGCAGGAGAATACAGCAGTGGTCAGGTACAATCCGGGTCAGCAACTTACTTAGAAACAGGTTCAGGATACAGGATGCAGGATAAGGATAAGACCAGAAGGCACCGAATGACAGCTCAGGGCCGTTTAAATATCGCGCCCTGCGCTGCCATTGGTGCCCAGCGGGCGGCCGCGGCTTCTACTGCGCATGCGCGAACTCGGCCGGCCCGGACCTAGAGCTCGCGTCCCTGCACAGGGCGGCATACTGCGCCTGCGCCGGGACCATCGTGGCGTGATCGTGGAGATCCCTGACATTGCCCCCCCCCCCCCCCCTACGGGCAACCTCCGGATGCCCACCCGATCTCTCAACCACGGGTGGTCACGAAGAAACCTCCGGACAAGTCTGGGTGCATGGACATTATGGGCTGGTTCCCAAGAATTGTCCTCAGGGCCATAGCCCTTCCATTTAATAAGAAATTGGGTCTGGCCCCCCCTTCTTCGGCACTTCAGGATCGTTTCCACCTCAAATTCTTCTTGTCCCTCCACCGTTATGGCCTCCGGAGGTCTGGATTCTCGTTCTGGGAAGGCATCTGGGATCACAGGTTTAAGTAAGGACACGTGGAAAACAGGATGAATTTTGAATGTTTCAGGAAGGATAAGTTCATATGTTACCTCGTTGATCATTCGCTTCACACAAAAAGGCCCCACGAATTTAGGTCCCAATTTCTTCGAGGGACATAGCATTCTCAAGTTGGTTGTTGCCAACCATACCTTATCCCCAGGCTTCAGCACCAGATCCCCCCTTCGTTTCTTGTTAAACGCATTCTTGTTGTCCTCCTGGGCCCGAGCGATGGCTTCCTGTAGTACTTTGTTGTTCGAGGAGAAGAAGGTTAATGCGTCTTGTGTTGCCGGAACTGGGCATTCAGAGACCAAATCAGGGAGAAAGACAGGGTGAAATCCGTAGTTAGAGAAGAACGGAGATTGCCCTGTTGCTGAATGGCTTGCGTTGTTATATGCAAATTCCGCTAACGGTAAAAGTGGTAACCAATTATCCTGAAGAAAGGACGTGTAGCAACGCAAGTATTGTTCTAGGGTCTGGTTGGTCCTCTCGGTCTGTCCGTTGGTCTGAGGGTGGAAAGCAGAGGAGAGGGATAACTTGATATCCAGGGCCTTGCACAGGGCCCTCCAAAATCTAGATGTGAATTGGACCCCTCAATCAGAGACAATGTCCTCTGGGACTCCATGTAGTCTTACGATTTCCTGGATGAATATTCGCGCAGTCTCGGATGCAGACGGAGTCTTCCTTAATGGTACGAAGTGAGCCATCTTCGATAATCGATCAATGACCACAAAGATCGCGGTGTGTTCTTGGGACGGTGGGAGCTCGACTATAAAGTCCATTGCGACCCTTTGCCAAGGTCGTTCAGGAATCGGCAAAGGCCGCAGCAGTCCCCAAGCCTTGTTCCTCGATGGCTTGTTTTTCTGGCAGATGGTACAGGATCTTACATAGAGTTTACAATCCTTGGCCATACTCGGCCACCAAAAAGAGCGTTGGAGAAGCTCCAGGGTCTTGGCTGGGCCAAAGTGTCCTGCCATCGGGTGGTCATGGCAATGTCCCAGGACAAGGGTTCGGACCTCTTCAGGGACCATGACCAACCCATCCTTCCATAGGAGTCCCCCCTTGTTCTGGAGGGACACACCAACTGGGATTGACGCGGCCGTGGATGCCTCCAATAGCTTGGACCGAAGGTCCGTCTGGAGCGCCAAGAAATTTCCTGAAGACAGAATAGTATCAGGTACCGGTTCTTCTTTGGAGTCTTCAAACATGCGAGATAGTGCATCGGGTTTCGTATTTTTAGATCCGGGCCTAGATGTGATGTGAAAAGTGAACCTGGAGAAGAACAGTGCCCATCTCGCCTGCCGTGGGCATAAACGTTTGGCGGTCCTCAGGTACTCGAGATTTTTGTGATCTGTGAAGATCAAGATGGGGTGCGAGGCACATTCTAGCAGGTACCTCCATTCTTCGAGTGCTGTTTTGATGGCCAACAACTCCCGATTGCCGATATCGTAATTCCTCTCGGCTGGGGTAAGTTTCCTCGAGAAGAACGCTACGGGATGGAGTAATTCTTTGGTGCCCTTTCGCTGGGACAGGATGGACCCCACCGCATTCTCCGATGCATCTACTTCCAAGATGTATGGCAGGGCAGCGTCCGGGTGGCCCAGAATGGGTGCCGAGGTAAAGAGCTTCTTCAAGGCCTCAAAGGCTTCCTGAGCCTCCGGCGTCCATCTTAATCGGGTTCCAAGCTTGGTTAACTGAGTTATGGGGGAGACCAGACCCGAGAAGTTCTTAATGAACTTCCGTTAAAAATTTGCAAACCCGATAAACCGCTGGACGCCTTTTTTGTCCGCGGGTACCGGCCACTCCAAAATCGCAGAGACTTTCTGAGGGTCCATTGCAACCCCCGCGGTGGAGATAATCAACCCCAGGAACGTAATGCTAGGTTGCTCAAAGCAACACTTATCTGCCTTGGCGTATAACCCATGCTGACGCAACCGCCCCAACACCCTTGCCACATGTATCCTGTGATCCTTCAGGGAGGATGAGAAAATCAGTATATCGTCCAGGTAAACGATAACAAAAATGTCCAGGTAATCCCTGAAAATATCATTTATAAAATGTTGAAATGTGGCTGGTGCATTGCACAGCCCAAATGGCATGACCAGGTATTCAAAGTGCCCAAACCGGGTACGGAACGCCGTTTTCCACTCGTCCCCCTCCCTTATGCGAACTAGGTTGTACGCCCCCCTTAGATCAAGTTTAGTAAAAATGACCGCAGTCTTCAGGCTCTGAAATAACTCTGGCACCAACGGTAATGGGTAACAATTTTTAATCGTGACCCTGTTCAGCTCCCGGTAGTCAATACATGGTCTCAGAGACTTGTCTTTTTTTTCCACGAAGAAGATCCCCGCCCCTGCTGGTGAAGTGGAGAGACGGATGAACCCCTTCTGGAGACTGTCCTCTATATATTCCTTCAGGGCCCCCAATTCAAGTTCAGATAGGGGAAAAATTTGCCCAAAAGGAATCTCAGAGCCGGGTAACAGGTCGATGGGACAGTCATACGGGCGGTGGGGGGCAGGGTATCTGCTCCCCGTTTACTGAACACGTCCAGGAATTCATGATATGCTGCGGGAATAACCTGTTTCAGATCAGAGTCCCCCTCGGAGCATAGGAGGACCTGGGGGCCTGCAGGGCCTGAAGTGCGACAGTGTTCCTGACAGTATGGGGAAGGGAACAAGATTGACCCGGTTTCCCAGTCAATTTGGGGGTTATGGGCTCGTAACCAAGGGAGCCCCAAAATGACTGGGAAAAGAGGTGACGCAATGGCATCCAGGCGGAGAAATTACCGGTGTTGGTTGGCAATGGTAGTGGTAATGGGGGGAGTTTCCTGATTAACCACTCCTGATTTTATCTGGGAGCCATCAGCCAAAAATATGTTAAAACCCCTCTTTCTGGGTTGGAGGGGAATTTTCTGCTGGCGAGCAAAGTCTAAATCCAGGAAACAACTGCATGCCCCCGAATCAATTATGGCTGTCACTTCCACGGTCCTTTCTGGAAGCTGAAAGGAGAGGGGCACAACTAAGTATTGGGAAGGACTGACATTGCCAATAGACAAAGAAGAAAAAGAGGTACACTTACTCATTTTCTGAGGGCAGGATCGTACCATATGACCGGCTTCCCCACAGTAGAGGCAGAGGTTCTGAGAGCGTCTCCGCTGGCGTTCTTCTGGCAATAATTTGGGCCGAGCCAGGCCTAGTTGCATGGGTTCTGGAACATCTCCTGGAAGTGGATTCTGGATACTTGGTCTGGGTGGTTGGCTGGGGCCTAGGAATGGACCCCAGTTGTTTCCACGACCCTGGCCGGACCTCGCAAACATGCGTTCCCGCAGTCGGTCAATTTTTATCGTAAGGGCAATTAGATCCTCTAATGACTCGGGAACCTCTACCTGGGCCAGCTCATCCTTTAGGGGTTCTGATAGCCCCATGCGGAACTGGTGCAGCAAGGCAAACTCGTTCCAGCGAGTGTCCCCCATCCGCCTAAATTCTGAGGCGTATTCCTCTGCCGCCCGACGGCCCTGTCGGAGTGTGTATAAGATTGCTTCGGCAGAGGCTGCCCGCTGCGGGTCATCATATAGGATGGCCATCGCTTCAAAGAAATCTTTGACTGTTCCTAGGTGTGGGTCATGGTTTCCCCTTAGCCGATGGGCCCAATCTTGGGGTTCGCCCTGCAACAGTGAGATTATAAATCCCACCTTCACTGATTCAGTCAAAAAGGTACGGGGTTGAAGTTCAAAAAATAGGAGGCAGGATTTACGGAATGATCTGAAGCCTGTGCGGTCCCCGTGGAAACGCTCCGGTAAGGGTACTCGGGGTTCCGCCATAGGTAGCAGGGCGGAGGCCCCTGATGCTGGCTCAAGAGCAGCCGGGGGTGCAGAAACCAGGGCCTGTGGGGCTGGGTCAGATATGGAGCAGGTCTGGAAGCGGTTCTCCAGCTGCATACATGTATCCTGCAAGGCTGCTACGGCCTGCGTCAGGTTAGATAGATGCCTGCAAACTTCTTCCAGTGGGGAGGGCCCTCCTCTAGGCTCAGTCATGGCCTTCTGGTACTGCAAGGGACCGCCCGGCGACACCACTAGTACTCAACTAATCAGGCGTCCCCAGCGCACGGAGTCTAAGTCCCAGAGTACTTGTTCACCAGGGCCCCTGATGGTGGGGATGGACTTGGAGTACCCCGGGACCAGGTCGTGCCTACTGAGGATACCCGTCAGTGGTAGGGGTGTTCACCAGGGGCTCCCACGGGAGAGAGCCTGATATGAGGAGGTCTGGAGACCCCGTTGAGAGGGATAGAGGGATGGATGGCTGAGCAAGTGCAGAGTCAGGCAAGCCGGGTCGGTAACGGGGAGGACGGTACGGTACAAGGCAGCGGGCAGAGAATAGTCGGGTCACACGCCAGGTCAGCAACAGCTGGTCAGATCCAATAGGGGGCATTCAAGAGAGAGGTCAGGCAAAGCAAGGGTCTGGGCGGGGGAGAATACAGCAGTGGTCAGGTACAATCCGGGTCAGCAACTTACTTAGAAACCGGTTCAGGATACAGGATGCAGGATAAGGATAAGACCAGAAGGCACCGAATGACAGCTCAGGGCCGTTTAAATATCGCGCCCTGCACTGCCATTGGTGCCCAGCGGGCGGCCGCGGCTTCTACTGCGCATGCGCGAACTCGCACGCCGCGGCCGGCCCGGACCTAGAGCTCGCGTCCCTGCACAGGGCGGCATACTGCGCCTGCGCCGGGACCATCGCGGCGGGGATCGTGGAGATCCCTGACATTTACATACAACTTCAGTTGCCTATAAAGTATCTCTAAATCTAAATGTATTTATTTCAGGTACTTATATAGTGCTGTCAATTTATGCAGTGCTTTTACATATATATTGTAGTCACATAAGTCCCTAACCCTCAAAGGGCGTACAATCTAAGGTTCCTAACTTACATTCATACTTACACATACTAGGGACAATTTAGACCGGATCCAATTAATCTACCAGCATGACTTTGGAGTGTGGGAGGAAACCCACGCAGGCACAAGGAGAACATGCAAACTCTAGGCAGGTGGTGCCGTGGCTGGGATCCGAACCAATGACCCTAGAACTGCCAGGTGGAAGCACAAACCATTTAGCCACTGTGCTGCCCCTAAATGATCATTGTGCAATTTTTCCATCTCAATGCGGAGTTTTAGTTACTTGGCTTTGTTACAGATTTTAACTTAAATAATAGAGATCCTCAGTGTGGAAACACTGATACATTTTACTTACATTACAACCCAAGTTTGCAAGTAGTATTATGTAAAATGTATTATAAAACTGCTATATTATATTAAATTCATATTATTTACCCCTTCCCACCTGCCCTGGCATCCCTTCAAATAGCTCTGAATGCCCAGGAGCACAGTGTCACATGATGGGAAGCTAGTCATACCGGCTACCAATCTTTAGTTCAGATTGAGTGCTGTGTTTGACAGCTTTGTTTTTGTGCTGGGAGTGTGAAATGAGCATGCTCTTAGTACATAAAAATTGGCCACCGAGCAGTGACTATGTGCAGTGCATAGGCATTAAAGCCCACCCTTTTGCTGCTGAACATGTGTTGGGTGGTTGTAAAGGGGTTAAATATTAACATATAACAACATCAATAACAACCTGCACTAGGTGCGACGTAAATGGTAAAACAGAAGCTGTCAAAAATGCAGGCAACAATAAAATATTACAAAACAAGATGCAGTGCTAATTCACCCTATGTAAAATATACCATAAACATATAAAAATAAAATAAAAAACAGATAATAAGGTTCAGTCCTCAAATAAGTCCATGATGTGCAGCTGGAAATCATATAAACCCCATATTCATGGAGACAACAGTGCCACTGAAGAAAAAGAAATCATCCACCATCAACGCACACAGCCTCTTGCCGGAAAGGAATGACCACAAATCAAGCAGTCAAAACGGCAATGTGAAGTGCATTGATGGCTAGGGGCCCCAACAGATCTCTCCACCGAAGCCTTTCCACTGCAACTTACTCCACGGCATAAATTCAATATTAAATCAAGAGGATGATCAAAAGATCCCAAATGCAAATATGTGAAAAAAATAAGACCTCTTCATTGGGTAGTATTTAGAAAATTCAAATTTTTAATAAGAATATTTCATTTACAAACAAACAATGAATGAAGTTAAAAATGTAAAATCCAAAGATGTTTCCAACCAACAAGATGGCAGCGATTTGCGGTGTGATGACGTCATGAGCTGTAGCTCCACCCTATGCATTTTGTCATACAAAGATGACAGGGGCTTGACCAATGGCATCCATCACGCTTTATATACCCATCAGGCGGAAGCGCAATCACGCATGAACCACCTGCGCTTCAAAGGCCGGAAAGCGAACCTTCAACACTAAACCGTGTGGCATAGCAACACCACGTAGTAGAGACAATATATATCAGGACCGAGAAAAAAAACAAACCATACATTGGAGAGATAACTGGGCAAAAAAATATATATACACAATCAAACATCGACCATCAAAACAAAATAAGAAAATAAAAAGGGTTGAAAAACATCTACAGAGTAACAATAATCAATATATATTACAAAACAATTTATACAAAAAGCTTGCTAAGCGCCATCTTGTGGTTAAAAAAACCTGAGAAATAATCCAAATATTAGAATGCACATCCTAACAATTTATATATGTACAACTCCCATGTATTATCCCCTCAAACGACAACATAATTCATTGTCCTTTGTTCTAAAACAATAAAACACTAAGCTCATAAAAAAACAAAATGTTCAACTATTGTTAATAAAAGCATTTACATCCCATTCAATATCTAAATCGAAAGGGGGCATACGTTTTTAAAATATAAATCCATAGGGACTCTAATTTAGAAATTTCCCAACTGGTAGGACTGCCATGTCAATAAGGCGTAAACCTATCAATTGTCTAATGAGTGTGCCATTAGAATTTCTCCCATGACATAAAACAGTGTTTAGATACACTATGATTTGAAAAACCTTTCCGTATATTGGAGATATTGGAGGAACTTTAATCCTAGTTTTCATTGTACGAACCGTGTGGCCTACAACTGTGGGTGTGGGATTATAACTTTTTTTTTTATGGTTGAACTGGGTGGACTTTTTTTCAACCAGACTAACTATGTAACTATATATATTGTAGGCCGCATGGACACTGAACTATTAAAATTACATTCTTAGAAGTGCAGGAGATGAAGGAAGTAATATCATAGTAATAGAAGTGTGATTAGATGTAAAAGAGACTGCCTTTGCCCTCCTCGAACTATTAATCTTACAAACAGCACACCTCCTACATAGATGATATCTCTTCATTTGGCTAAAAAAAAAACTTTTTTTTAGGGGGTTTGATGACATTAAGGGCAATCTGTAATCTTAATGGTGGAAAACCCCTATAAATTACTTTAGGTTCCTCAGGTAAAACGTTGTCGTATGTCGAAAAATGTTCTTTATCACATAATACTGTGTGGAATAGGTGGTCAAGAAAGACCAGTTAAAAGAATTATCATCTACAGTATCCTTGTTTCGGTAATAACATTTTGGCCCTATCTATTTCATCTACTTCAAATATAATCTTATCCAGCTCACCAGTGTTGTACCTTTTGTCGTCCAAATGTTTCTTGAAAACATTAGCTTCCTGCAAATACTCATTCCCATATGTACAATTCCTCTTAAGCCTATAAAAATTGACTTCTAGGTACTGACCGTAATCAGGCTGAATGATAACTCCTTACATCAATCAAGCCATTACGGTCAGTCGATTTAAAGAGGATTGAAGCCACAATATTACCTTCTAGAATCCTAATTTTCAAGTCCAAAAAATCGATTTCCTCACTTCTTGCCTCATGTTGGAGAATAATACCTCTATCGTTTATATTAGGGTATTAATAAAATCATTCAAAAGAACTTACATCCCCATTCCATAGGAGGACGTCATCTATGTACCTTTTTCAAAAAGTACCAAATCAGGCCTGCATTCCACATACTGTAGATGACAACCTCCTCCCATTTGGCCATAAATAAATTGGCCATACTGGGCACGAATTTCATGCCCACAGCCACTCGACACTTCTGCAAATAATACGAACCCTTAAACCAAAATAATTATGGCTCATGATAAAATCCAACAATTGTATTATGAACCTTTGTTGCAGTAGGCTAACATGCTAGCACATTCTGAAAAACTCAATAGTCAAAAATACCAATTTGTTTTTTTTTTAATAAAAAAATTTATTAAAATACTGATATGTTAAACAGGCAGAACTGGTTATCTGTATACAGAATAAAAACTCTGTATTATTATGAACAATTCAATCCGCAATATACAATAAAAACATTCTTAATCTTTAATAAAGATTTATATGTACAGACTTTATTAGAGAAAAAAAAACAAAACAAAATGTATTGACAAATTAAGCAAAACTATTGAGTGTCACTATTAGTCAAATATGTTTTTTTACGGAGGCCATACAGGAAAAGTTTAATACATATGATGTGGGAAGGTTGGTGAATACCAGTGAAATAAATATCAAAAAAAGTTAATTGACTGGACTTTTACTTAAAGTGAGAGGTACTCCTAAAGGGCGCAGCTAATCATTTTTATGGCCCACATTTAATATGGTGGGAAATATCTATACTGTGCTATTATTAAGTTTATTCTGTACATAGGTGAAATATGTACTTGCTCGGTCTATACCTGTAGTTCAGAAGCAAGCAGCACCATCACGTGTTCTTTGCAATGATAGGAAAGTCGGCACTCTCTAAGTGGTTGTATACCCTTACATATACCCAGTGAAGTGACTACACAGAGATGAAACAAATCCTCCTACATAACTTGTACCTGTCCATCTGCAGTCTTCTCTGTATCTGTAATTTCAGCTCTCCTCCCCCTATTTCTGAACTCTCAGACAAGCTTTCTAAATTCATCACTTTGAAAACATTGCAGAGCTCAGTGAGGAGAGCTGATTGGAGGGGAATTGCACAATCCCAACGCATGCGTTCCTGCATCAAAGAGTGACTATATGGCTGGAACCAAGAATGTCACCAGCACACCGAGGTTCTCCAACATGGGTCCAAAGCTTTAATAAGCAATCACATAGGTACAGAAAGAGCCACGTTTCGGAGTCTCGCAGGACCCCTTCATCAGGCATGTGCCTGATGAAAGGGTCCTGCGAGACTCCGAAACGTTGCTCTTGCTGTACCTATGCGATTGCTTATTAAAGCTTTGGACCCATGTTGCAGAACTTCGGTGTGCTGGTGACATTCTTCTCTGAGTGGAGGGGCAAGACACAAAAGCCCTCCACACAGCACACAGGAACAGAGCTGAGGTTGTCAACTGGAAGTCCCTCCGCTGTGACCATTTTTCTCTTGGTGCCAGGAAAACTTTTTGGAAGTGATATATGTAGTTAGCACAGGAACTAGGCAGGAAAGAGAAATTATGCTTAGTGCTCTTAATTGAGACAAGTACAGACTATAGAGGGATATGTTCTGTTCATATTTTATGTCTGAGGTTTACAACCACTTTAAAGCCACTCTACAGACTTTATTATTATTATTCCACATTTTAGCCATACCTGGCAATGATTGAGCCATTAATAAGGCCAGATATGGCTGAAATCTGTAAGGAAGGGACCTTGTTGTAGCTTGTTTTGATCAAAGAATAAAGTGTGTACAGCGGTTGGGTTCATGCACGCTGGGTGTTTAAGGCTGATGCACGAGATACCAACGTGTTGGTGGGGGCTGAAGGCACAGGTAAATCAACCAACCCTACTGCTGGCAGCCTGCAGAAACCTATGAGAAGTTAAAAGCTGCTGCAGCTGGATGGTGCACTGAGCGGTACTATGATTTAGGGCAGTGTGCGCCCAGGCTTGAATTTGTTTCTAGGTGCATACTACCTTAAAATGTTAGTACCACTTATGTGCCCAGGGATGAATGCCAAGAACGCAGACTGCTAAATGATAGTACCAGTTGGTGCACTGTCCAGCCGCAGAAACTTTCATCCTCTAAGAGTTTTACAGATGCCTTCTGCTCATGCAAAAAACACAAAAATTTCAGGTACCAGGGCAAAACACCCAGTGTGAATGAAGTCCAGGAGTGCTGACTTTCCTATTGTTGCTTTGTGGACAGACAGAAGTGCAGCTGTACATCTTTTGTCTCAGTGGCTCTGTCCACATTTGTGATGACCAAACTCATGGAGTGGTCATCAAAACCACTTTAGCCCACAGCCCTATGATAGGCACATGGACTGCTATGTAAGTAGTACAAACCCATTGTTACATCCCCCACTAAAATCTTTCTCTGGCCCATTAGTGGTGCTTTTGAATGCTAATTGAATTAATATTATGTTGGTCAGATCATTCGTACAGAAATCCCCAATGTGCCCCTGTATGGCCAGCATTTTAGTAAACAGAAGAAAAAAAAGAAAAAGAAAAAAATGAAACAATCTATGTAATAGACGGTTTCCATCATCACATTAAATTCTGTTCATAGGCTTTTTATCAGAACACTAAAATCCTGGGTAATTCTACCCATTTTGAGGTAATGAAGAGAGCATAATTTGTGGTGGTGCAAATACTATGGATTGGTAGAAGTCAAATGGAAAAAGGAAAAAACATATCACAGCTGTGTAGTCTTTTGATCACAATTCATCATGGTTCCTGGTAAGGTCTTCTCCATAGTTTGTAGCCTGGCTGCCTACAAACATGTTCCAATTATTTAGTATCTCCTCCTTGGTCAGTAGTTTATCCTGCAAGCAACAGACAACATTAAAATTCAGTTTACTGAGAGCAGGGTTTGTGTATGAAAACTGTCTGAAAGGAAGGTGTCACTGTTGTCCATAACAACTAGATCACAGTTATTTTTCAGATAGAGTTAGAAAATATACAAAAACTTATTTAACAAGGTATTCTACAGAGCAGGGATGGGAGTACAGAACACACTAACCAGAAGTGACTAGATTTCATTTTACTATACATCACTTAGAGATCTGAATGGTTGCTTGGAAGTGGTTATTATTACTACAGGTACTTATATAGCATCGTCAATTTACGCACTTTACATACACAGTATATTGTACATTCATATCAGTCCCTGCCCTCAAGGAGCTTGCAATCTAAGGCCCCTAACTTACATTCATACATGCAGATATTGGGGCCAATTTAGACAGTAGCCAGTTAACTTACCAGCATGTCTTTGGAGTGTGCAAGGAAACCGGAGTACCTGGAGGAAACCCACACAGGCAGAACATGCAAACTCCATGAAGGTAGTGCCGTGGTCAGGATTCAAACCGATGACCCTAGTGCTGCCAAGCAAAGTGCTAACCATTTAGCCACTGTGCTGCCCAGGTTAAGGATTCAGGTTATGACCATTGCACTTTGCATGGCTATACTGGGTAAAGCACCTTTGGGTATCTTCATGCCAAACATGTCATGTCAAAGATCAGTGTTTCTTCTATGGCTATAGGCTTAACCTAAAATTCCAGGCAAATGTTATTTCCATTTTAGAAAGAGTTGGGAAAAGGTCAGAGTCTGTCATATTACTACACTACATACTACACAATGAAGTGGTTCTGCATTTCTTTGCATATACATATTTGAGAGTTTTTGATCATCCTCCTGGCTTAATACTATACTTATGCCTTGGAGTAAGCTGCAGTGGAAAAAAGACCAGTGAAGAGACCTGTTGGGATCTGCAGCCACTAATACATACCTTACACGCTTTTCGACTGCTTGATTTGTAGTCATTGTCTTCCGGTAAGAGGCTGTGTGTGTTGATGGTGGAAGATTCCTTTTTTCTCAAGCACTTTTATCTCTTCTGACACTTGGTTTATGTGACTTCCAGTTGCACCATAATGGACTTATTCTGAGACCTGCACCTCATAACACTGCACTTTATGTTTTGAAATTCAAGTTGTTTTGTGAATATATCTTCCTTTAGTATATTAAATATATGGTAATTAGCGCTGCATTTCACTATACATTATTACTTGTTTGTTACCAACATTCTTGTCAGCTGCTTCCTTACCATTCACATTGCTCCTAGCGCAGGTTGTTTCTGTGTATAGCAGTGTGCACTGGCTGGACATACAAGGATCAATCTTTTTTCAGGGCTAACTGAAAAAAAAAAATGCATTCCTTCTTTCACAGAAGCAAGGTGGATGGAGGAATCCTCCCTGCTGTGCCATTCTATTCTGATAACATGGAACCCTCCCCTGTAAGAATACACTGATCGAATAGCTGCAGGCGCTGATCAAATTTAAATTTTCCAACTGATCGACTTCTCTCGAGCATGAACGTTCATAGATGGATCAAAATTCAGCTGGTTCAGCAGGGATCGGTTGAACTTCAATCCATCTATGGCCAGCTTTAGGGCATTATAGCTTTTATTATTTGGCCTAGGATTGAGCAGAGGCAGCTGGGTATTTTGATCAAGATAAATTAGGAGGCAGGGAGGGTAGATGCCCGTAAGGAAAGAGAAGAGGTGATCCAGAAGGGAGAGGCCACAAGGTGAGAGTGATTTGCTCATAAAGAGAGAAACTTACAAATGGTTCCCAGGAATTGTGAACATACATTGGTATAGCATTAAAAAGCATTATTTTTAACTCCATCAATATAAAAAGCTATAAATATGGGGTAAGTAGCTATCTGATGATAAAGCTGGCAAAATGCAGATTCATGTACAGTTCCTCTTCACCATTCATTTTGCTCAAGCTCTTTCATATAGGATTGCTGAGCATCCACCATTCCAATTTTATCCTTTGTTCAAAAAGTTGACTTGACATATGAGGAAATGCTGCTGCTATACTAAGCAGTTGTTCACATATTGACAAAGTATGAGTAGAATCCATGCAATTAAGTATAAACCATTTTATAACATTTCCAGCTACCTTGTTGGAGTCGGATTCATATATCAGGTGTCTGGCCTCAGCCTGGGCATGATCATAATCCTGGGGAAGAATCCAGTGTCTGATTTCTTCTTGGTCCATTTTTCCATCTTTGTTGAGGTCCCGGAAATCAGAGAACTGCTCCCTCTCTGTGGCTACCCATTCAGGCTCAGGAGTCCCTTCTTCATGTGAAAACATATCCGCTAGAAAAAACAAGCATTAGATTTAAAAAAAAAAAAAAAATACTGTATATAAAAGTAGAAAAAAAAATGACAGTTGATCAGCTGAGTTCACAGTATAGGTAACCTCTATAATTACAGCTGAAAGTAATCAGTCTGTGCCAAAATATGTTTATTCTGAAACCGAAAAGAAAAATTAAATGGGCACTGTACCATAACGAACCATACCATAACGAGCCAGGCTTGGTTCATTATATTCTTTTTATTTATTTATTTTTAATACCACTTGTAAAGTCATCACAGCAGTTTGCAGATTTTCAGTCTGTTACTGTTCAACAAAAGGTCTTCCCTTGTTATTAGATAAAAACAAGGACCCTTCTGAATCAGCAAGCAGGCATTTTAGGCTTCATTTACACAGCAACAGAGGGCTGAACACCATCAAGGAGTGCATTGCTGTGTATGGGAAATCGCAAGTGGTTGTGTACAGTCTGGATGTGAATTGTCTGTGTTTGGGGCCTCTCAGCTGTCCCTCTATACAGGGAACTGCTCGAACGTGCAGTTACAAGTGTACAGCTGCGGCATCTGTCAGCCTGTCATTGATTTGTACAGGCTGTCATCAGCAGCTGTACACAAACACCTGTGACTTTTGGGCACAAATCTCCTTCATAATGGTGTATGGCCATCTATGACACACAAACACAAGGGCTTCCTCAAACATTGCAGTAATAGGAAAGGGTCCTAAATGTATTATTAATTGCATCTATTGTAACTACCTGAATTTATACTGTATCACCTATAAAGCAGACCTCAGTTCCACATACACTTTTGTATCCATCGGGCTTTGATAAAGCAGAGAAAATGCTAATGTTCAGTAGGTCATAGTCATCTACTCTTCCACCATTTTATCAAAGAGAACTTAAAGTGACAGTAAAGGTTTGGATTTTTTTTTTTTTTTTTATAAATTAACATGTTCTACTTACCTACTCTGTGCAATGGTTTAGCACAGATCAGCCCCAAGCCTATGCTTCTCTGTTCCCCGCCGGTGTTCCTGGCTCCTCCCACTGCTGAGTGCCCCCGTGGGAAGCTGCTTGCAATGGGGGCACTCGTGTGAGCTCGCTCCTGAGCTGCCTCTGTGTGTCTATAAGACACACAGAGCATGGCTTGACAGTGCCCCCCAACTTCCTCCTCACTGGCTGTGATTGACAGCAGCAGGAGCAAATGGCTCCTGCTGCTGTGTCCGAGCCAATGAGGAGGGAGAGACGTGGGAGAGCTTCTGCCCTTGTGCACATCACTGGATGGAGTAAGTATTAGGGAGGCTGAGGTGATAGCTGCACATTCTATGTATGAAGGTAAAAAACCTTCAGCATTTACAACCAGTTAAACAATCACCACGATGGCTGCTGCCTGCCAGAAAAATGAATGGCAATCAGTTGTTACAAAACTATACATTGCACTATGGGTAATCTTCGATATTCTCCACAAAGAAAACTTCTCCAAAACATTCCCTGGGCTCAGATTTCACTATCCTTGCTGCAGGCAATAAGCTGGGTCTTCTCATCTAACACCAGTGCCTGACCTCACAAATGCTCTGTTGGCCGGATGGGTACAAATTCAGTCAAATCCCAAATCTTGCGGAAAAAGTCTTCTCTGTAAAGAGAAAGGTGTTATAGCCATACAGGGAGAAACTCCATACCAATGCCTGTGGTTCTGGAATGGGACATCCAACAAGTTCATTTGGATGTGATGTTCACACATTTTTGGCCATATCATGTGCAATTTGCCCCCAAAATATATGCCCCATTTATTCCAGGCACTAACTGTGCAAGAAATTGGCATAATCACCACCCACTCCAATGGTAACACCCTTGACCTTGTATTCACCCACCTATGCACTCCCTGTAACCTCTCTAACACCCCTTTTCCTCTCTCTGATCACAACTTTATCAGACGCAGCTGCACTCTTGAGCGAGCATGGCGTAAAACTAATTCCCTGAAAGACTTTACCCTCTACAAATCCGCTCTTCTCAAATACAACTCCAGCCTCCACGCTGCTAAGCAAACTTACTATAACACTCTCATCAAGACCCTCTCATCCAACCCTCATCAACTCTTCTCTACCCTTAATTCCTTACTCCACCCCCCACTACCTCCACCCACCAACTTACTTATTACACAGGATATTCACAGTCACTTCAAGAAGAAGATCGACACAATTCGTGATGAAATCTCCAGTGTCAAGCTTCCTCCTCTAACCAACTTACCAGGCCCAACACCAAACTCAACACTCCTCCTTTGACCCTGTTACCACCAAGGAAGTTAGTGAACTCCTTTCCAAGGCCCACTTCACCACCTGTCCCTTGGATCCTGTCCCCTAGCGACTGTTGCAGCCTCCTTCCTGCTCTAACCTAAACTCTCTAACCCACATCTACAACCTCTCACACTCCACGGGCACCTTACCCTCCCCACTCAAACATGCACTGGTTAGCCCCATCCTCAAAAAACCCTTGCTGGACCCCACCTGTTTGAAATAACTTAAGATCCATCTCCCTGCTCCCGTTTGCCTCCAAGCTTCTTGAGCACCTTGTTCACAACCGTATGAACTGCTACCTCACCGACAACAACCCTCTTGATCCCCGACAATCTGGCTTCCGCCCACAACATTCCACAGAAACTGCTCTACTAAAACTCACTAATGACCTACTAACTGCTAAAACCAATGGCCATTACTCCATACTTATACTCCTTGACCTTTCCGCTGCCTTTGACACAGTCGACCACCCGCTCCTCCTCCGTAAACTCCACTCCATCGGCCTCCGTGACCCTGCTCTTTCCTGGTTCTCCTCTCACCTTTCTCAGCGCACTTTCAGTGTCACATACAACTCCTCCTCCTCCGCTTCCTCTTTCTGTTGGGATACCCCAAGGTTCTGTTCTTGGGCCCCTCCTTTTCTCTCTCTATCCCTCCTCCCTGGGCCAACTAATAACCTCCCATGGCTTCCAATACCACCTCTATGCTGATGACACCCAGATCTCTCTCTCCACTCCCCAGCTCACCCCCTCAATCTCCTCACGTATCACAAATCTACTAAGCGACATATCAGCATGGATGTTACATCACTACCTTAAACTCAATCTTTCAAAAACTGAGCTTGTAATATTTCCTCCTCCCCGATCCCCCACTCACTGTCCGGTCAGCCCCCACCCTTTCTGCCTTTAGGCGATCTTTGAAAACTCACCTCTTCCAGGAAGCTTACTCCACCTCCACCTAAGAACTGTACTTGAATCACCTCCGCCAGATCATCCCCCGCAGCTATCACCTTTTGTATCACCTTCCCCCTTCCTTTAGATTGTAAGCTCCACGAGCAGGGCCCTCCTATTCCTTCTGTACTGAAATGTACTGTAATTGTACTGTCTCCCTTATATTGTAAAGCGCTGCACAAACTGTTGGCGCTATATAAATCCTGTATAATAATAATAATCACACTGCGAATTCATAGCCCAATGGGAAAGTAGTTGTCACAGGAAGCTGTAATCTTCCAAATGAAGGAGTCATCATCCAAGCTATGCAATGTGACAGAAGTGTGTAAACTGTGGCTGTACAGAACTACAAAACATTTGGCAGGTAAAATAACTAAAGCAGAACTCCAGATCAAAATAGTAGGCCTTAAAAGAGAGAGTGCAATACTCCCCTTTGATCCGGAGTTGTCCCCCACAGTAATTTCTTCTGGCACTAGACAGCGCTCCTGTTACATTGACTCACTTCCTCTATTCCCAGGCTGTAACAGACCCACCCCTGGGGGGGCGTTATACAGTCAGGGCTCAAGGGTACTGAATGACACTACATGGTACTACTGCTCTACATGACGCTATAAATTACGTAGCATGCATATTATATATAGGTTACATTTTATTTTCTAATGTGCTCATGAATGTGTATATTATTTTTCATAATAATAATATTTTATATATATATATATATATATATATATATATATATATATATATATATATATATTTATTTATTCTCTTTAAGTGCAGTGAGATATTTAGAGAGCCTGCAATTTGCATATGCTGGAAAAAAAAAAAAAAAAAAAAAAGCAGGCTGTGGGGCGCACATGCTCTTCTTGAGCTCCCGCCATGACCCCTGGCTCCCACTGCTGTCAATCACAGCCAGTGAGGAGGAGAGGGGGTGGGACGGAGCCCTGCTTTGTGTGTCAATGGACACACAGATTGGGGCTTGAGAGTGAGCACATACAAGTGCCAAGCCATTTGCTATGGGGGCATAGCAAGCCACTTGCTATGGGGGCACTTAGCAGGGTGGAGGGGCCAGGAGCGCTGGCAGAGGACCTGAGAAGAGGAGGATCAGGGCTGCTCTGTGCAAAACTACTGCACAGCACCGGTAAGTATAACAGTTCATTATTTATCAAAAAATATAAAATGAGCCTTTAATATCACTTCTCAGGCACAGTTCAAGGATTCACATAACACAAACAAACCAGACCAAGAATACTTGGGTACTAGCGGTAGTTGATCCAGGGAATACCAGATCGCCTCCTGGGGTCTGGAAGGAATTTCTTCTCTCCCACTGGAGCAAACTGGATCATGGTTTGTTTTTCTTTTGCCATCCTCTGGATCAACTGTGGATATTGTGTATATGGAGGTTTTCTATTTGTTTTTTTGTTCTATTGGCTGAACTAGATCTACTTTTTTTCAACCTATGTTAGAGTGTGAACCATGCCTGGGCACAGTTTGGAGCACTCACACCCCACAAACAAATCAGACCAAGGGAGTGAACCTTGCCCAGGTAAGGTTAAAAATGCCAGCGTGAAAGCACCCTTGGTAAGCTCCTTTAGGGCAGGGACCAATGTGAATGTACAATATAAAAAGCACTACATACATTTTTGGTGCTACACAAATACCTATACTAAAATTTAAAAATC